>NW_016806453.1:190091-196997 GCF_001698545.2 Rhinopithecus bieti
TTGCATTGGGGAGTTATACAAGATATAAATGATGAATTGATGGGTGCTGACGAGTTGATGGGTGCAGCACACCAACATGGCACAAGCATACATATGTAACAAACCTGCACGTTATGCACATGTACCCTCGAACTTAAAGTATAATAAAATAAAAAATAAATAAAAAATAAAAACATGTACATAAATGTTCATAAAAACTGTACTGGTAACAGCAAAATACTGAAAAGAATCCAAATGTCCCTCAATGGGTGAATGGTTGAACAAACTCTGGTACATCCATACAATGAACTACTACTCAACAATAAAAAGAAATGCACAATTATTGAATTGATAAATATATAAATTCATTAATTCATTAATACAATCTGAATGGCCCTCAGGGCATTATGTTTAGTGAAAAAAGGCAACCTTAAAAGATTACATGCTGTATAATTCCATTTATATGACTTTATTATTATTATTAATATTATTTTGATTGACCAATCATTGTATACGTTTATGGGGTACAATGTGATGTTTTGATATATGGTATACACAATGTGGATGATTAAGCCAAACTAATTAACACATCCATCACCTCACTTATCTATCATTTTTTATGGTGAGACATTTGAAATTTACTTCCTTAGTTATTTTGAAATATATAATACATTATTATTTATTACAGACACCCTGCTACAAGATAAATCTCAAAACCTATTCCTCCTGTGTATCTAAAACTTCGTAACTTTTGATCAACAACTCCCCATTCCCTTCCTCCAATCCCCCTCCAGCCTCTGGTAACCATACTTTCTAATGTAAGTGCAATTTCTGTGGCAATGAAAGCAAAACAGACAAATGGGACAGCCTCAAACTAAAAAGCTTCTGCACAGCAAAGGAAACAATTAACAAAGTGAAGAAACAACCCACAAAATGGGAGAAAATATTTGCAAAGAATACTTCTGAAAAAGAGTTAATAGCCAAAATATATAAAGAACTTAAAGAACTCAACAGTAAGAAAACAACCCCATTAAAAATCACGCAGAGGACCTGAACAGACATTTCTCAGAAGACATACAAATGACCAACAAGTACATGAAAAAAATGCTCAGCATCACTAATCATTAGGGAAGCACAAATGGAAACCAAAATGAGATATCATTTCACACCTGTTGGAATGGCTTTTGTCATGTTGAAACAGAACAAGTGTTGGTGAGGATGCAGAGAAAAGAGAACTCCTGCACGCTGCTGGGAACGTACATTAACAGAGGAAAACACCATGGAGGTTCCTCAACAAGCCAGAAATAAAACTGCCATATGATCTGTTGATTCTACTTCTAGGTATCCAAAGCAACTGAAATCAGTATGTCAAAGGGATATCAGTAGTGGCACGTTCACTGCAGCATTATTAATTACGTCTTTGTAGAATTATATTCCATTCTAAAAACGATAAAACGGTGGAGATGGAAAACAGGGAGGGAGGCAGATGGGTGGATATAAACACAAAGGTGGCAGCAAGAGGGGGTTCTTTATTTTTTTTGAGATGGAGTCTTGCTCTGTTGCCCAGGCTAGAGTGCAATGGTGCAATGTCAGCTCATTGCAACCTCCACCTCCCGGGTTCAAGCGATTCTCCTGCCTCAGCCTCCAGATTAGCTGGGATTACAGGCACCTGCCACTGCACCCAGCTAATTTTTATATTTTTAAAAGAGTCGGGGTTTCATCATCTTGGCCAGGCTGGTCTTGAACTCCTGACATCATTATCCACCCACCTCGACCTCCCAAAGTACTAGGATTACAGGCGTGAGCCACCACGCCCAGACAGCATGAGGGAGTTCTTTTATGATAATGGAATAGTTCTGTATCTAGATTGTGGTGGTGGTCACATGAATCTATGCATTAAATAAAACTACAAAGAACTACACACACATATACACACATTCACATGAATGCAAGTTTAAAAATGGTTAAAACTTGAATAAAGTCTATAGTCTAGATAACAGTAATGTAACAGTATCAATTTTGGTTTTGACATTGGGTAAACACGGACATAAAATGGCAACAATACACACTGGGGACTCCTAAGGTGGAAGGAAAAGAAGGGGCAGGGGTTGAAAAAGTAACTATTGGGTACTACACTCATTACCTGGATGACAAGATCAATCATACTCCAAACTTCAGCATTGTGAATATACCATGCAACGAGTATACAAGTACTCTCTGAATCTAAAATAAATTATTTTTTAAAATCTGCTTTTGATGTTGTACTATAGCTATATACAAAGCCACCATTGGGAGAAGTTTACACAGGGTTCACAGGACTCTGTGCTATTTTGTCTTTTCTATTGTTATTTCAAAATAAAAGTTTAAATAAAAAATGGTCTTGGTTATGATAACCTGAATTTTGACCCCAGGTCTGCCTAACTCTAAACTTGTGCTACCGCCCTGTGTACTATAATGCTTGCAAAATCTGTTTTATTAAAACATACTAAACATGCATAATTTCCTAGAGAGAAGAATATAATACACAAGAAGTCCATCCTGGGTCACATTTAAAGAGGTTAAGGCAGTTCAAAACACACATTATTAGAAAGAAGTTTAAAATATGAAGTCATTTCATTCATAGCAACTAAGACCAGGTGTTCCAATGTACTAATACGGTCATGAAAAGAGTACTTCAGAAGTCTAACAGGAGGTGACGGGGCTGCTTTGGCATAGTGACTAGGGGTACTGTTTTTCACTCCCCTCCCAGTAGAGGCAGTTCTATAGTTTCCTGCCATGTTGCCTTGTTCACTTGAAAAGTTAGCAGCTGTTCCACTCCTTCCACACCAGGCAAACAAACTGCACAGCAGAAAGCTGTAAATAGAGCCATTACAGTGTATATTCATTTGGCATCCCTTTTCCATCTACCTGGGATCTTCCTGATGAGACTATCCTTGTGAGATGCAAAACATGGCCAAATTACAATCATCACAGCCAGAGAGGTGAGTTAAAATTACCGAATCATTTTGGGAGGAAGCAAAAGTTGCTGCCTGTCTTCATATAAACTCATCATACCCTTACATATTATGCAGCAGCTATGAAAAGTTATACATTTAGGCAAGAGCAAGATAATATTTAAAAGAACAAAATAGTGATGAGGTAGTTAATGATGTTCTTCTGTTTTGCACCATTTTATTTCGATAATTACTCCCAAAATATTTTTATTAATTGATCAGATAAAACAAAAAACAGAACCAATTGGTTCACTGTGTCAAGCTTCCAATGCTGAATGTCCCATTTGTCAAAGATCTACAAATTCAATTCCATATATTAAATAATTCAATTTAACAAATACACAGTATTAAATACTTTTAAGAAGGAGATGACATTGCTTTAGGAGTTGACACAAAAAGAAAAAATGGTACTAATGTGTGGCTTCCATGGGAAGACAGCAAAACCAAGAAAAGACCATTATTACTCTTATTAAGTGTGTGCTAACAGGGCAAAATCAATGTTATCTTAATAACAAGAAGGAGAAAACCTGTGAGAGTGATCTTCAAGTATTTAAAAAGGAAGTAGATATGATCAATTGTATTTCCTCAGGACAGGACTAGGAGTAATGGTTAGAAATTACAAGAACATACAGGAAGGCTGATAGTGTATTTATATACATATGTACATACATATATACATTTTTTAAAATTTAAAAGATATATGTGTATAAATATATATATTTTTATGTGTCTATATATATTGATGTATATGCCCTAAATTCTATAAATAAATGAGCTTTAACTTTTTTTTTTTTTTTTTTTTTTGAGATGGAGTCTCACTCTATCGCCAGGCTGGAGTGCAGTGGCATGATCTCGACTCACTGCAACCTCTGCCTCCTGGGTTCAAGCAATTCTCCTGCCTCAGCCTCCCAAGTAGCTGGGACTTACAGGCACACACCACTATGCCGGGCTAATTTTTGAATTTTTGGTAGAGATGGGGTTTCATCATGTTGCCAGGATGGTCTCGATTTCTTGACCTCATGATCCACCTGCCTTGGCCTCCCAAAGTGCTGGGATTATAGGCGTGAGCCACTGTACCTGGCAGAGCTTTAATTTTTAAAAATTTAAAAGATCATGTGTATACAGATACATATGTGTGTATATATAAACGATCATGTGTGTGTGTATATACATAAAAGATATATATACACACACATATCTTTTATGTATATATACACACATATGATCTTTTAAATGTTTTAAAATTAAAGTTCATATATTTATAGAATTTAGGGCATATACATTAAATTACTATCTGTAGTGATATCTTATTAAAACTACTGGAGAGGACTTCCTGAGACCCTTTCTAAGGGCCTATCTTCCCCCAGAGGCCCCATGGGACAGAGAAAGCATCTTGATACCCAGGGCCACAAATGAACAATCCACAGATACTACATATAAGGGAGACCTGTATCCTATGAGGTAACTTGAGGATGAAAGAGTGAGTCATATTGGGTGGCAATTAAATGACCCAGCCTCCTCTCTCAAGAAGACTTTACATTTTAGACCGGCAGCAGAAGCAGCAAAGGAGAAAGGAAGTGCAGAAGCATCAGAAGAAGAAAAGGAGAAAACTGAGCCTTGATTACGGCAAAGCAGCTATGGTACAAAGCAACTGACATCCAATCCTTTTTTTTTTTTTTTTTTTGAGACAGGGTCTCAATCTGTCACCCAAGCTGGAGTGCAGTGGTACGATCTCGGCTCACTGCAACCTCCACCTCCCAGGTTCAAGCGATTCTCCTGCCTCAGCCTCCCGAGTAGCTGGGACTACAGGCGCTCGCCATCATACCTGGCTAATTTTTGTATTTTTTGGTAGAGATGGGATTCACCATGTTGGCCAGGCTGGTCTTGAATTCCTGACTTCAAGTGATCTACCCACTTCGACCTCCCCAAGTGCTGGAATTACAGGCATGAGTCACCATGCCCAGCTGTAACTGATACCCAATTCTAAGGGAACAATAAGCAGACCAGTATTCTGAACTTTCTGCTCAATTGCCAGAGCTGTACAATATCCTTGAACAATGTTTCAGTTCTCCATTAGACCCTTCTGTTCACCTGCCAATGCATTTTCCTACTATCCTGTGTGAATTTATTATCACCACAGGGAACCTGGAGATAACACTGAACTTCACCTGAACTCTGTACTCTTGGAAAGAGTCACAGTCAAGAAATTACCCCTATCCTTTTGTGTTCTGGGAACAGGCTTACTAGATAAAACTGACAGATGACCACCTTGCAGCCAAATGACAAGGCCAGAAATGGACTTTCCAAATTCCCATTCTCTGTCTCATACATGATTAGCCAAACTCTTCATCCCTATTTGCCATTCTGGTTGGTCAATGCCCACCAACGACCCGACCAAACTTTAGTCAGGCTCCTCTCCTTCCTTGAAACCCCTGAACTTTGGTCCACCCTGAAGCAATGGAAGGTGAGCCACCCCTCCTTAACAGCCATTCCTCAGAACCAGCTGACCTCAGGGAAAAACATTCCTGATAACACAATATTCTGCCTCCCGCTATTGGAATCATCCTCCTCCTTTTATTGTAATAGTCTATTTAGATAAAGCCTCTCCTTACCTAAGTCCAGATTTGTTTTTAATTGACACTTGCAACCTTCAAACAGCCTAACTTTACAAAACACAAATTACACAAATTAAAACCATTAAATATCCTCTCATTTACAATATTTTTATAGAATCACAGCTATTACATCTTTTTTGATATATAGCCACATAATAAAATATAACATCTGTTAAATTTTTCCCAATGTTGAAATAGGAAAACTAGACAATTAATTATTAAAAATAATTAAAATGTGCTGGTTAAAATTAAGCATTTCACGATGAAAATGAAAACCAGAACCCAAACAACTTAAGTTTTGAAATCACTGAAATAATTTCTTTATATTTTCACTTTTGTCTTACACAGTTCAATCATTGCCTGACAACCTATTCAAAAAAAGAAAAAAGCTTGATGAGCTTGTATTTATGTTGGGCAACTATTAATTCAAGCTATGAAAGTAACAATAATATACTTGCTAAAGTTCTTTCTGAAGAACTTTCTGCAACAATCTGTCACTTCTCCAGTGGTCCAATATCCTAATCTCAACCTAGCACCTTTCACTGTAGAGGGTGCTGTAGATGCACATTAATTGCAGAACATACAAAAACAAAGATCTCCAATGTGTTCAATCAAGAAGAGAAATAGCTTAGACATTTATACATCAGAAAGCATTTTTTTCTAAAATACTTACATTCTTAATTATAAAAAATATTTTGAAATAATACTTATTTAACAAACACATCACAGAAAAATCACCTACTCACCAGCATTGACTATAGCATCTACCTCTAGCAATGTGATGTCACCTCTATAGAGAGAAACTTTTTCAGTCAAACTTTTCTTCACCTGGGATGTTTCCTGAGTATTTTCTTCTGTAATAGAAAATGGATATATATCAATAATAATATTATTAATTTAATCAAGATAATTTTTTACTCAAGACTACTACAAGACCCAGTATGTGTCATGCTCTACTACAAAAAACAAGTGGAAACAAGAGCGTAAGTACAAGGGGTGTGGTTTATTCTCTATTTTGTAATTCTCAAAACAAACACACTATCACATACAAAATGGACATACAATAAAATTTTAGCATGTTACATTGGTCAACAAGAAATTCAATACTTATGGGTAATTTTATTAAAATATCCATTCTAAAATAAAATTACGTACCATTGCATTCACAAGGAGGTAAGAAAAAGATGTTTTAATCTTTAATGTTAGGTAAGAAGAACTTACCTAAAAGGCATCCTTGATAAGAATATATATATATATTTGAGCAAAAAAAATTTAGGTTCAGCTCTTTGCTACTTTTTCTTTTCTTTTTTTTTTTTTTT
>NW_016806453.1:197051-205346 GCF_001698545.2 Rhinopithecus bieti
TGGGGATACAGGCCCCTCTAGACCTGCCAGATCAGATTCTGGGAAGGGGCCAGCATCTGTGTTATTGAAAGCCTTCCGGGTGACCCTCACATATGCTGATGGTTGAACACACTGGAGCAGTATGCTTTTAAGAAGAAAAGTAGCATTTTAGATACTTGCTGTTTTCCTGATGGGCAAATTTTGTCCGTGCTATGTTCTATAATGTTTTATCTACTGTGTGAATTAATGGCAACAAAGTTTTGTTTTATTCTATTTTGTTTTGGAGAGGGAATCTCACTCTATCACCCAGGCTGGAGTGCTACAGTGGCGTGATCTCGGCTCACTGCAACTCCTGTCTCCCAGGTTCAATAGATTCTCCTGCCTCAGCCCCGCCCACCTCTCCCCCACTACCCAAGTAGCTGGAATTACAGGCATGAGCCACCATGCCATGCCCATCTAATTTTTGTATTTTTAGTAGAGACAGGGTTTCGCAATGTTGGCCAGGCTGGTCTTGAACTTCCAACCTCAAGTGATCTGCCCACCTCGGCCTCCCAAAGTGCTGGTATTAAAGGCATGAGCCACCATGTCTGGCCAGCTCTTTGGTACTTCTAAGTAACAAACTATTACTCCGGATAGGAAATTTCAAGGAGAATATTTGAATTTGTTAAACTGCTCCTTTCTTATCAAATTGTATTTTACCTTTTGCTCTAGAGGGTGCTACTAGATTTTAAAAGAAACCTCTACCCCAACACACAAGAGCCAGCAAGCAGGAATATTTAAAACAAGCCAAAACATTATATCCTGAAATCTGATTTTTTTTAAATGATTTAAGAGCAAACCTATAAACTTGAATTTCCGTTTATTTTTAACAAATAGTAACAAGATAAATTAAACCTAGTAAACAAAGCTGTGCAAAATAAATGTTTTAAAATATTTTAAATTGCTATTCATAAAAAGGTTTTTAATATACTTATAGGAAAGCTGATCTGTATTTTTGAATTTATTTATATTAAAGTATGATATGTGTAAATCTTTCACGCAAGGAGATACTGCTATTCACTCACTGAGATACTCTGATTTTTAAAAGTATTTATGATATGTGTAAATTTTTAATGCGAGGAGATACTGCTATTCACTCATTGAGATACTCTCATGAGCATGCAATTTTGAGACATCTGGGGGATTAGAGGTGATAGGTTATGAGTCACCTAAATTGTCTTTGGACCACAATAGTCCCCCCACCAAAAAGAAAATTCGGCCAAGACTAGAAAATAACCTGTGACCATAAAAATGAACCTTTCTCTGTCTATAAAGCATTCCCTTCTTAGCAACCACTTCTCTCCCAGAAGTATTCTAATCAAAATACTCAACTGGTTGTAGTAATAATGAGAAGGAGAATAATGTGGGCAACTTGTATGTCAATGAAGTAGAGAAAAACTTTAGGAAACCTCAAAATATAAAATACTTATACTTGAGTTGACCTCGCAGGGACTCCTATAGTAGTACTATTTATCTCTGCCAGAGATAAACTAGTTTCTATTGTGATTAACCAAATTATAAACTCCTGATTCTCCATTAATGATTATTAAATGACAATAAACATTTGGTGGCTTTGTCAGAGACAAATGCATATTTAGACTCTTGTGAACCTAGAAATTATAAAGATTCATCACTGAAGATGTTTCAGAACTCTATCAGGCATTAAATTGACAGACTTATAAATGAATGCAGAAAGACCATTTCAACTTGGGAGACAGAGTAAATAGATTTTCTAATTATTCTTTAACTGGTTTTAGCTCTAAAAAGTATTATTTCATTTTTTCATGAAGCATTATGTAAGTAACATCACATTTGTAGTGATAAGAAATTTTAAACATATGAGACAATAAGTCATGTGTTTCTTTCTCAAAAGTAATTATAAAAGAAAAGTATGGGAGGGCCAGTGCGGTGGCTCGCGCCTGTAATCCCAACACTTTCAGAGGCTGAGGCGGGCAGATCATGAGCTCAGGAGATCAAGACCATCCTGGCTAACACAGTGAAACTCTGTCTCTACTAAAAAAAAAAAAAGAGCCAGGCACGGTGGCATGCACCTGTAGTCCTAGCTACTTGGGAGGCTGAGGCAGGAGAATCACTGGAACCTGGGAGGTGGAGGTTGCAGTGAGCCGAGATTGTGCCACTGCACTCCAGCCTGGGCGACAGATGGAAACTACGTCTCAAAAAAAAAAAAAAAAAAGAAAGGTATGGGAAAACATTGACGTTTAAACCATTTTTATACCACCGTTCAGTTTTTTAAAAAGAAACTCTAATCTGTCATCTGCAAATTTTTTAAATGGAATATTTTGAGACTGAAGTGAAGGTTCAAACAATTCAACGTAATGAATAAACATACTGCTGTGACATGTCACTCAAGTAAGTTACTCAAAATAGTCTTTACTTGAATTATCAGCATTATGAGGGAATATTTTAATTGTCTCTCATTTTAAAAACTAACATGAGACTCTTCTTCCCTCAACAGTCAGATTATACTTACAGCCCAATTCCTCACATAGTATGCGAAAAAGTTATGTACATACTTAAAGGCTACAGCTTGATAGGACTAATAATTAGCAGTATTTCCTTCAACAATAAATCAAAACCTAATAGGAGTATTTTTTGACCAGCAACTGTTCTTCGCAAATACAACAATATAAATTACCACTTAGAGGCCACCTCTTTTATTTGCATAGCAATGTGTTGCCTTCCTCTTCACACACAAAGCTCAATGTATCTTTTTCCCTACCCTAGGTTTTCAGTAATAAATAGGACAAAAAGTTGTCAAGTATATCTCCCTCATGGACATTCTCTACGTACACAAAGCACCAACTCAGGCTTTGTACATCACTGGTTTTATACAACTGCAAGTTGAAATATCTGTCAGTGTAAACACATGACAGTAATTGCTCTTTCATATTGTATACTTTTGATAATGTCAAAGAAAACTGGAACTGGAAGTGATTAAAGCAGTAAAAACAGAATTTATTCAGTAACTATTACAATAAAGGAAAGAGACCTCAGTATAGAACTGGGATCAATTCCAAATACAGCAATAACAAGCAGGGATTTATAGCCAAGGAGCAGGATGGAGGTGAGTGGATGGAAAATAACTAAGAGGAAACATAGGGGGATTCTGGTTATAGAGCCTTAACAGTATTCTTGCTGAAGGCAAGCCAGCGTGATCACATATTGCCTGGTGGGGGATGAGCAATTTGACCAAGTATCAAGGATGATCTGATATCAAGGGTAAGACATTTTCTCTTAACTAACTTAGCAAGATTCTTGCTGAAACTGGGCTATGCAGGTATTGCAAGAATGGGGCCTAGACACAAAAAAGACTTAGAAAAACCTGACTAAAGTTTGCTTAAGAAGACAGTCTTAACTGTCCCCTTCTGGGAAAAAGACAGTTTTAGTTCTCAGGGATGCCAAGTGAGGAAGGTGGGGAGAAATTAAAAATGTTAGTTTGGAGACTTGTAGTAGGCTTTCAGAGGAAACTAGAAGAATTGAGAAAATGTATAAGATGGCAGGATCCAATAAGCCAGGTACCAGGCCAGTTTTCCCAAGAGGACTTTGTAAGCATTGACTCCATAAAGTCTTTGTGCCTTAAAAGTGTCTGGACGTATCTGATTCAATGCATCATTCTCAAATATGACATCCCAGTCAAAGCCTTGGTTATAAACTGATTTTTCCAAGTATGTCCTGTTACGAGGAAGACAGAATCTTATTGAACTTATCCAAATAATCGTAATGCCATTGAGAATTAGAATACTCAATAAGTGTTTCTGAATTCTGGAGGGATCAGGTTGGAAGAAAATATGTTTCATCTCTTTTTACAAAAGCATAACCTACTAAATTGTCATGAGTTACAGAAAGCATGAGAAAACAGGAAAAAAAATGCTCCTTAAATAAGACATTAAAGAATGAGAAATATTCCAAAACAATAACCATAAAAATTATCTTATTTATTAGTTTATTCTGCCCCATGTAATTGAATCTTCTGCTTTATCCTGGGTTAGCAGTTTTATGAGTCAGCTTCTCTACTAGCTGCGGAAATCCATACTCATTCCAGTGGTATGGTCTACAAGTATCTAAGCAATGCCATTTGAAGCCTACACCCCAGAGCACCTGGCATGGTCCTTTCCATAGATCTCTAAGACAATCAGTTGTGTTGAAAATGAAGCATTCTGGCTTATAAGCTGATTACAGGAGCTTTCAGGAAGAATCAGAGTAAAAGAAAACCTATCTGTGGATAATAAAAGACTTAAAATGTCTATGGTTAAACTCTGTTCATTATAAAAATGATAAAACTGATGAGGGAATTAGGTTATTTTTGTGGCACACAATATTTAAATATTTCAATAATAGTTGGCATTATGATGATAACAGTATATACAAGGACATATGATGGACAATGAGGGTATTGGCAAATGTCTATGATATTCACATAATTTCTGGAATGTTTTCATTATTAATATTTACCCATACAACTATAACCTAGAAAAGCTTAAGCATCACTTTTTACTTGACAATGTTGCCCACATAATTTAATATATCAAACAAACAATATTTTTACTAGGTGAAAGAACAAATCCTTTGATATTTTCCAGGGGACCTATGGGAAATCTCAAGGTCAGTCCAAGATTAGTAATTCATTTAGGACTGGGCACGGTGGCTCACGCCTATAATCCCAGCACTTTGGGAAGCCGAGGCGGGTGGATCACCTGAGGTCAAGACCAGCCTGGCCAACATTCTAGAATAAATAGAATTTATTGTGTTCTATAAATAGAACACAATAAATTAATTTAGAATTAGATTATGGAAAACTGTCAAAAATGTCAAAAGATTTGAATGCTGATTAAACAGAATCATAGATCACTATGAAACAATACTTAAGTTCTCTTAAAAGGAGATGACATAGAAAACACAAAGCACAATAAATTATTTTGATAATGCACAGAATTTTTGTTTCCTAGGCAGATTACTTGAAAGGCAAAGAGGTGGCCGGACAGGATGGTTCGCGCCTGTAATCCCAGCACTTTGGGAAGCCAAGGGGGGCAGATCACCTGAGGTCGGAAGTTCGAGATAAGCCTGACCAACATGGAGAAACTCCATCTCTACTAAAAACACAAAATTAGCCGCGTGTGGTGACACATGCCTGTAATCCCAGCTATTCGGGAGGCTGAGGCATGAGAATCGCTTGAACCCAGGAGGCGTAGGATGCAGTGAGCCGAGATCGCGCCATTGCACTCCAGCCTGGGAAACAAAAGTGAAACTCCATCTCAAAAAAGAAAAAAAAGGAAAGAAAAACCTTTCACAATCTCTTATTATGAACAGACCAATATTCCAAGAAAACTTTGTTGCTTTAACAGAAATAAAACCAAGTGCTAGTTTTATATCAGCACACTATTGGGCTCATGTTATTTGAAAAAAAAAAAAATCTTTACATAGAAATCAATTTAATCTTAGCCAGCTTGAAAACATCAAGAATTTCTTTTCTGCAAACCTACAGCTTTCTACATCCATTCAGATTTCGTCCTACATTTTTCCTCTTTCTCATTCTGGAATAACCAGTAATCTCATTTTAAGACAAAATTACACTCTTTTTCCCTTATCTACAGCAAAAAAAGTCCTTCATTCCTCACATACTTTGCATACAGAGTTGTTTCTCCTCGTGCTTATTACTTTTAGTAGTTTAACTTACATGTATTAAATGTAATTTGAAAGACCAATACACTTTTACGAAGAAAACTTAAGAAGTAGACAGCTGTAAACTGTGTCACATGCTAGCATTCTATAGCATACTAGCAGGTTTTATGAATATATCATCTTACAATTTCTAGAGATATCTGTTTCTTTATAGTGTAATCTTTCAAAAGAACATTTTATTAATGGGCCCAATTATATCTAGTTTCTTTATGCCATGTGAAAATAAAAAGCCAAAGTATATAAACTCAGACTTAGGTTTAGTATTAGTATTTTAGTCATTTATATTTCTTAGAAATTATGTGGATTTTAATGAATATCTATTAATGTAATATAAGTCTAAGGTTGCAAATTACTAAACATATTTTAAAAACAACTTCCAGGCAGACATACTGTAACATTAAACAAAGCTAGCCAACATCTCAAGTTATTTTCCTGTTAACTATTTCTCCAACATATGTATATATTAGGCAAGTATTATAAAAGCTCATTTTATAAAAGTACTCATTTTATATTTGCGTGAATCATAACCTCATCTTTTTTTTGTTTTGAGACAGAGTCTCACTCTGTCACCAGGCTGGAATGCGATGGCACGATCTTGGCTCACTGCAACCTCCACCTCCTGGGTTCAAGCGATTCTTCTGCCTCAGCCTCCCAAGTAGCTAGGATTACAGGCATACGCCACTATGCTTGGCTAATGTTTGTATTTTTAGTAGAGATGGGTTTTCGTCATGTTAGTCATGCTGGTCTCGAACTCCTGATCTCAGGTGATCCACTCACCTTGGTCTCTCAAAGTGCTAGGATTATAGGCGTGAACTAACATGCCCGGCCGTGTAATCTCATCTTTATAAAAAACATTTCCGTCTTATAGACATTTGTATTTAGTTTTAATGCATGTTCTAAATATTTGTATAGCATTTACCATGATCTATATGCTCTTTTTTTTTTTTTTAGATGGAGTCTCGCTCTGTCACCTAGGCTGGAATGCACTGATGGGATCTCAGCTCACTGCAAGCTCCACCTCCTGGGCACACGCCATTCTCCTGCCTCAGCCTCCCAAGTAGATGGGACTATAGGCATCCGCCACCATGCCCGGCTAATTTTTTATATTTGTAGTAGACAAGGGGTTTCTCCCTGTTAGCCAGGATGGTCTCCATCTCCTGACCTTGTGATCCACCCGCCTCAGCCTCCCAAAGTGCTGGGATTACAGGTGTGAGCCACTGTGTCCGGCCAATCTACATGCTCTTCTAATGCTTACAAATATTAACTCCTATAATTCTCATAACAAACATATGTATATAGTACACATTACTACTATTCCCTCAATAAGTAAAATGAAGCTAAGGCATGCAGAAATGAAGTGGTTTGACCAAGTACACACAGCTGGTAAGAAAGCTGGGATTTGAACCCAGGCAGCCCATGATCTTAATCAACATGATAAGCAGGCTCTCATATACCATTTTTATTTCAAAGAGTCCATCTGTGAATGAACCATCTGTTTAAGTCCCATCTCTTCCTTTAGTGGCAAAATGCAGCAATTTCATCCCTGTCCCACCACACCCCATACACACACACACACCAAGAAAAAGCATTACTTGCTTTTGCCCTAGAGGAAAAAAAACTGGTTTTCCAGAGTAGTTATGATACTTTGAAAACAATACAAAGGTCTCAGTAGTTTCTGCTACCATTTGACAAAATTTCATAACATACAACACACCAAGGACTAGAAAATAACATAATAAAATCAAATTTGCAGATATTAATCATGTATCTTCTATTTATGTTTTCTCGTTTGCTTGTTTATACAAAATCATCAAACTCGCAGATTCATATCCCAACACATATACTACTTTGTTTACACTGAAATTCTGTGTAGTATTTATATTTATGACCTTATTCTGATTTTTTAAAATTGTTTTGTAGAGAAAAAGTTTCACTAAGTTGCCCAGGCTGGTCTTGAACTCCTGGTCTCAAGCAATCCTTCCACCTTGGCCTCCGAAAGTGCTGGGATTACAGGTGTAAGCCACCATGCCTGGCCTATGACCTTATTCTGAGTTCTGGCATTATGTTACTATTTTACGTCTATTTTAGGCATCAATAAGCCACATTAGAGACAGACTGATTCATTTTATGAGGTAGGGATAAAATGTAATCCTATCGTAACAAGAAAAGCAAATTTAACAAAAGATATAATTCACTAACATATGAGGTAGACTAGGAGAAACAAACTCTGTTAATTCAATTTTAATCAAGATGAAATGGTCGGGCCGGCCTCAGTGGCTCACGCCTGTAATCCCAGGACTTTGGGAGGCCAAGGCGGGCGGATCACGAGGTCAGGAGATGGAAACCATCCTGGCTAACACGGTGAAACCCTGTCTCTACTAAAAATTCAAAAAATTAGCCGGGCGTGGTGGCAGGCGCCTGTAGTCCCAGCTACTGGGGAGGTTGAGGCAGGAGAATGGCGTGAACCCGGGAAGCAGAGCTTGCAGTGAGCTGAGATAGCGCCACTGCACTTCAGCCTAGAGACAGAGTAAGACTTCGTCTCAAAAAAAAAAAAAAAAAAAAAAAAGAAAAGGCCAA
>NW_016806453.1:207536-210509 GCF_001698545.2 Rhinopithecus bieti
AAAAAAAAAAAAAAAAAAAAAGATGAAATGGCCAACACTGTCCTTATTTAAAAAGCATAACTTTTAAGATTATAATTATCATTTGAGGATATAACAGAATTTTCACTAAAATCATATTTTATATTTCAAACTTCTTAAATATTGTTTTAAAATTGTTTCATCACTTTCCCTACGGGGCTGTCAAACTTCCTGAAGGTCATCTGATAAACAGCTAAGGGATCATCACTAGGTACTGAGCAATATAAAGGATGTTGCTTTAAGCTACTATGTTTTGGAAGGGTTTTTTGCCCAGCAAAAGCTAACTGTAGGAGGAAGCTTTGAAGATATAGCCAGATTTGATGATCTCTGGACGATCATCAGTAGGTCCTGATGATCCCTTTAGCTGTCACACTTAAAAGAATAACATGCTGGGAGATATTCACACAAAATGCAAAATCCCTGTATTTTGGCACCCATAGACAGGGATTCAGAGAAGCCACCAAGGGTACCAGTGAGTTGTCTAATGATACCAGAAGGGGCCTGCTGTCAGTGAACCTCTTCCCTTTTGAGGATGCCTGAAAAGTCAGTTTAGTCTTAATCCAGCCATGTGGATACAGATTTAAATTAACATTCCCTCTCCACAAAAGAAAAACAAAATAATTAGTAGGATACCA
Organism: Rhinopithecus bieti; assembly: GCF_001698545.2. Taxonomy (NCBI): domain Eukaryota; kingdom Metazoa; phylum Chordata; class Mammalia; order Primates; family Cercopithecidae; genus Rhinopithecus; species Rhinopithecus bieti. The sequence continues at coordinate 208,190 of NW_016806453.1, forward strand.
TGCAAAGAAATCCCCACAAGTATCTATAGAAATTAACGTAAAAATGAAATTATAATAAATATATTATCAAGATGATCAGAAAAATAATTTTGGGTTCAGTAAGAGCTTTTACGGATATTCAGTGAGGGAACTAGAGGAATCCCAGAGGTCAAGCCGCTTCTGAGATCATTTCTTGAAACCAGCCAGTCAATCTCCACACCTCCATCTCCTATTTGATCATTGTTCTACATTACACACATACACACACACACACACACCTCTATACTCCAGCATATCCATTTATTCTCAAAATATATAGTTCTTTTAGGTATTATAGAAATTATACTAGAAGATTCTCTCTCTTAGGCTAATTCATAGTAGCTGGTGTGCCAGAGGTTTACAATTTCATTTTTGGGCTACATCTTCAAAGCTTCCTCCCAAGCTTTTGCTGTGCAAAAGTCCTTTCCAAAACTTAGTGGCTTAAAACAACATCCTTTGTATTGCTCATTAGCCTGTGGTTAACCAGGCAGTTCTAAGTCAGCTGGTGGGGTGACTAAGGCTAGATGGTTCTAAATGGCCCCACTCACATTTGGCTGGCAGTAGTCAGGCTGGTCTAGGGGCCTCAGCTGGGATGTGTATCTCTGCTTCACGTGGCTTCTCATTCTCCAATATACTAGCTGGGGCTTTGCATGATAAGCGAGCACAGACACCAATGTGCAAGCACTCTTTAAGCCTCTGGTTGGGTCATATTTGTTGCAGTCCCAGTGGTCAAAGCAAATCACATGGAAAAGCCCAAAGTCATTGGAAGAGCAGTAAATAGGAGCATAGACAGAGGGAAGTGTCATTCTTTGGGGATCTTTTTGGCCCCATTTACTAAGCACATTCTGAGTTACTGAATTTTCTGCATACTAGATCCCAATATTTGTTTTGATTGCAGTTTTGTTTGATGTGCAAATATTTATTTGGGACATATTTTGATTTGATGGAAACTTGGTTCATACTGGTTCTGTTTTTGTAATGCCATTTCAGTAACTACTTTCGACTTCTAATACATTTCTCTACTGCAGAAATATAATATCCAAATGCCCATAGGAGACAGACAGGCAACATAACTGAGTGAGGCCAGCCTGGTGAAAATATATACAAATATACTGTGTTGTAAATCTGAAAGCAAAGAATGTCCTGTCCAAAGGATGTTGCCTCTACTTACATGTCATATGAGGATGTGGGCCTTGTACTTCTAGATCTCCTTGTTTTACAGGAAAAAAAGGAAATCTAAGTTTTAATGTAAAATCCCCTGATTTTTAAATACTAAAATTTAAATAAAATTTAAAATGAATTTTAATGGCCAGGCACAGTGGCTCTTGCTAGTAATCCCACCACTTTGGGAGGCCAAGGCAGCCTGATCACTTGAAGTCGTGAGTTTGAGACCAGCCTGGCTAACATGGAGAAACCCGTTTCTCCTAAAAATACAAAGTTAGCTGAGTGTGGTGGCGAGGGCCTGTAATCCCAGCTACTGGGGAGGCTGAGGCGGGAGAATCGCTTGAACCCAGGCAGCAGAAGTTGCAGTGAGCCAAGATCACGCCACTGTACTCCAGCCTGGGCAACAGAGTCAGGCTCCATCTCGAAAAAAAAAAAAAAAAAAGCAATTTAAAAGCAACAACAACAGTGGTACTGGTCAAGTTTAAAAAAAAATCTATCTTTGGGCAGAATTCAAGCAAAAGCTATTAACTTGTGGCCTCTTTAATGGATCCCAAACAGCCCACCATGTAAGGCTTTCCATGACTTGGTTAAAACCTGGCTAGTTCCAATCTTATCAGCCCGTTCCCCAGTCTGTGGTACTCTCCATATTTCTCATCATGGGTGAATTCTTACTTTTCCTCAATACATCCTCTATTTCCTTCCCCTGTGACTTTAGAATGCCCTTTGCCTGGTCATCCTCATCCCACCCTAAAGCCCTCTGGTACTCTTAATGATTCTTTAAAACTCAGCCTGGATGTCTCTACTTTCATAAAACTTCCTATGAATGTTATTTCTCACTCTCTGAATCCCAAAGCACTTTGGGTCGTCCTCATGACATTTATCATATCTTTCCTAGTACTGAAGTTATCTGTGTATGTTTTATCATCATTCCACTAGAATGAGGAGTTCGTATTCTGGCTGAACTTTGTTTCCTGTATTACTTAGCAAGCTTATCATGCCTAGAATGCCCTCCTGCTCAGGTGAGCTTACACTAAAATATGAGCTCCTTATATGAAGGTTTCCTTGATTTTCCCGGCCAGGATTAGTTTGGAATCTCAGAAACTGTGGGGCAGGGGGGTGGGGGGAATGGGGAGATGGG
>NW_016806453.1:211924-213784 GCF_001698545.2 Rhinopithecus bieti
GGGGGGGTGCGGGAGGATAATCTGTTGCTAAGATTTTATCCAAGGAAGCTGTTGCTAAGATTTTTATCCAAGTTGGAATTAAGAAGAGAGGCAGGGGAATTAAATCATAGGACAATTAAATAAGTGAGCTGTTGAATTGGAAAGGGTGAGCACACAAGAGAAAAAGCATGCGCATCAGAGAATTCAGCATTATACCTTTAAGAACGAACAATGGAGCCATCTGTAGACATCCTAATTCCACCCTTTCCTAAAATAAAGTTGAGCTTTATAGATTTTATATATCCTGTTTCTCTATGTTAATATTTTGAATGGTTATAACCACCCTCTTGAGGTAACTCAAGAAAACTGAGACACAGAGAGATCAATCAACTAGCTAGGCCATGGTCTTACAAGTGACAGAGCTAAGATTTGAACACTGGAAGTCTGATTCTAGAACCCATATGCTGAATCACTGTGCAAAACTGCCTCATAAGAATCAGCCTCACAAGGGTAAACACAGATCCAGGAATTCTTTAAATAAGGACACACTTCACTCTCACAGGATTTTTTAATTTTAATGAGACTATCTGTGAAGATGTTTGGGATGGGAGCTTAGGCATTAAAAATGTGCATTTTATCCTACTGTTATAATCTGCTAAACAACAATTTAGTTAAAAAATTGTGATATGAATACACAGTATGACTCAGTCTAAAGCTTATATAATAATGCAACCTAATTCTTCAAGTAATCTTGTGTAAAAATAAAGTTCAAAAGGTTATACTTCAAAGAAAAGCAGAAGCACATTTCTGCCCTTTTAGTAAAATGTATGAAATCCTCATTTATAAACAGAGAAATAAATGCTCATTCAAAAAAAAAAAAATTTTTTTTTATGCGGGGTGCAGTGGCTCAAGTCTGTAATCCCAGCACTTTGAGAGGCCCAGGCAGGCAGATCACGAGGTCAAGATATACAGACCATCCTGGCCAACATGTGAAACCCCGTCTCTACTAAAAATACAAAACTTAGCTGGGCGTGGTGGCGCACACCTATAGTCCCAGCTACTCGGGAGGCTGAGGCAGGAGAATCGCTTGAACCAGGGAGGCAGAGGTTGCAGTGAGCAGAGATTGTGCTACTGCACCCCAGCCTGGGAACAGAGCAAGACTTTGTCTCAAAAAAAAAAAAAGAAAGCAGACAATTAAACTAAAAAATCAGGCCGGCGCAGTGGCTCACGCCTGTAATCACAACACTTTGGGAGGCCGAGGCGGGCGGATCACGAGGTCAGGAGATCGAGACCATCCTGGCTAACACCGTGAAACCCTGTCTCTACTAAAATACAAAACTTAGCCAGGTGTGGTGGCAGGCGCCTGTAGTCCCAGCTACTCGGGAGGCTGAGGCAGGAGAATGGCGTGAACCCGGGAGGCCGAGCTTGCAGTGAGCCGAGATGGCGCCACTGCACTCCAGCCTGGGAGACAGAGCAAGACTCTCAAAAATAAATAAACAAATAAGTAAAACAGCAGCATTCATAATTTTGCCTTATCAGTCAAGTGTAGGATTTTCAGCCTGTCAGTTAAGAGCTTTAGAACTTGTGAAATTAATTCTATCAAGACTGCAACCAACATTTGCACAAAATAATATGGACTAGAACTGAAGTGTTACAGTGAGTCACATGTAGTAAATATTTCATGAAAAATTTGTCTCAGTTACATGTACATTAGACACACATTTATAGGTCATAATGTTTCTTACTGTGGGTCTTGGGTAAAATTTTAAAATCTGAAATCAGTGTCTCTACTCTGACACAAAAATAGAATGTTTTAAAATGTTGTCATTTTGATATTTTGCCATTTCACAGAAATGGACCTTTTTTTTTTTTTTTTTTTTT
>NW_016806453.1:214265-231013 GCF_001698545.2 Rhinopithecus bieti
ACACACACACACACACACACACACACACACACTTTTTTTTTTGAGACAGAGTCTTGCTCTGTCGCCCATGCTGGAGTGCAGTGGCGCGATATCGACTCATTGAAACCTTCATCTCCCCAGGTTCAAGCAATTCTCCTGCCTCAGCCTCCCAAGTAGCTGGGACTACAGGCGCCCACCGCCACGCCCGGCTAATTTTTTGCATTTTTAGTAGAGATGGGGTTTCACCGTGTTAGCCAGGATGATCTCGATCTCCTGACCTCGTGATCCGCCCCCCTCTGCCTCCCAAAGTGCTGGGATTACAGGCGTGAGCCACCGCGCCCGGCCAGACAGACTTTCAAGACTATGTATCAAAATACCAAACAGTGAACATTTCTGTAAGAATTCTTGAGTCCAGAACCAAATATTGACTAACATATTGACTAACATACCAAGATTTTACAGGATCTAGCAGAAAGTAATATATATTGTAAATGCCCAGTAAACAGAGAATTGACTGATTACAGAATGTGTTTATTCTTAAGAGGACCTGGTTTGTTTTACACGAGTCCAAATTCACATAATAAAGCACAAATAATGGACTTCTCTACAATATCACATACAAAGCTATAACTAACTCACTGGTATAACCTAAGTGGAAAATCAAAATTTTCAAAAGATGTAATTTAATCTGCAGTAGATACCTAAATCTAAACACAAGGAAATCAAGCCTAAATTAGTGAAAAGAAAAAAAAAATGCAATTCCACAGAACTTTTGAAAAACACCTTTGAACTCTATGGATAATGAAACTAAAGTACTGAGAGGTTATGTTGCTTGCCCAAGGTCACAGAACTAGTTGATGGCAGTCCAATTTTCCTTTCCCTCCACAATGATGACTCACATATTTTGCATGTCGTCTTATAATTTAATGTTATTTAAAAGAGCATCTGTTTATGTTATAGCTATGCATGTACCATATTAACCTCTCTTCCAAGAGTCAGTAAAAAATGGAGGCAACAGATTGTGGAAGCATTATGCCTAGATATGAATCTCAACTCTGTTGCTTACTAGCTCTGTGGTACTGGTCAAATATAACCCTTCTAGGCCTCAGTTTCCCCACTTATGGGGACAGTACCTCTCTCACAGCATTGTTGTGAGAATTAAATGGATTAAGACATAGCAAAGCATGTAAGAAAGTGCCCTAGACATAGTAAAAGCACAATAAATGTCAACTGGCAGGAGGAGAAGAATTATTACTAATCTGAGAGTTGGGGCAGAATCACTTATTTGTCCCATATATACCAGCTAGCACAATACTCTATACATACTTCGTAAAAACACTAATTATGCCCAAATACTCCTTTCTCCTGCCAGGTAAACCAGAGATGACTCAACCAAGAAGCATGAAACAAAGAAGAAAGCTTCTTACTTGAAGCTCAGAAGACACTAAAAAAGTAGTTGAGCAAATACAGTTAAGGACTGCAGAGTTATACAAGAGTCAAATTGTGACATAGAGTGTGAAGGATCACCAGAGATCAGATGTGAGGAGTGCTAACACCAAGAGGGAGAATGAAACAGGTGTGTCAGAGGTCCATACACAAGGAATCTATGTTAACTGACCAGAACAGGAATGGCAGTCTATAGCTTTCTGTTAGGTGCAGCCTTGGTAGGGCCCACAGGAGTCCAGCCAAATTCAAAGGTACAGAAGTTGAACTGACACACTGAGTTCAGGAACGCTTTGTTTTTGCTTTCCTTAAATAATGCTAATCTCTGCAACAAATGTCTTTGGTTCTATGATTCAGATTGTGTGTAAACATTAAAATACCAAAATCATTTTCTTTAGCTGTAGCACTTTTTTCCTACCAATGTCAAAGTAGTTTCTAATTTTCTTCCAGATTTCTTTGAATATTATGGTAATAATTACTTCATTACTAGTCTTCTCTTTATTCACAAATGTTCTTCATTTATTACCATATTAACAGCTGAATTGCACTCAGCACTGGGCCAGATACCATGCAATTTAAAACTACAGCTGCTGCCCACCAAATACCAGTAGAAGAAAATCACTGACCCATTTAACCAATAAGTAGGATTGAAAGGGAGCCTAAATGGAAACACAGAGCCCTGACGAAGCTCTTAAAATAATCTTGGCCTGAACTAAGACTATGGCAATGGAGACAAAAAATGAAAATGTCAGCAATAATATTCAAGAGGCATATTTAACAAAATGTTGAGGTCTCACTGGAAAGGGAGGACAAGAAATTGCTGAGGTTGACTCTGGTTTCTAGGTGGCTATGAAAGGTTAAGCAAGTGCGAGAGCCAGCCTAGGAAAAAAGATAATTAAGTCAGTCTTGGATATGTTTAATATTAATTTCCTGCAGAGTACTCAGGTACATGTCTTGATACTCAAAACAAAGGTTTTCAGGCTAGAGATGTAGATTTAGGAGACACCATCATGTGGTAGTGGCCCTGGGTGAGATCAGCATAGGTACACATGTATATGAAAATGGACCAAAGACAGAACACTGGAGAACACCAATCTTTATAGGAAGGGCAAAGGAAAAGAACATGAAAAAGACATAGTGAACAAATACTTAGAGGGACAGAAGAGAAACCAGCAGAAGCCCAGGGAGGAGAAAGTTGGCCAGCAGTTTCAAGTATCACAGTGAAGCAACAGAAGGACTGAAATGTCCTATTTTATGTATTAATTACAGGTTGAGTATTCCTTATTCAAAATGCTTCTGACAGGACAGGTTCAGTGGCTCATGCTTATAATTCTAAGACTTTGGGAGGCTGAGGTGGGAAGATCACCTGAGTCCAGGAGTTTGAGACCAACCTGGCCAACATGGTGAAATCCCATCTCCACAAAATACACAAAAATTAGCCAGGTGTGGTGGTACACAACTTAGTTTCAGCTACTCAGGTAGCTGAGGTGGGAGGATCACCTGACCCTGGGAGGTCAAGGCTGCAGTGAGTCAAGATCATGCCACTGCACTCCAGCCTGGGCCACAGAATGAGACTCTGTCTCAAAAAAAAAAAGCTTGGGACCAGAAGTGTTTTGGATTTCAAAATTTTCAGATTTTGAAATATTTGCATACACATTAATATTGGGGATGGAACCTAAGTCTAAACACAAAATTCATTTATGTTTCACATACATCTTATACAGTATTTTTAATAATTTGTGCACAAAACAAAGTTTATGTTAAGTACTTACATGTAGAATTTTTACTTGTGGTGTCACATCACCCCTCAAAAAGTTTCATATTTTGGAGCATTCAGACTTTGAATTTTCGGATTAGAGATACTCAACCTGTGCCATTGCTGGCAACCATGACAAAAACAGTTTCAATAAAGCCAGAATATGGACGTGCCTAAAACTGAGCAAAGATCATCAACGCCCCACAAGGTGGTAGAGAAATAAGATGGATAGAGCCTATGTCCCTGAATGACCACAGAAATAGAACTTCTAACTGACCTGAAACATTCCCCATAAAGAAATGAAATTTCAATCTTTTTAAATTAAACCATGAAATCATTAGTAAATCTTTGTTACAATAGCCCAGCCTTTCCCTAACTTACCCATTCAGCACATAGATATACAAAAATTGAATCAATTCCTTTTTTGAAAACCATTTAAGTCATGTCCCATTTTTTAATCATTAAAAACACTATAATATAAAGACCTATTTATGTGTATCTTTGAACACATCTCTGATCACTTCTTTGGTTTCAATTCCTAAAGTAGAATGACTGAGTCACACACAGGCTTTTGAGGAAGACTGCAAGATCGTACAGTGTTACTTGTAGGGCTGAGGGAAAAACAAATAAACATGGCTTCAGACTATAAGAGGTAATGTTCATATGCTAAGATGACTTCAGAAGAAAAAGCCCTGAAAAGAAGCTATCAGATTTAAAGGTCCTTGTTTATCCAAATACAACTGAAAATTAAAGAGTTAGATTTCATTAGACTCTACATTTTCCTTAACTATTCCAATTAGTCACCCTTAACTCCTCTAACTTTAAACTGTAAGTCATATCCAACTAGTCCCTAAATCCTGCCAATTCTACTTTTGAAATATCTTTTTTTCTCCTCTTGACATTCACTGCAACTCCCCTGGCATAAGTTAAACAGTAAAATAAATTAAAAGATAGAAGTCTCTGGCCCTAACCTATTTTATAGCCTCCTTTTCTACAACTTACCCACCACCCTGATCTCATCAAATGTCCTTTAATGCTTCTGGTCTTCGCAAATATTGTTCTAACTGGAATGCCATTTCCCTTCTGTCCCCTTCAGAAACTCCTATTCATCTTTTAGGAGCTACTACAAAGTTGTTTTGTGAATTTCTCACTACTCTGAACGACTGTGTCATTCCATGTTATACAATTATCACTTGTTTCATAAATGACGCTCAATCTCTGAAATGAGAACTTCTAGGCTAGATCCATGTGTTTTGCATATTTGAGTCCTTCCAGATACCTAGCACAATGACTGACACATGGTAAACACTCAAACATTTACTAAAGAAAGCAAACGAAGACTGAAGGGAGCATGGCAGGAAAGAATGGAACAAAGAAACTAATACAAAGGATGCTTTCAAAGTCAATCACTTAAAATATTTTAGTGAACAATAACAGAAAGGCTTGTATCAAACTAATGCAAATTTCTATGCAGAAATGTTAATGACTTAGGCATGCTATTTTAATTTCCTGCTTCACAAATCACTAATCTTCAAAGCTTCTATTTTTTCTTCTTTAATCTCTAAAATAGTTTCAAGTGTGTTCCACAGAACCAAGCAAAGCTCTTGGAACAAGGGCCAAGATATCAGCATTTAGCAAGTTTTAAGATCATTCTTAAACACATTAAAGTTGGAGGACCACTCCTCAAATTATTTTATATATAAGTTCACTAACATAATTTTGTAATATTGGAAGCCCAACAGACTTTTACAAACTATGCACGCATTCACAGAAAGTAAAAGCTATCAGCTTACTGACTCAATGTGTCTTCATGAGCTTCTCCATGTTGTCACAAACATGGAATTATATAACTACAGCTATGCTTAATATGCTGGTAATACTAAATTCTGTAACTATACTTACATATCATTATTTTTGAGGTCATCAATCCACAGAATTTAAGGAAAATTATGAAATAACCACCTCTAAGATATTTAGTGAAAATACACATCTGTCCTACAGTACTTAGGCACACACCTTCCTAAAACTCTGCGCCACCACCCTTGCAACCTTTTCCTTCAATGATTTTTACATGATTATGATCAGACTTTGAATACTGATATGTGAAACCATAAATATATGCACAACCACCAACCTGTCTTAGAAGCACCAATCCTGAAGGAGAAACATTTACCAAAACTCATTTTTTTCAAAGAAATTTTATTTCTTCTGTTATCCTGCCAAAATACTGTACAGATTATTTTAAACTTTTCACATATTTTCATGCAATTTTAAAAGAACTTTAAACAAATTCATTCAACTCAAGTAACAACAAATTTAAATAGAATTTTCCAGCATCCAACTTATTTCAGTGGAGTATTCTATTAATACAAGATGTAATCAATAGTGTACCTACATGCAAAAATATCTCAGAGTACATTTCAAAGGAGAAACCATCATATTTAGTAATGCTTTTCAGTGTGAGTGTGCATGGTGTATATACTTATATAAATTATCAGTAAAACAATCAGTGTGATAGTTTTAAGGTAACACGCTTTATATTATATATACACTCCCACCTTTTTTGTTTAGTGTATAAGGATACAAATGTTAATATTTTCGTGGCTATATTATTAAGACATGAGGTACCTAAGGACACAAAGCTTGAATATTTTAAAATCTGTCAACTAATTCAAATATTAGAATCACTTAAACAAAGGCTATTGAATTTTCAGGGACAAAGACTACTCAATGAATTCACAGCTGGCCAAAATACACAAAAGCTCAACATTTTTTTTACCACTCCTATGCACATCTGAAATACTGTTAAAAGAAACTACAAAGCCAATCTATAAATAAGTCACAATAACCCAAGAGGAATAACATCATAGCATAAGCGACTGGCACTCAAACTGTTAACAAAAATATTCAGATTCTCTGTCTGAGCACATAGAAGATTACATCTCCCCCATCCTCCATCCCAGGTCTCAAATGATTTCACTGTGCATGCCTTCTGGAACCACTGCTCTGAGATCAGAAACGTCATTTATCTCCTCAGTCTATTCTCTGAATGTTTCCTTGACTTTCTTGATTTCACTGAAACCTAGGTGTCCCCTATGAAGATCAACATTTTTAATGGAAGCCTTAAAAAAAATTCACTACATGTTCCTCAAAGTTAAAAGGTCCGGTAATGTTTTCCACTCCTACAGGCAAAACATTTGTCCTTTCCTCCTCTAACTTAAAGTTGCTCACCTTTCATCCCCTTTCCCAAGTTAGAAACACGAATCTGTAAATGGTGAAGTGGCTTGGACCACATAGACACAGGTAACTGCTTATCAGAGGGTTAAAGACTGAGAGAGAGGGAACCAGGGTCTTTAGACAACCTTGTGGAAGGAAAATAGCCAGCTACCAGCTTTGGACAGTTATATGAAAGGAACTTCAATTTTGTTTGGTGCTCTATAGTTAAATGTCTTTTGCTATAGTAATTGTATCTGTAGTCATAACCTATAGTTTTCCACCATATTTGGAGTAAGTTCTAAGCTTATCATAAGCATGTAAGGGTCTAAAAGATCCAATCTATCTTCACCCTTTGTTCCAACCAACGAAAACGCTACCCTAAATGCTGTTCCCTAGATTTACATATGTCTGGCTCTATTATTGACTTCCAAATTATTAATTCAAATGTCACCTCCTCAGAAAAGCTTTCCTCCTTATCTTACCTAAAGTGGTCCCCTCTCCTCATTCTAGCATTTTATCTTCTTTATAGCACTTATCACATTCTGAAATTATTTGTTCATCTATTTATCTGTTCTAGGTAAAATGTAAATGCTTTGAAAGCAAAAATTCTGTTTTGTTCATGACTATCTCAAATGCCTGACAAAATTCAATCAGTAATGTTGAATAAATGTTCTTCCACAAAATGAAATCTCATTATGGCATTGGCTAACCCCTCTCCCTGAACCACTCCACCCACTTTCATGTCCCATCTAATTCAAGTCTCAGCTTATGTATCACTGCTTCAAAAAGGACTTCTCTGACCAACGTAATGTAGCCTAAATCCAAACTGCATTCATTCTGTATCACTTCACCCTACTTATTCCCATCATACTACCTTCAAAATATAAAGCATCTTATTTACCTATTTATTGACCATCAACAAGTTGATGAGATCGGGGTGTCATCTTGTCTTTTTCATTTATATTCTTATTTGCCTAGAACAGTGTCTGGTGCTTAGTAGGTACTCAATAAATTTTTGAGTGACTAATGATTGTAAATATGTTTACAAAAAAGAATATGCCTGCAATTAACTCTTGAGATTAAACTAAATGCAAACAATAAAAACTTGAAAATAAAGTTTAATTTGAATCATGAACTACATCATTAAAAGACAGAGGTGAGAGGAAAAGAATGGGAGAATTGTTTCACCTTAAACTGGGGAGATCAATGTATCCTTGATAGTGTTAATTCAAAAAATACAGGCTCAAATATTTGAAAAATTTAGAAATAGTTTTCAGCAGAATCAAAGTTAACCCTCTACACATCTAGAAAGAAAACAGTTTGCATAACAGCAATGAAGCATGAGAAACTAAATGAATCAGCCAGCAGTTAAACTATTATTGAAAATTAATAAAACGGGCTGGGCGCGGTGGCTCATGCCTGTAATCCCAGTACGGTGGGAGGCTGAGGTGGGCAGATCATGAGGTGAAGAGATCAAGACCATCCTGGCCAACATGGTGAAACCTCGTCTCTACTAAAAACTCAAAATTCGCTGGGTGTGGTGGCACGCGCCTGTAGTCCTAGCTACTCAGGAGGCTGAGGCAGAAGAATGGCTTGAACCCGGGAGGCAGAGGTTGCAGTGAGCCGAGATCACGCCACTGCACTCCAGCCTGGTGACAGAGTGAGACTCCATCTCCAAAAAAAAAAAAAGGAAAAAAGAAAAAGAAAATAAAACTCCTCTAGTAAAAGTCAAAGAAAAAAGAAGTCAGACTTTCAATATAGGAGAAAACTCCCTAAGGAAAAAAATGATTTAAAAAAAAAAAAAGGAGGGCAAAGATATAATCAACAAATGAAAATAACAACAAAACCAGAACATAACAGAAAAAAGTTCCATGATTTTTTGGTATTTTTCTAAATGTACCCTGCCATACAGAGGACAGAGAAGAGGTAGGACTGAATGTGAGAACATACAGGCAAATGATTAGCAGAGGGTATTATTCACTGACATTTTCAATAGGTAATACAATTGTGGTTAAGTTTCACTGAATTTCTAGTTATTTTAATATTATTTAATAATAATATCCTCGCACTAAAGCAATTTTTGCTTACCGTAATTTGAGTTATATTGAAGCATACACACGTGCAGAAAAACTCACAAATCATAATTTATACAACTCATTGAATTATCTCAAGGTCAGTATACCCAAGTTACCACCACCCAAGTCAAGAAATGGAACACTACTAATACCTAGAAGCCTAATACCACTTCCCAATCCCTATCCCTTTCCTCATCCATAAAAGTAGCCACTAACCTAAGGTCTAATAACCAGTTTTGCCTGTTTTTGAATTGTATAGTTTTTAAATTTCTAGTTTTGCCTGCTTTTGAATTTTATATAAGGAATCATACACACTAAGTATTTGTGTCTAATTTATTTTGATCAACATCGGTTCGTGTAATTTACCTTTGTTGCTGCATGGGGCCACAATTCGTGCATTTTTATTGCTGTACGCATTACTATATAGCACTGAATTAAATCTACCATAATTTGTTTACCCATTTTACTGCTGATGGCCATTTTTGTTTCCAGGTTTTGGCTAACACAAATAATGCTACTTTGAACATGACTATGCTTGCCTTTCAGTGGGTATCTGCATGAATTCCTATCAAAGTTGCTGGATATATGTATGTATACACATACCCACAGCTTTGGTAGGTGTTGCTAGTTTTCAGAAGTGATTTTCACAATTTATATTTTCCCACCAGCAGCAAAAGAGAGTTGCATTGCTCTCCACATTCTGCTAACACTTGGTATTGTCGATATTTTTAATTTTAGCCATTCTGGTGAGTGTTAATATTATCTCTTTACAGTTTGAAGTGACTGCTCAAGTCTCTTTCCCATTTATTCCACTGGGTTGTCTTTTATACTGATGTAGGAGTTTACATAGTATGGATGTAAGCCATTTGTCAGATATATATATTACAAGTATCCACTGTTATTGTTTTGTTTTTCTTTTACTGATAACTTTTGATGACAGAAGTTCTTGAACTGTCAATGATCCAGGTTATCAATCTTCCCTTTTATACCTGTGAGTTGTGTGTCCTGTTTAAGAAACATTTTCCTACTTCAAGATAATGATAACGTACTGATACTTTCTATCAGTCTGATAGAACAATATAAGATATTCTCTTATACTGTCCTCTAGGGGCTTCATTATTTTACTTTTCACATTTAGATCATCAATCCAATGTGCATGGTGGGAAGCACGGATCGAGTTTCATGGTTTTTCCCATTTGGATATCCACCTGATAAGCAATGTTTAATGAACAGACTGAATATTTTTAATTGATGAAAAAATACATTATGAAGATATCAATCACAAACTTCTAAGAATCAAATAATGTAGCAATAAAACATTAAAAAACAATGAGAAAAATGACAAACACACAACAGTCATACAAAACTTTAATAAAATTCTCATAAACACATCATAGCTAAAGCAAGTAAAAAAAAAAAAAGAGGAGATCTGAATAAATCAATATATAGAACTGTATACCCTACAGAGGACTCACCTTCTTTGTCAGTGCTTGGGGCACATTTTAAATACTGATCTTATACGTATCCCAAAAAAAAATTTAATTCTCAAAAACTGAAAACTGTACATTCCTTATTCTCTGATTACAATAAAACTAGAAAATAACAATTGTATTTTAAACACATACATTTCATCATTTTTAAATACCCTCTTAAGTAACTTTTAGATCAATGAGGAAATTGAAGCTAGATTTTATTGAAAATCTAGAAAGTAACAAAAACAGCATCTTCTATTATATGGCATTTACTCAAATCTGTAATTTAGAAGCAAATTTAAAGTAATAAAAGCTTTTGCACAAAAGAAAATGTAAGTACTAAGTTGTTAGAAAAACCTGGAAGACAAAAAATAGGTACAATTATTTTTTCAGGTAGCAAGCAGAAGAATAAAATTCAAAGTAAGGGCCAGTGCTTTAAAAAAACAATAAAATACATATATACCTCCAATCTAATTACAATCTAAAAAGAGACAACACAAGACATAACATAAATGTAATGATAAAGAGGGCTTTATCACATATGGAAGTCAAATATAAGAAAATTCTATACATAAGTGTTTGCTAATAATTTTTTTAAACTGAATAAAACTGATAATTCTTAAGGAAAACACAAATTATCATATTATCCAAAACCTGAGAAGACCAGTAACTATAGAATAAACTGAAAAAGTCCTTAAATAAATACCTCTATGAAAGGCCATAGGTAAATTCTAATTGTATCATATATTACCCATTTACAATCTGCATAATCAATCAATAACAGAAATGTCACTAACACAGTCTGGGGTCCCTATTAAAAACTGGCATCCATTAATTTATTTACTCATTCAACAAACATATATCCAATGAGGACCCTGTGTGTACTGACTCTGCTAAATACTAGATACAAATATGTACAAGCCAAACATGATACCTGACCTCTAGAAGTTATAGAACACAAACAAGTAAACAGGCAATTACAACAAATTGAGATGTTATATAAGAGGAGAAGGGGCAGGTTTCAAAAAAAAAAAAAAGGAGTACTTGATCCCTACTCTAGGCAATGTTGGGGAGAAGAGGGTGGAAGAGACAGCTGGTGTATGTTGAATGCCTGCTCTTTGCTGTCTGTGTCAGGTGCCACACAAAGACATTCTCATTCATTCCCGGTAAGAACTCTGGACAGGTAATTTGCCCTATGCCCAGACTGGTAAATGGACAAGTTATAAGGATTCACATTCAAATATCTATCTATCTATCTATATATATATATCTATATATATCTATATCTATATCTATATCTATATCTATATATATATCTATATCTATATATATCTATATCTATCTATATCTATCTATATCTATATCTATATCTATATCTATATCTATATATCTATATCTATATCTATATATCTTTGGCTCCTGAAGCTTCTGATCTTTCCCTAATGCCATTAAAGGAGAATAAGAATAACTAATGGAAGAGCAATAAAAGAGAACACCAAACAAAGGCTGTGTGGCAAAGGATCAGTAGAGTCAAAAGAGAGAGACTGTGATAACAGGCTTACAAGTTAATTAATGCATTTTTGGAAATCGATCACTAGAGGGCAGCATTGCAAAGACTGTGAATAACTGAAGTTAACAAAAAAAAAGAACTAGGGTAAAATAAAGAACTCCAATGTGTTTAATCCATTTGTAAGTACTCTGTAGAATGCTTGAAACATTATTTCATGTTTAAGACAAAATAAATGCATGTTTTTCTTTCCTAACCTGAAATGTGTAGAAAATATTTCCTTGGAGTTTCACAAAACAAAGACTACTGTAACATAGTAGATGAGTAAGTCCATAAATGCAAAACCTTATTTTATAAACTAGCTTTGGTACAGCAGCTTCTCAGTTTGAAAATAATAATCATATCAACCTTTATATTTTCTTCTGTCAACATACTAATATCAATAAAACTAACCCATATAGAACTATTTTCAGATAGGCAGCCTATAAATAATTATATCATTCAGTCAGGAACTTGAGCTTTGAGAAAGTGCCTTTAAATGAAAGACAAAGACAGGTAAATAATTCTTCTAAAATAAAATCACTGCCTGCATGTTCTCATCTCTGAGTACTTCACAATCCAGAGTTTTCTGGCCCCACTGAAATTGCTCTGGAAAAATTTACCAGTGGCAACTCTTTACCAAATCTGAAGGATTCCTTGCACTTTTTATGTTTCTGCACCTCTCTGTGACATCTGACACAACTGAACGTTCTTTAGTGAAACACTAATTTCTTGCATCCAGCATAACCCCCACCATTATGCTCTTTTACTCTACTGGCCCCTCCCTGGCCACTACTGAAGTTTAAAACTGCAAACCTTCTTAAACTTGGGGAGTTTAAAACTCAGCCCTTTTCTATCACATCCTTTTTTTCTTTAAACAAATCCTCACTCCATTACATGGAGCACTTGCCAAATCTCATTCTCCAGCCAACTTCTCATAACTGTGTACTAGCTATCTCTGCAGCCTTCTCTTCTACCATCCAGCCTTCTACTGTAAGATGTTGCTACAGTAAATGAGCTACAAATTGCACTCAGCTGGAAACTCCCCTCTTGGCGCTCCCCCATCCACCTGCTTTTGGAATTCCTCATCATCCTTATACATCTTGCTAAATTGTTACATACTCTAAAAGTTTCCCCAATATTCTCCAGGAATCATTCCCACCCTGGTAGCTCTCATATTGGGTGGGTCACACTAGATTCCAAATATTCATTTGCTTTTATCTCCCCACTCAATGTGGTAGGGGAGGCAGAAAAGGAAACAGCCAATTACAATAAGTGCTTTAGATAATACTGAAAGAGTATGATTACATACTTTAAAAAATTAAAAATTAAATGTAAAAACCACCCACACAAACCAATTCGCAAGATGCTTTCTATGTAACATAGTTACACTCTTAATTTCCAAGTATTAATTTACCATTTAGGATCAGGGTTTATACCAACACCAAGCTCAACATTTAATAGAAAAAAAATCAATATCCTTAATATTACAACATACTATTTAAAAACTTTTATTTTGACATATACAGTAATATAAGGTCTGTTAAGATCTCAAGGAAAAGAGAAATCATATGATTACGCATCACAAAAAGCACAGTTATTTAAGCGTAAAAAATAAAATCTAAGTTCCATCATGCTATCTACGGGAAACAAAACTGAGAAAACTGCCCACAATATGAATAGAAATTACCATACTTCATCTTGAAAAATTAGTATTTATTGACAAAAACCCACAATGGTTGGTTTTGAGCACTAACGAAATTTAAAATGCAAGTGAAGTACCTTACAAAGCTCTTGTGATAAACAGTACTTTTTAGGTTTGGGCAGATGCTATATATTTTCATTCATCCTTGGAAGCACTGATGAAATAGAAGCAAAAGTACCATCATTAACAGAGGACAAAGAGCAGCTCTGATTGTGAGATGAGTTTATGGTAACTGCCCACAGCAGAGACATAATTCCTAGGACTGAATCACCAGCTGTTTCTTCACGTTAAAAGAAGACCAGCGTTTTTCCATCAAGACCCACAAATTCAGTCATTCCTTAATGTACTCCCTTTTAAGTTCTCCACGTTCACTCTAGTAAAGTCTCTTAAGAGTTACATATATAACAAAATATATATTTCTATCACGCTTTTGTCTGTTTGCCTTCTCTCAAACAGTGTTTCTTTTCCTTCTTCAAAACCCTCTTCTCAAAGGAGTCTTCAATGAGTCTTTCTTGATTCAAAATGGACCGAAGACAAGGTGGGATAAAATGCTCTTTTCCTACAGCCCAAACTAGAAAAAAAAAAAGAGGAGAAAGTAATACAAAATTCTATCTTAAGAGCAACATTACTTATTTTCACGGAAACAGAAAAGAAGAAAAAAAAACTCTACTATTATATGGTTTCATTTCACTTTACCTTGAGCAATTTTATGCTGACTTATCTTTGTTTACTTCCACTTAACAGAGTTGTGACAGGAGTAAGTTCCAACTGCTCTAAGTTTTCGAAAACAACTTTCCCACATACTAATGCACACTTTTATATTATCATTTTAAAAGACAACAGAATTATGAATTATCAGCAATACAACTGAAGATAATGTTTCTAAAACTTTAAATAAAAGAATTTCTAGAAAACCTCTGAGAAATTCCCTGACATACGGTTTGCAAAAAAAAGAAAAAAAAAAAAATCTGTTTGCAGTTTTTTAAGCTGCAGTGGGGCTAGAGCTGTCCTGGAAGCCATTCTCTGAGCTCTTGACCCTTAAGTTTCTGGTATTCTAGAGAAAAATCAGGAACTTAAGACTTAGGGAGCTCCAGTTAATTAACTACTTAATTAAAACACACAGCATTGTTAACATCTTCACACCTGAGAAGTAAATCAGAGTGTCAAATGGTTAAATAGCCAATTAACGTAACTAAAGAAGAGATCATCAACAAGTTAGTTACAAATAAGATTTTTAAGTATATATTCAAAATATTTAAAATTTAGTACAATTCACAGATCTAAACATTTCCCACTGGTTTCTAAGAGTTATTGGTAGCTAACACTATTATGTCAGCATGCTGTGTACCTGAATGTTCCTAACTAATCATATTATCATGTGAGTCTGCAGTTCTAGAACTCTGATACAACTTAGTTATGAAGATGACAGAAAAGTTGTGTGAGAACAGAAAAAGAAAAAAGAGAGACACTAATATTGTTTCTAATTCCTCTACCACCCTTGGAAAAGAAGACCACTGCTCTATTCCAACTCACCCATCTGTCCCTTCTCTCCCACTCCCAACCCACTCTTCCCCGAAAGAGAACTATTTTATCCCATAAAAACATAGCAACCCAGTAAAATAGGCAAGAAGAATACCTGTAAGATTTTCTTTCCATAACTTGCTCCAGGTAAGGATCCTCAGGCACTCTCTCCCATGCCATCCTCCACCACTTCTTCAACCATGAGAGATGCATCCTGAATGATGGTGGAGGGTTCAGAAGTTTATAGTAGATGTGGCATATTGAAAGCAAGGATTATATCCATCTCCTCACAAAAAGGATGGGCCTTTCAAGTGGTCCAGAATACCACTACAAACCTCTGTGATTATACTTACATGTTACTATTCTGATACTAATCAATTCCCACTCTGAACTCAAAAATACCCACCAGGATATACCTTTTGAATATATCATTCTCCTTGTTTTTTCTCTTTACCATTCATTATTTTATTTATATGCTGACTCATTCCACAAAAGATGATGGGTTGATACTATTCTCTATTAATAAACTAATATACCTAGAATTTAAAGATATCCTTACTTTAAGTAATTCTCCCCATCTGTATCATCTCTCACAAAATCCATGTGCAATAAGGAAATTATCAGTCACAACCCCACCCCTACCATACTTTGGGTAAAAGGGAAGGTTCACAGAAGTATGTGAAAATATACTTCTGTGAGCGTCCAAGAATAACAGGGGAAGGAGACAACTGCTAAGAAGTAACAGGTTATAATGAAAACTATAGGCTTGAGACTATGTGTAAATTTAAATGGCTTATTTAGCTAACCACTTCTACCCTCATGTTGCTCTCCTCCCTTCCTCTCCAACGTAACTTTTAATTTTCATTTTTTAAATGAAAATATGTTCCTTTCAAAACAACATTATGTATTTAAAAAGAATTTCTCTCTCATTCCACCCTTTCCTCAAAAGGTAACCATTATTAGTGTTTCATATTCTTTCACCCTTTTTTGTACACATTTGAACATGCATATAATTTTTAACCACAAATATCATACTGTGCATACTGCTCTCACAACTTCCTTCTTAATATATTTTGACTATCTTTTCACAAATATATTTCAATCTCACTCATCCTTCTAAATATTTATGTAATACACCAGGACATTAGGTATTGTGCTCAGTTATGTCTTTTTCCCCTCCTCCTGTCTCCTCTGAAGACCTTGGTTCCATGCCCCATGTCACTTAAACACTTGTTCATATTTTTTATCTCCATCTTTTTTATCTTTAGCTTCTAGGGTGTTTCTTCAACTTTATTTCTAAATCACAGATTCAATTTTCAGTCCTTCGATTTTTTTTTTTATTTTAACAATCAGATTTTTAGTTTCTGAGAACTTCACCTATTGCTTCTTTCACAATGGCCTGATTTGAGTTTTTAGCTACCTTGTCCTCTGAAATCTCTCTGAGGTTATTAAAGTTCTATGTATTTGTTACACCATTCCCACTTTCCAGGGGTCAGTTTTTTCCTTGGTTCACTTTCTGCTTTGTATTGTTGGTTTTCTGGTGATCCTTGGTGGTCAAATTTGTGAATAGTGTTCCAGAACTATCTAACTGGCCTGGGTTTCTCCTATAGATCTACAGGTCTGTCCGTCACTGAAGCCATCTTCCCTGAATGGGAGAGCAGATTTCAGGCTCAATGTGAACAGAATATATCAAGCAGCAGGTTTTAGAGTGTGTGCTCACAAAGCAGACTATGGGCTGGAACCCCCAAGACTGCCAACATAAAGAAGGCTTTACTTTTGGGGGCAGAGTGTTTCATGTATTATACGCATACAGAGCCATCTTTCCCTTCCTTCTTCCCATATGAGTTCTTGAAAGAGTTCTCAGGCACTTTCCAACCCCAACACATACACCAGAAGCCTTCTCCAGAATCATCATATGCAGAATAGAAACCATGACTCTATTCTTGAGAAAAATACCCTGCTGTTGATCATTAAGTATGAATGAGAAAAGTGAGGAAGGGAAGAATCCAGGCAGTTTGGGGATTTTTTTTTTTTT
>NW_016806453.1:231321-281635 GCF_001698545.2 Rhinopithecus bieti
AGTTTTGCTCTTGTCGCCCAGGCTGGAGTGCAATGGTGCAATCTTGGTTCATTGCAACCTCCACCTCCTGGGTTGAAGCAATTCTCCTGCCTCAGCCTCCTGAAGAACTGGGATTATAGGCACCTGCCAACACGCCCGGCTAATTTTTATATTTTTAGTAGCGACACCTTGGCCAGGCTGGTATCGAACTCCTGACCTCAGGTGATCTGCCTATCTCGGCCTCCCAAAGTGCTGGGATTACAGGCGTGAGCCACTGCACCAGCCTTGTTTTTGTTTTTTGTTTGTTTAGTTTTGTTTTTAAGACAGAGTTTTGCTCTTGTAACCCAGGCTGGAGTACAATGGCACAGTCTCAGCTCACTGTAACCTCTGCCTCCTGGGTTCAAGCAATTCTCCTGCCTCAGCCTCCCGAGTAGCTGGGATTACAGGTGCCTGCCACCACGCCCAGGTAATTTTTGCATTTTTTTTTTTAGTAGAGACAGGGTTTCGAGACAGGGTTTCACTACGTTGGCCAGGCTGGTCTTGAACTCCTGACCTGAGGTGGTCTGCCCACCTTGGCCTCCCAAAGTAGCACGATTATAAGCATGAGCCATCTCGCCCAGCCTAGAAGCAGTTTTTAAATTAATTACTCTGATTATCACATCACCACCTCCCATCCAGTCCAGTTCTTTCAAACTGGTAACACTAATAGAGTTCCTTGAGGTCCACTGAACCTCAGGAGCTTTTCACTTTCAGTTGTGGTTTTCTCTGTTCTTGTTTTGTTCTTCTGCCCCTCTCAGTCCATCTACTTTGTATCATCAGGGAATTCTCCCAAGTTTACTGCACCAATGTCACCCTTTCTTAATACCCAATGCTGGTATAGACTTTTTTTCTGTTTTTTTTTTTCTTGTTGTTGTTTGTTTGCTTTTTTTTTTTATTAAATATTTTTAGTCCTGTCAAACAGGTATGAGGAAGTTTGAGTGAGTGGACCGTTTGCCTTCTTTTAACAAGTCCCCTCAATTTTTCAAAACGTATTTCAGCCTGCATTTTGTCATAAACATCAAGAAGTATAAAATATCCATTCCTGTGCACAGAAGTTCTTTGCATAGTATACCATGAATAGACAGTATTCTTTTACTTTCCCCTCTTTGCTCCACTCCCAATTGCTGTAGGACAGCTTGTATTAAGTCACCTAGAATTTTATTTCCCAGCTGTCATTTCTTTCCTAAGTTCCATTCATTACATCAGCAATATTTTCTCAAAAATTATATTACACTTCAAAGTACATTATTAGTAATTCTTTGTATTTAACCTTAAATGTCACTGACTGGGTTTTGGTGTTTTTGTTCACAAATGTTTAATATAAATCTTTCTTTTTTTGGTCCAGAAAATTCTCCATTCCGATTCATTTCACTTTGCTTAAGTACTCCCAAATACTATATTTATTTTTTAAATATATAATTATTATAGGCTCATAGTCCTTTGGAAAGAATACACTTTGCCTTTATCCTGAAAGAATAGTTTTGTTGCACATAGAACTTTAAGGTCATAATACTGAAACTGACTCAATAGTCCCAAAGATATCTTTTGGGTTTTTGTATTTTTTTAATAAACATAGAAATTGATCCTTCCGGTCTTAAAGCTTGAAACTTATATTTCTTTTATCTGAGTTCCTTCCTAAGGAAATGACTTTCAGGCCTCCCAAAAAAAAAAAAAGTATCAAATAACTGAAAATCACCAGATCACCACAACCAGACAATGAGATAGAAAGCAGACTCCTCATTCATCATGATTGCTTCCTTGCCCCTCTCTAGTTCCTGTTTTCTTGCATATTGTTACATCTCTTCCCTGCTATATAAACCCCTAGTTTCAGTCCATCAGGGAGACGGATCTGAGACTGATCTTCCATCTCCTCAGCTGCAGCACGAGATTAAAGCCTTCTTCTTTGGCAATAATTATTACCTCTGGCTTTCTGTGCAGTGAGCAGCAGGACCTAGATGAAAACCCATGGTGTTTGTTAACAATACTTCTATCTCAGAATTCTATAGGAATGTTTCCACTGTTCCTTAGTATCCAGTGCAGCATTTAAAAAAAAAAAGAAAGAAAGAAAATCAAATGCCAATCAGATTCTTTGTTAGGGTATGCCTGTTGTTTTCTCTATCCGGGAACTTCGTTTTCTTTTGATACTTGAAATTTTGCAGTTTTATAAATATTTGATTTTACCAAAATAGGTAAATTTCATAGGTTTTATTTTAAAGCTTTTTTCAGCTCAGAACAAATTTATTCTACCATTTTATTATCTACTGCTTCTGCTACATGCACTGTATTTTTTATTTCTGGAATTCCTATTTCACACATACTGATATCCCAGATCTATTATACAGGTCTCAAACTTTTCTCTCATAATGTTCAACTCTTTCGGCTGTACTTTCTGAAAAATTTCAATTTGTCAATATTGCCACTTCCATTTCAAACAAATTTACTGTAAAATATTTTAGATATACACAGGAGGACAAGATATTATTTCATAAACACCTTTATGTCCACTACCCAGCTTAAGGAAAAAAAAAAAAATCTGGATAACAGAAATACCTTTCTTTTTCACTCCCAGGAATAGGTGTTTGGTGTTTATCATTTCCATGGATTTCTTTTTTTGTTTTTTTTTTGTTTGTTTGTTTTTTGAGACGGAGTCTCGCATTGTCGCCCAGGCTGGAGTGCAGTGGCACAATCTCAGCTCACTTCAACCTCCCAGGTTCAAGCAATTCTCCTGCCTCAGCCTCCCAAGTAGCTGGGATTACACACACACGCCACCACACCCGGCTAATTTTTTGGTTTTTTTTTTTTGTTCAGTAGAGATGGGGTTTCACCATGCTAGCCAGGCTGGTCTCCAACTCCTGACCTTGTGGTCCGCCCACCTCGGCCTCCCAAAGTGCTAGGATTATAGGTACGAGCCACCACACCCAGCCCATTTCCATGGATTTATGTTTTTATATATGTATATACTCATAAAACTATATATACCATTGCTTTGCATTTTTAAGCTTCATATGAGTATCAGTATATACTCTTCTGTAATTTGTTTTCTGTACTCTGTATTTGTAAGGGTATTCATTTAATATGGGCATTGTAATTCACTGATTTATTAAGATTTCTAGTTCAAGATCCTTAGATAGATATACCAGTTTATTTACCCACTTTCGATTTGTTAGAGCTTAAGATGGCTTCAAGCTTTTCACTCTCACACACAATATTGCTATGAATATCCCTATCCTTGTTCTCCTTGTTTCTTTAAGGCAGTGTTTTTCAAACTGCAGTTTGTAACCCGCCAATAATATCACATTAGTGAGCCAGGATCACAAACAGCTTAAAAGAAATAAAAAATTTTAAAAGGAGAATGCTGGGAATAAAGGGGAAAAGGAAGATGAACAAAGTGATGAGGTACAAAGACAGATCAAAGTGTACCGCCTGTAGGAAGAATAAATTTTGTTTCCTGAAAATTTGATCTCAGTTATACCATGGTCAAAACAGATCAATAAACAATGCTAAGGTATATATGTATACATGGGTAGAATTCTTGGGTTACTGGAGAAATGCACACTGAAACTTACTAGACATTACTAAATTACTCTCAAAAGCAGTTGTTTATACTTCTGCCAGCTGTCTAAGAGTTCCCATTGTTCTACATACTCACCAACACAGTACAGTCAGATTTTTATCAAACTGATGTTGTCTGAAAAATCTATTTCAAAATCCTTGTTTTTGAATGATTCTGCCAGTTACAGGATGACATTTGTTTTTCTTAGCATTTGAAGACCTAGCTCTATGATCTCTACCATTCATTGTTATAGCTTAGAAGTCTGCTGCCGGTCTAATTTCTATAGCTTTGTAGATAATCTGTTTCTGGCTGCTAAAAAAGGTTTTCTTAGTTTTCAGTATTATCCAGTTATTTTCCTTCCTCTGCATTAATCATACTTCTTCAGTCTAATGATTCACATCCTTTAACTTTGGGAACTTCTCATTCTTTCTTTGGACACCAACTGTCAGTCTCTTCATTATTCTTTTCTGAAATTCCAATTTCATACACATTAGATGTTTATTCTTCTGACTAAACATCTCCTTCATGTTTCCATATCTGGGTTTTCTTCAAATCTGTCTTCAAGTTCACTAATTCCCTGTTCAGCTGAGTTCAATCTACTTAACCCATTTAATATTTTTCAAGGTCATTATTATATCTTTAATTTCTACAAGTGCTATTAGATTCTTTTGTTCAGATCTACCTGGTATTTCTTAACAGTATTTTGCTCCCTGCTCATGTTTTTAATTCCCCCTCCCTTTTAATTCTTTTGAAATATTTTGTTCATTTATATTCCATTGTCTTATCTAATAATTTCAGTATCTGACATCCACAGAGGTCTAATTCTGCTATTTGTCTTTCCTGCTCAGTATTGCTCATGACTGCTGAGTTTCTCTTATTTTTGTAATATGAAAGCACTTCATTTAGACTCTATCAATGGGCATACCTGAAGGAGCATCCCTCTGAAGATAATTCACTTTTCTATTAGGTCTTTGTAGCACTGCCAACATTTATTTGACTGCTTCTAAATAATTTTCTGTCTGCAGTTTCCCAAACTACACAGGTAGTATAAATTACAATCCCATCCCCTCATGAAGGCAGGCTAATGGTCACAAGTTTTTAGTGGAAACTTTTCAGTCCCACACCAACAGCCCAAGAGAAGAAAAATTCTCTGATGTCTTTCTCATGGAAAGGAAATTTAATTTTCTAGGCTCCCTTTCACTGAAGCCTTATCGTGAAGAATCTTTGCTTTATGCAGGTGTGAAAGATAGACAGATGACACAGGTTTTCACCCATGGATCCTGGTTCATAACACTCACAGTCCTTGTTATACACTGGCCTTCAGAAGTAGGCCTCAGAAGGTAATGTCTCTGACCTTCTCTTCCCTCCTTTCACCTGATCCTTTTCTCCCCAAGACAGCAATTTTCCCCACCTTTCCATCTTGAAGCTGCCCATAAAGAAATTCTCTGACCTACATTGTCTGACTGCAGGTAATAAGACACCCATTCAGAAGAGGTTCTCCCATACCCTGGAGAAATTAATAGTGCACAGAGAGGCTAGAAGAATTTGAACCAGCCTTTCTAGGTTTTCCCACTCAGTCTATTAGTATTAGCTCATAACCTTTTTGTCCAATCACATTTCTACACAATTGTCCATACTTCTTCAATCACGCCTATCCAATGAAGTCTCCATAAAAGTAGCAATAGGACAGGCTTTTGAGAGCTCCCAGACAGCTGAACACATAAAGGTTCCTGTAGGGTGGCACACTCAGAGAAGGCAGAGAAGCTCTATGCCCCTTCCTATACCTTGCCCCATCCATCTCTTCAGCTATATCCTTTGTAATATCCTTTACAATAAACTGGCAAATGTGTATCCCTGTGTTCTGTAAGCCACTTCAGCAACTTAACTGAAACCAAGGAAGGAGTGTGAGATCCCTGATTTATAGCTGGTCAGTCAGAAGCACAGGTAAAACAACCCGGGGGAGCCAGGAGCAGTGGCTCTCACCTGTAATCCCAGTACTTTGGAAGGCCAAGGTGGGAGGACTGTGAGCCCAAGAGTTTGAGACCAGCTGGGGCAACATGGTAAGACCCCAAAAATCTCTACAAAAAAATTTTAAAATTAGCCAGGCGTGGTGATGAGAACCTACAGTCCCAGCTACCTGGGAGACTGAAGCAGGAGGCTCACATGAGCCCAGAAGGTCAAGGCTGTGGTAAGCTGTGTTCACACCACTGCACTCCAGCCTGGGTGACAGAGCAAGATCCTGTCTCAAAACAAAACAAAAAACAAAACATTACTACCTGGGCTTGCAACTGGTATCAGAAGTAGTGGGCGGTTTTATGGGACTGAGCCCTCAACTTGTGGGATTTGATGCCTTCTTCAGGTAGACAGTGTGAGAACTGAATTGAAGGAGCCGCGCACAGTGGCTCACACATATAATCCCAACACTTTGGGAGGTCGAGGAAGGCAGATCACTTGAGGTCAGTTGTTCAAGACCAGCCTGGCCAACACGGTGAAACCCCATTTCTACTAAAAATACAAAAGTTAACCAGGCATGATGGCATGCATCTGTATTGCCAGCTACTGAGGCTGAGGCAGAATAGCTTAAACCCAGGAGGCGGAGGTTGCAGGTTGCAGTGAGCTGAGATCGCACCACTACACTCCAGCCTGGGCGACAGAGCGAGACTCTGTCTCAAAAAGAAGAAAAGAATTGAATTGGAGGACACCAGCTGGTGTCTGCAGAACTGACTGCTCACCTGCTGGCGGGAAGAAATCCCACATATTTTGAGGTCACAGAAGTCTTGTGTGTTAATTGTTGAGTATAAGCATAGGAAAATGTACTTTGAGTGTGCTTTTTCCACTGCAGGGTTCTCAATTCTAACTCTTCATCTAATGAAGGCCCAAAGATCTCTCTCCTCAAACCCACGTGACCTTTAACTGCAAGCCTCTAGGTCAACAAACGTTGTGAGAGCAGCTATGGAATCAACTTAGTACTCTGGATTCTACAACCTTCTCTATTTTTTGACTTCTTGGCAATCATATTTTTTATTGTCAAGAATTTTTTGTTCATTGTTCCTTTCTCAATACTGTATCTTCCCAATACTAAAAATGTTCAGTTTCTTACTTTCTATATAAACTATTATCTCTGAGCTATTTGCTTTGCTTGTTTTAGTACCAGTCCTTTATTCTACACTGTTAACTTTTCCTCTAATATCCAGTGTTTCTTCGTTGTCTTTGTCTTTTTAAACCCAGATTGTGCTGTACTGATGGCTGGTGAAGTCACTGCTTTATTTCCCTCAAGTCTCCCCATCTCCATCAACCCCATAATGGAAGGCTATTGGATTCTGTGAGCAGACCCTTAGTGTGGTAAAGAAGAGAGAGGAACAGACAGATTTTTCTTCAAGATTCATCAATTCTGGAGTCTTCTAATTACCTTGATACTGCTCACAGAGCCATTTCTCTGCCCTAGCCCTGTCATCTCTAAGCTAGGGGAATTTGTAAGCAAGTCTACTTTTCTACTCAGAAACCAGATACTTTCCCCTATGTGTGGTACAAGCTGTTCAATACTAATGGTTTTCAGTAATCTAATCTTGTCAGCCTTACATCTTTCTAGAAAGCTGGAAAATTTTCTGGTTTATTGATTTCATCTCTTCCTGTTTTCCAGAGCTGTTCTAGAAGTATTTCTTATTCCTATATTTCTTTCCCACTGCAATCTGGACTCATATTGCTATCGTATTTGCCTTATTTTTAAAAAATTCTTAGTATTTATCATATCATAGAAATTATATCCTCAAAACGAAAAATTTCCCCTCCAAAATAGCAAGGACAGAAAATTGATGGAGCGCACTTCCTTAGAGGCGCCTCAAACATTTACTATCCACATATCCAGAATTTCATGTCTATCAAGCAAAAAGAAAAACCAAAAAACTCTCCAACAATTTAATTCATACTTCTCGTTCATCTTCTACTTAAAAGCACAAGAAACTTCAAGATACAAGTTCCTCTATCATGCACAATTTATTTTGTTTTAAATATTCTCTTTTATAAAAGTAATTAGCTACATCATGAAAATTTGCAATCTACAGTTTTATAGGTGAGGTAAATTAAACATGTTTGGATGAGCAACAAATTTAGTGACAAATCAGGAAACTCAAGACTACGAATCTGAAACCTGAGAACTATGCCAATTCTACCA
Organism: Rhinopithecus bieti; assembly: GCF_001698545.2. NCBI lineage: Eukaryota > Metazoa > Chordata > Mammalia > Primates > Cercopithecidae > Rhinopithecus > Rhinopithecus bieti. Next base: position 239,064 of record NW_016806453.1, read on the forward strand.
ACTGTTTTTCTTCTTCACTCAAGTCTAATTGGCACTCAAACCAAAAGAACAAAGTATACTCTTTCAGACTTAACTGTCTAGTAAAAGAAAATGTTTTATACTTCTCTCTGCTATTAGATGGCAAATTCCACAAAGAAAATAAACTCCAGAATAGCATGCCCACTACAATCATGTGCCACTCAACAATATTTCAATCAATAACAGGCCATATACGCAACAATGGTCCCTGAACATCATAACAAAGCCAAAAAATTCCTACTGCCTAGCAACCCTGTAGCTGTCATAATGTCACAACACAATCACCTAACTTTTTTATTACAACTTTAGTGTAGCCTAAGTGCAGTGGCTACACTGCATATAAAGTCATATAGTAAAGTCCCAGGACTTCACATTCACTCACCACTCACTCACTCACTCAGAGCAGCTTTCAGTCCTACAAGCTAACTGCCCTAAACAAATATACCATATTTGGGTGGGAGGGGGGTGAGGGATAAAAGATTACACATTGGGTACAGTGTACACTGCTCAGGTAATGGGTGCACCAAAAACTCAGAAATCACCACTAAAGAATTTATTCTTGTAACCAAACACTAACTCTTCCCCTAAACTTCTTGAAATATAATTTTAAAAGAACAGATTAAGCTAAAAAAATTTATACCATTTTTTCTTTTATACCATATTTTTACTGTACTTTTTCTATGTTTAGATACACCAATACTATTGTGTTACAACTGCTTACAGTATTCAGTACAGTAACATGCTATATACGTTTGTAGCCTGGGACTAACAGGCTATGCTATATATAATCATATAGCCTAGGTGTGTGATAGGTAGCTAATACCATCTCAGTTTGTAGTAAATACAACACTCTATTATGTTCACACAATGACTAAATCACCTAACTACACATTTCTCAGAATGTATCTCTGTTGTTAGCAACACATGACTGTACTTAATTTGCTATCCCCACAATTACCCTATTGAAAGGTTTCCCCAGACACCCTCCTAAAGCCTACCTTCTTTCTGGAGTCACTGAATAAAAAAGCATTGTGCCACAATTTCCATCTGGATACTCTTTAAAGAATACATTTATGTCACTCTACAAATCAAATTATTCCTGTTTTAATGGTCATAGTTAATAATAACAAACGGATGGCAAATACAAGCCCTAAGCTCAGTATTTAAAATGAAACAAAAGACAATTGTATCAATATTGCTTATATATACGCCAAGCTAAGAAACACACTGGCTACACAGGTTTCACAATTTACACCCTTTTAATGTTTTTACCAGGATGTTTTATAGTTAAAAAACTAAACATCAAAAAATAAATAAAATAAAATAAAAATAAAAAACTAAATATCTATCACCAATTTTCCCTGCTTTATTTATACGTAGGCCTGAACATTATGAATATAATGAACATTTGTAAACTGAAGAAGCAAGCTATTTAAAGGAATACCACAATCAATCCTTTTGTAAATTAACAACCCCAAATAAATCTTCGTTTTACAAAGGATTTATTTAAAAGTGGGGTTTGTTAAGATTAAAGAAAAAAATTAAACGTAAGATTTAAAACAAGATGTGCCTTTGGTAACATCATTCTTTTCAGTACCCCAGGAAAGTTTTGTTTTTCTTTACCATTTTGGTATGGCAGGGTCACCAAATTTTCACAATTCCAAGATACCAATTTACTTCAAATATAATCAAGTACTCCTAAAAGTTTTCCATGGAATGAATTAATACAACCTTCATGGTCTCTAGGATGGTCAACCATAATATATTATATGTGAAATTCTTTTGCTTCTAATGAATCATTTACGTTTCAATATCAGAAACAAAACTTTAAATGACTGAATATTTAAAAGTCTTAATATTTACCACCCTACACCCAATCTTTAACCTTAGAACTGGTACTCTTTCTTTTTTTTTTTTTTTTTGAGACGAGTCCTCCGCCTTCCCTGTCGCCCCCAGGCTGGAGTGAGTGGCCGGATCGCAGCTCACTGCAAGCTCCGCCTCCCGGTACTTTTATGTGTAGCTTCACCAACTCCCTGGTAAAAACACATACTTACCTTAATACTCCAGTTTGAGAAGCAAGTTCATAGAACATGCTGATAAAATTTGTAAAATACAGTTTATGTTCAATAAAATTTGTAAAATATAGTTTATGTTCAATATGGCCCATCCTACCAACTTAAAAAATGCTGAGTGGTTAAAAAAATCTAAGAAAGCAAATTTTTTAAAATTTTCAACAGATCTTAAGTGCAAATTTGGAAACAAGTAGAATTACAAGAAAATGTGAATGAATGAATGGCTACTGGTTTTTTTAATGGCATAAATTTATATTCATTACACATATAGTTGCTGAGACAAAGGCTTCTCCCTCACAACATTCAGTGATTATTGGCAAAGTTATTATATACAACAACTTTACCTTTTCTAATAGTTGTTTGTTAAATTAAAAACATCGTGGCATTATGAATCATAAACCACAAAAACTACATAATGCACAGCATAAAATACCACATCTTTCCAAAAATCAAATATAATTAGTAGTAAACACGTAAACACACCAGCAACGCTTTCAGGAAACAAAAGGCAGCATTAACAAAGGTTAAGAGGATAGAAGGTCTGGATTCAAATCCCAACTTTGCCACTCAACAGCAGTATAAAATTGGGCAAGTTCTCTAACTTCTCTGTGCCTCAGTTTCCTGATTTGTAAAAAGAAATAATAATTGTACTTCATTGGGTTACTGTAGTCATCAAATAAGTCAATACTTGTAAAGCACTTACAACTATACCTGGCACACAAGAGCTTTATTTGTCTAATAAATGGAAAGAATCTTCTTTTTCTGAGATGGAGTCTCGCTCTGTGGCCCAGGCTGGAGTGCAGTGGCACGATCTCGGCTCACTACAAGCTCCGCCTCCCAGGTTCAAGCAATTCTCCTGCCTCAGCCTACTGAGTAGCTGGGACTACCAGCACCCACCACCACGTCCGGCTAATTTTTGTATTTTTAGTAGAGATGGGGTTTCACCATGTTGGTCAGGCTGGTCTCAAACTCCTGACGTGAAGTGATCCACTGCCTCGGCCTCCCAAAGTGCTGGGATTACAGGCATGAGCCACTGTGCCCGGTTTCTGTTTATTTTAATTGAGACAATTATCTTGCCCCGTACCCTCATGGCTCACTGCTGCCTCCCGCTTCTGGCCTCAATCCACCTACCTCAACCTCCTGAGTAGCCGAGACTACAGGCTCACACCACCACGCTAATTTTCTTGGGTTTTTTTTGTGTAGAGACCACGTTGCACAGGCTGGTGTGGAAATTCTGGGCTCAAATCATCCACTGGCCTCAGCCTCCTCCCAAGGTACTGGAGTTACAGGCATGAGCCACTGCACCCAGCAAGGAACAATGTCTTAATTCCAAGGGAATGTTTCCCTTTATCACTAACCTTCATCAATCCTTAGCTCCGTGGTTACTAACTCACAACACACACACACACACACACACACACACACACACACACACACACACACACAGTTGGCTTCACGTAGATTAGCAACATCACTGATTTAAATTCAAAAACAAAATATCCATTCTTTGAGCTGGGTAAATGCATAGTCTTCAATCAAAAACTATGCATCCCTTATTAAGATCACCAAATAAAAATTTACAGGTCCAGCAATACAAAATATTTGGTATCTGTTTATAATTGCATGAAAGAAGCCTTTATTAATTACGGAATAGGACATTGGTATCCATTTATATTGCACGAAAGAAAGCCCGTATTAATTACTGAACAGAACATTAAAAATATTTTGTAACTGCAGAATTTTTATAGAAACCTATAATGCATTAAATTCCCATAATAATATGTATTTTGGCCAAATTAATGATGCCAAAACTAGTAAATTCTACAAAATTGCAATCATGTTTTCATCATTTATGATTTGTCCATATTTTGGAAGAGTGTATAACAATACAAAGAACGCTCCTATACATCTCAAGCTACCTTTCAATATAACAAGGTATATAATACCCTGGAAAATAAAAGTTACATTTTGGCCATTAAAAAACCATGTTATGCCACATCTGAAATGCTTAATTATTTCAAGCTCCACCTAAGCTACGACAAGGTCCCAAGGAGGAAAAAAAGAGACCGGTTTAAAAACGGTTCTTTTTTTTTTTAAACTATATTTAAAATTGTAACGTTACAACAAAACGCTGGATTAGTAAATTAAAAACTAATTCCATAATTGCTGCAAGTAATCAAGCTGAATAATCAACATGGCCTGGGAAACATGGCAAAACCCTGTCTCTACAAAAAAATACAAGAAAAGTGGCCAGGCGTGGTGGTGCCCGCTACGGTCCCAGCTACTCGGGAGGCTGAGGTGGGAGAATCGCTTGAGCCTGGGAGGCAGAGTGGCAGTCAGCCGAGATTGCGCCAGGGCACTCTAGCCTGGATGACACAGCGGAGAAAAATAAGGTAATCAACATATATTTACTAAGTGGATACCAATAGCCCACGACTGTGCTAAATATACAGATTCCTCTTAAATGAAAAGCTGAAGTCTAAAGTAAAAGGCAAAGTTAACTTAGGAAGGCATGAAGATGACAGTAAACCTCCCTCCCACCCAAAACTGATTTTCTGTGAGATTAATGTAACGCCTCTCTTCAGAAAATTTTCTTTGTACTTATTAAGAGAAACCACAGGAAAACACCCTGAGGTGCTTGTTAACAGTGCAGACTCCTGGGTCCTAATTAATACCTACTGAACCAGAATATGCAGGAATCTGTATGTTTCATAAACACTGAAGTTCAAATACATTAAGCAAAAATGTACTGAGAACCCAACAGATTCCAGGCATTGTGCTAGGAATGGGAGACTACTAAAATGTTAGTTTCAGTCAATCTCACTTGGGAAGACAAGTAAAGGCTATTTAACCTCATATACAATTCAAAAAGGCAGAAACCATGTCTTATTAATTATTGAATCACTGCTGTCTATCTTTTTTTTTTTGGGGGGGGACGGAGTCTCGCTCTGTCGCCCAGGATGGAGTGCAGTGGCGCCATCTCAGTTCACTGCAAGGTCTACCTCCCGGGTTCACACCATTCTCCTTCCTCAGCCTCCTGAGTAGCTGGCACTACAGGTGCCCGCCACCATGCCTGGCTAATTTTTTGTATTTTTAGTACAGACGGGGTTTCACCGTGTTTGCCAGGATGGTCTCGATCTCCTGACCTCGTGATCTGCCCTTCTCGGCCTCCCAAAGTGCTGGGATTACGGGCGTGAGCCACCGCGCCCGGCCACTGTCTGCTATCTTAATGGTATATTTCAAACATGGGCTCGTGATTAACAATTTTGTTTATCTATACTACTTTACCCCTCCATTTCCCTGCATAATTTTGGGAACTGAGGGGAAAGAAATGTAAAGGTTTGAATAAGCTTTCTTCATTATTATGCTGATGAAACATAAACACTACTATTCAGATCAGCCATTCTGAAAAATTCAGAGCAAAAAATTTTCCACAAACTCAGAAGTCATGCCCCAGTGTAAAATATCCATAAACACTCGAAAATAACTCAACAAATGGCAATCTGTCATATGATAATACTTTAATATGTGGGCTCTGATTATCGTTTAGTCACTTACAGGAATTTTACATTAGAGGTTAATAATTATCCTCACTATATAAATGGAAGAGTTGAGAATACAATGTTTGCACAAGACCACATACTGATATAAAAGTTAGGTATCTTTACCTTCTTGTTAATGTCTAATTAGTAGGCTACTTTCCCTGAAAATAAGTGCTCCTAAACAGTAAAATTACTATCATATTAATTAATACATTAATAAATCTCAATGAACAACAAAATGCATTACATTAAAGTTAAGGCAAGAATTTCTGCTAAGAGCACTATTGTTTAACACTGTACTGGTGACCTTAGCTAATGCAAAAGAAAAGAAAAATAAATAGGAAGTATAAAGCTATAAAAATATTTGCAGAAGCTTTTATCATCTACCTATAAAGTCCAAGAGTATACCTTAAAAGACTGATGAATAACAGAGTTCAAGACCAGTATTTAAAAATCAACACTTACCTATACCTGAGCAATAACCAATTAGAAAATTATATGGTAAAAATGATCATATTCATAATGTTTTACAATTGATTAAACCCCAACAATAAGCTTAACCAAAACTGATTAAGACCAAGAAGAAAAAATCATAAAACACAATCTAAGCACATAAAAATGTAAAATTATGTATAAAATGTATACATACACATCATTAAGACAATAGGTAAAATGGAAAAACATCTGCAATACATATGACTAAAGGTAATTTTCTTAATGTACAATGAACTCTTAGGAGTTCAGTAAGAAAAAACATTTTTTTAATGAGCAAATGATGTGAGGAAACAATTCATTAAATGAATATGCAACCCACTTAGAACAGTGCCTAGCCTATGGTAAGTGCTCAATAAATGTTAGTTGTTATAATAAACGGCTGATGAATGTTAAAATAGGTTTAATCTCACTCATGATTTTAAAAATAGCAAAACATTCAGACTGGCAAAAATAATGCAGTTGATATAATCCAGCGTTGGTGCTGAGAAATCTGCATTTGCATACACTAAAAGTGGGAATATAATATTGGTTCAACATTTTTAAAGTGGAAACTAAAAACGTCTGTCAATTTGAAATTGCATACCCTAGCAATTCCATGGCTGGAAATTATTCTTACAGACATAAACACAAGACTACAAAAATAAATCTGTAAGAACATACTGTGTAGTATTAGTTACACTAGCAAAATGAAAATTATTATAATCAAAATGCCTATGAATGGGGGTGATTAATAAAACCACAGTACTTCCAGGACGAGGAAGCCTTTAAAAAACAGGTGAGGTAGATCAACAGAATTCCTTATGAAAGGATTTCCATGATACATTACAAAGTGGAAAAAAAAAAGATACAGAAGAGTGAAGAATATTAGAGCATCATTCTGTGTGATAAAAGAAAAGGAAAGGTAAATTCTACATACACATTTATATAAATAGAAAGGTTTTCTGGAATATAACAGTAAATCAAGAATACAGTGCTTGATTGAATAAGACCATGAAGCACACACACATCCATACTAATGAATACTAATGGTGGTTATGGATTTGGGGTGTGAGCTTGAAAGAAAGACTTATATTTCATTTTCTACTCTTCTGTATTGTTTAATTCCTTCTCCGTGTGCATGTATCACGTTAATTTTTTGGGAAAGATACATCCTTGCATAAGAACACTCAACAGTGTGAAGGTATTACCCCTTTCAAAACCCGACAGGATGTTTTAATAGAATATGAATAAAATGCTGTGAATACTCTATCAATAGAATAGAATCTACAATCAGTCTGGAAAAGTGCATCAAAACAGCCATGACAAATCTGAAACAGAAGGATGAGAGGGGATTTTTCCAAAATTATCAAAATATATAAACAAACTATAGTAACTGTAACAATGGCATACTGACACAAGAGTTAATAAACAGATCGTAAGGGGAATAATGAAATAAAGAATCTAGAAAAAGATTTCTACATACATGAAAGTGTTAATATATGACTAAGACAAAATGGTTAATCAGTGAGGATAACTAGATATCTGGGGGGATAAGAACTAAGACAACCTACCTCCTGCCACACAAAAAGTAATTCCATATAGAAAATAAATCGAAAGGTTAAAAAAAAAAAAAGCTTTTGAAGAAACTTAAACTATACTTTCTTTTTATAAATATTAGAATGAAGCGAGTCTTAATTTAGTAAAAGACAGTTTTTTAAAACAGGTAACTAAAAATTGAAAATTGTGCTAATAACAAGATAGTATAAATGATTAGAGCAATAATTATTATAAAAGCTAGCACTTACTAAAGATTAAAGAGTTGTATGCTGTTTGTAATTAATAATATGTTTAATTCTCACAATCTCTTGAGGTGTACCACCACTAATCCCACTTTACCAATGAAGAAACTGAGGTACAAAGATTAGGCACATTCCCAAAGAAGTGGCAGAGCTAGAATTTAGCCTTTCTGGTGCAAGTCTGTATTCTCAATCACTATAGTGGTTCCATAGCCAACTTATATAGTGTTCAACAACAAACTTAAAAATACTGTTAACATTTACAAAGCTAAAACACAAAAACAGGCAATCCAATAAAAAAAAAATGGGCAAAGATTATGAACAGGTAATTGACCCAAAAAATTCAAATGGCTAAGAAACAAAAAATGTTAAAAATGCAAATACAAATGCAAGGCGTTACTAGTTTTTGCCCCCTACTGGCAAATATTTCAGGGATTACTTTTACCTTTTGTTGGCAAAGTTATGAGAAAACAGGTACTCATATAATACTGATGTGGGTATAAACCTTTTAGGCCATTTTGAAGGGTCATTTGCAAGTTGTACTTAAGTATTAAATATGCACTGCCTCAGACCCAACAACCTCATTTTTAGGAATCTGTCTCACAAAACATCCTTACACATATACACAAGGATAACAAACATATTCACTGCAATCTTGCTTGCAATTTTGGAAAAAAACAAATAGTTCATTAAAGATAAAATAATTGATAGTAAATAAATTTAAGTAAGTTATAGTAAAACATATGCAGCCATTTAAAAAATAATGAGATCATCAAAATATAGTTTTAAGTGAGAAAAAACAAGCCTCAAAGCACCATGTACAATAATAAATTTTTACACTAAAGGCTAACAAAATACTATATATAAGTACATGTATCAATAGTATATTTGTAAAAGCCTAACGGACAACATGACTAAGAACACAGACCCAAATGCCAGACTGTCTGGGTTAACCATACAATTAGTTAACCTCTCTGGGCCTCAATTCCCATATTATTACTTACTTCATAGGGTTTTTGCCTCTTCATATAAACTCTCTTCTATTTGCTAATCCTTAGAACAATGTCTGACACAATGTTGCATTAAATAAACTAAAAATGCATAAAGGTGTGGAAAGAAAATCACCTAATTTTTAACAGTATTTATTGTTTAGGGAATAAGAAGCTATCTTTTTATTTATTTATTTATTTTTGAGACAGAGTCTCGCTCTGTTGCCCAGGCTGGATTGCAGTGGCGCAATCTCTGCTCACTGCAAGCTCCGCCCACAGGTTCACGCCATTCTCCTGCCTCAGCCTCCAGAGTAGCTGGGACTACAGGTGCCTGCCACCACATCTGGCTAATTTTTTGTATTTTTAGTAGAGATGGGGTTTCACCGTGTTAGCCAGGATGGTCTCGATCTCCTGACCTCGTGATCCGCCTGCCTCAGCCTCCCAAAGTGTTGGGATTACAGGCATAAGCCACCACGCCCAGCCAAGCTATCATTTTTTAACTGTATGTTTTCATACCTTTTTAATGCTTTATAATGATTATGATCTGATGTATTTCTTTGTTTTATAAAAATACAAAATATAAATACAGTTACAAATGTACAGCAGTGATCACCTCTACTGCTTTCCAGTACTGTTATGTCATCACACAACATAAATCAATGTCCAGAATAAAAATTAGATTTATCATTTTAATATATCTTTTTAAAGTATTTGTAATTAATACAACCAACAGTTAAAGGAAAGTTACTTGTTATTTACTTGTAACTAATTAGATCCATCTTAAGAAATAATTACTGAGTCTCAAGTCGCTAACATTAATTTATAGATACAATTCAGATGTCAGCATATTTAAGCAACTTTTCATTGTCAAAGTAAGCTTCCAAGCCATATGCACACTGAGATACTACATACTGTACTTACTTTTAAATAAAAAGTACTTCATATAGCATGTCAGAAATAAAACCAGAGAAATCTAGAGAGATCTGTTTCACAGAGAGAGAAAGACATACATGAAATATTTAAGAGAATGTTACAACCCTATTTAGGAAAAAGACATGTTTTATAAAACATTAAAGAGTCATATCTACCCAGTCATAGCATTCCATGAACATAGTTAAGCTGTCTTTAAAATCCCAGGCTAGAGCTGTTAGCAAGTTATATATAGCCAAAACTAAATTAGGAGTGTTAACTTCACTATGTCTGTTGAACTAAAAAGCAAATCATGGATAACCTGGTATCTAAATTTGAGTATGTGGAAGAAAATAAGAAAATGATATATCTATGCCTATCTCTCATCCTAAAAGTTGGCTGTTTTTCATCTATTTAATTTGCCCCCCAAAAGTATACAAAGAATCCTGGTAATGACCATTTGAATTACTAAATGGAAAGATGATAAAATTCTTCATTCAGCTCATTAACTACTGGTAATTCCAAAGAGTCTGACCACAAGTCCTGTGGAGGGAGGGAGGGTAGAAAGGTGAGCCATTTCCTTAAAAGCTTTTTTTGATTAAAAATAAAATTCTGGCTCACACCTGTAATCCCAGCACTTTGGGAGGCCAAGGCAGGCAGATCACCTGAGGTCAGGAGTTCGAGACCAGTCTGGCCAACACTGCAAAACTCTGTCTCTACCAAAAATACAAAAATTAGCTGGGCATGGTGGTGTGTGCCTGTAGTCCTAGCTACTCAGTGGGGCTAAGTCAAGAGAATTGCTGGAACCTGGGAGGCAGAGGTTGCAGTTAGCTGAAATCACGCCATTGCACTTCAGCCTGGGTGTCACCACAAGACTCCACCTCAAAAAAAAATTAAAATTAAAAAATAAAATTCATAATTCATAATGGCTCTTTCACCAACTAAACCCTGAGAGAACCAAAAATTAGAAGAGTATAGGCTGGGCATGGTAACTCATGCCTATAACCCCAGCACACTGGGAGGCTGAGGCAGGTAGATGGTTTGAGCCCAGGCATTTGAGACCAGTCTGGGCATCATAGCAAGATCCTATCTCTATAAAAAATAAAAAATAAAAAAATAGCCACAAGTGGTAGCAAGTTTCCATAGTCTAGTTACTCCAGAGGCTGAGCGAGGAGTGGAAGGATGGTTTAAGCCCTGGAGTTGGAGGCTGCAGTAAGCTAATATCGTATCACTGTACTCCAACCTAGGTGACCCGAAGGAAAATCGGGTTACTATACTTTGCAACTAAAATCTACAAGGAAAAAAAGTACTATTTCTTAGCTCCATCCTCCCACTGTGTCAATCAGTGTTTCAAAGAATGACCTAGCTTAGTGTAATTTCATCACTTAATTAGAAACAGAACACAAATTTGCATTTAGTTGCCTGTCTTACATTAAGAAAGAAACTCACTGGTGTTCCAATGAATAACAGAAAGTATTGATAAATTACACTGTTGAGTATCTGAAAAGAGAAGACCACTTAGTACAAAGGTAAATTATTTTAGAATAGGAATCTCAATAGTCAGAAAAACACATTAAACAACATCTTCTTCAATTACCACTCAGTGAAGAATTTGCTTTTACTATGTCTGGGTGATTTCCATCTAGAACCCTGCTGAAAACTTTCAATGACAGCAAATTCACTGTCAGAGTCTACTTCATTCAGAAGTAATTAAAATTTTTTAATTTTTTCTTATATTGTTCAAAAACCAGATTCCCATAACTTTGACACAATGCTCCAAATCGTTGCTTTCTGCCCTTAAAGTCACTGAAGTTACCCATCTTGCCCCTCATATTCTTTCTTATTCTAAACTATGGATCATGATAAACTGTAATTATTTTAATAAATTCAAATAACCAGTATTTTGACTAGGCTATGCATCATGGGTGGAGGAGGAAAGCCTCAAATATTACAAGACACAAAAACCCTAATTTCACAACAAATTCAACCTACTATATTATGTTCAATTCTACGGTGTCTTTTTTCCCCTAACAAGTTAACGTCTCTGAAATTGGCAGATGCCTTACAATTAAAGACATTTATAGCTGCTATTGAAGAGGTGGTGACAGTGACAGTTCTCTCTGCCTGTATAAGAACTTAGTTGTTTTCTCCAGTGATATAACTGGACAACTGCAACCTCTCAACATTCCAGGCAACAATCCATTTAACGAACAGTTGAAGAAAGAATATGAGCTAGCAACTGTCTGAAACCCTTTCATTAACACCATCTGGTAACATGAAGAAAGTGCCAGCATTAACACTTACAGAACCGATATCAATGGTTAAAAGAAAATCCCAGATCAAAGTACAGTAGATTAAGTATGCTATATCATCAACTTTCCTAACTGCACAGAAAAGATACTCTGTGGAAAAACAGACAACTCTGGGTAAGAAAAAAATGATTGAGAAGAATTGGACTCTGGAACCTGGGCAATTTGGCCGAATAGGAACAGCTCTGGTCTGCAGCCTCCAGTGAAATCAATGATGGGTGATTTCTGCATTTCCAACTGAGGTACCAGGCTCATCTCATTGGGACTGGTTGACAGTGGGAGGGCAAGCAGAAGCAGGGTGGGGCATCACCCCACCTAGAAAGCGCAAGAGGTCGGGGAAGTCCCTTCCCCAGCCAAGGGATGCTGTGAAGGACTGTGCCATGAGGAATGGTGCATTCCGGCCAGAATACTATGCTTTTCCCATGGTCTTTGCAATCTGCAGACCAGGAGATTCCCTTGGGTGCCTACACCACCAGGGCCCTGGGTTTCAAGCACAAAACTGGGTGGCAGTTTGGGCAGACACCAAGCTAGCTGCAGTTTTTTTTTCATACCCCAGTGGTGACTGGAACACCAGCGAGACAGAACCGTTCATTCCCCTGAGTTAGCCCCAAGTAGACTAACTCAGCGGATCCCATCCCCACAGAGCCCAGCAAGCTAAGATCCACTGGCTTGTAATTCTTGCTGCCAGCACAGCAGTATGAAGTCCGACTTGGGATGCTCCAGCTTGGTGGGCGGGGTTGGGGGGGTAGCGGCCATTACTGAGGCTTGAGTAGGCGGTTTTCCCCTTACAGCATGAATGAAGCGCCAGGAACTTCCAACTAGGCAGAGTCCACTGCAGCTCGGCAGAGTCCACTGCAGCTCGGCAGAGCCACTGTAGCCATACTGCCTCTCTAGATTCCTCCTCTCTGAGCAGGGCATCTCTGAAAGAAAGGCAGCAGCCCCAGTCAGGAGCTTATAGGTAAAACTCCCAATTCCCTGGGACAGAGAACCTGGGGAAGGGACAGCTGTGAGCACAGCTTCAGCAGAATTAAAGTTTCCTGCCTGCTGGCTCTAAAGAGAGCAGCACATCTCCCAGCACAGTGCTCATGCTCTGCTAAGGGACATACTGTCTCTTCAAGTGGGTCCCTGACCCCTGCGCCTCCTGACTAGGTGACATCTCCCAGCAGGGGTCGACAGACACCTCATACAGGAGAGCTCCAGCTGGCATCTGGCAGGTGCCCCTCTGGGATGAAGCTTCCAGAGGAAGAAACAGACAGCAATCTTTGCTCTTCTGCAGGCTCTGTTGGTGATACCAGGCAAACCGGGTCTACAGTGGACCTCCAAGAAACTCCAGCTGACCTGCAGCAGAGGGGCCTGACTGTTAGAAGGAAAATGAACAAACAGAAAGGAACAGCGTCAACATCAACAAAAAGGACGTCCACATCACGAAGATGAGGAAAACCAATGCAAAAGGCTGAAAATTCCAAAACCAGAACTTCCTCTTCTCCTCCAAAGGATCACAACTCCTCATCAGCAAGGGAACAAAATGGGACAGAGAATGAGTTTGACAAATTGACACAAGTAGGCTTCAGAAGGTGGATAATAACAAACTTCTCTGAGCTAAAGGAGCATGTTCTAACCCAACACAAGGAAGCTAAGAACCTTGAAAAAAGGTTAGAGGAATTGCTAACTAGAATAACCAGTTTAGAGACGAACATAAATGACCTGATGGAGTTGAAAAACAGCACGAGAACATCGTGAAGCATACACAAGTATCAACAGCTGAATCAATCAAGCGGAAGAAAGGATAACAGAGATTGAAGATCAATTTAATGAAATAAAGCTTGAAGACAAGATGAGAGAAAAAAAGAATGAAAAGGAATGAATAAAGCCTCCAAGAAATATGGGACTATGTGAAAAGACCAAACCTACATTTGATTGGTGTACCTGAAAGTGATGGGGAGAATGGAACCAAGTTGGAAAACACTCTTCAGCATATTATCCAGGAGAACTTACCCAATCTAGCAAGACAGGCCAAGATTCAAATTCAGGAAATACAGAGACCACCACAAAGATACTCCTCAAGAAGAGCAATCCCAAGACACATAATTGTCAGATTCACCAAGGTTGTAATGAATGAAAAAATGTTAAGGGCAGCCAGAGAGAAAGGTCAGGTTACCAACAGAGGGAAGCCCATTAGACTAACAGCAGATCTCTCTGCAGAAACCCTACAAGTCAGAAGAGAGTGGGAGCCAATATTCAACATTTTAAAGAAAATAATTTTCAACCCAAAGTTTCATATCCAGTCAAATTAAGTTTGAAAAGTGAAGGAGAAATAAAATCTTTTACAGACAAGCAGATGCTGAGAGATTTTATCACCATCAGGCCTGCCTTACAAGAGCTCCTGAAGGAAGCACTAAATATGGAAAAGGAAAAACCAGTACCAACTACTGCAAAAACACACCAAATTGTAAAGACCATTGACACTATGAAGAAACTGCATCAACTAACAGGCAAAATAACCAGCTACCATCATAATAACAGTATCAAATTTACACATAACAATGTTAACCTTAAATGTAAACAGGCTACATGCCCTGATGAAAAGACATAGACTGGCAAATTGGACAACGAGTCAAGACTCATCGGTGTGCTGTATTCAGGAGACCAATCTCACATGCAAAGACACACACAGGCTCAAAATAAAAGGAAGGAGGAAGATTTAACAAGCAAATGGAAAGCAAAAAATAAAGCAGGGGTTGCAATCCTAGTCTCTGATAAAACAGTCTTTAAACCAACAAAGATCAAAAAAGACAAAGAAGGGCATAATGGTAAAGGGATCAATGCAACAAGAGCTAACTATGCTAAATATATATGAACCCAATATAGAAGCACCCAGATTCATAAAGCAAGTTATTTGAGACCCATAAAGAGACTTAGACTCCCACACAGTAATAGTGGGAGACTTTTAACACCCCACTGTCAATATTAGATCAATGAGACAGAAAATTGGCAAGGATATTCAGGACTTGAACTCAGCTCTGGACCAAGGGGACCTAATAGACATCTACAGAACTCTACACCCCAAATCAACAGAATATACATTCTTCTCAGCACCACATCCCACTTATTCTAAAATTGACCACATAATTGGAAGTAAAACACTCCTCAGCAAATGCAAAAGAATTGAAATCCTAACAGTCTCTCAGACCACAGTGCAATGAAACTATTACTCAGGATTAAGAAACTCACTCAAAACCATACAACTACATGGAAACTGAACAACCTGCTCCTGAATGACTACTGGGTAAATAACGAAATTAAGGCAGAAATAAATGAGTTCTTTGAAACCGATGAGAACAAAGACACAACGTACCAAAATATCTGGGAAACAGCTAAAGCAGTGTTTAGAGGGAAATATATAGCCCTAAATGCCCACAGGAGGAAGTGGGAAAGATCTAAAATCAACATCCTAACATCACAAACAAACTAGAGAAGCAAGAGCAAACAAATTAAAAAGCTAGCAGAAGACATGAAGATCAGAGCAGAACTGAAGGAGACAGAGACATGAAAAACCCCTCAAAACATCAGTGAATCCAGGAACTGGTGTTTTGAAGATTAACAAAATAGATAGAATGCTACCCAGACAAATAAAGAAGAGAGAATAGTCAAATAGACACAATAAGGGGAGATCACCACTGATCCCACAGAAATACAAACTACTATCACAGAAGACTATAAACACCTCTATGCAAATAAACTAGAAAATCTAGAAGAAAAGGAGAAATTCCTGGACTCATACACTTTCCCAAGACCAAACCAGAAAGAAGTCGAATCCCTGAATAAACCAATAACAAGTTTGGAAATTGAGGCAGTAATTAATAGCCTACTAACCAAAAAAAGCCCAGGACCAGATAAATTAACAATCGAATTCTACTAGAGTTACCAAGATGAGCTGGTACCATTTCTTCTGAAACTATTCCAAACAACAGAAAAAGAGGGACTCTCCCTAACTCATTTTATGAGGACAGCATCATCCTGATACCAAATCCTGGCAGAGACACAACAGAAAAAGAAAATTTCAGGCAATATCCCTGATGAAAATCGATGTGAAAATCCTCAATAAAGTACTGGCGAACCGAATTCAGCAGTGCATCAAAAAGCTTATCCACCACGATCAGTTAGCTTCATCCCTGGGATGCAAGGCTGGTTCAACATACGCAAATCAATAAACATAATCTATCACATAAACAGAACCAATGACAAAAACCACATGATTATCTTAATAGATACAGAAAAGGCCTTTGATAAAATTCAACACCAACTAAAAAACTCTCAATAAGCTAGATACTGATGGAACATAACTCAAAATAATAAGAGCTATTTATGACAAACCCACAGTAGTATCATACTGAATGGGAAAAAACTGGAAGCATTTTGAAAACCAGCACAAGACAAGGATGCCCTCTCTCACCATTCCTATTCAACATAGTACTGGAAGTTCTGGCCAGGGCAATCAGGCAAGAGAAAGAAATAAAGGGTATTCGAATAGGAAGAGAGGAAGTCAAATTGTCTCTGTTTGCAGATGACATGATTGTATATTTAGAAAACCCCATCATCTCAGCCCCCAAATTTCCTAAAGCTGATAAACAACTTCAGCAAAGTCTCAGAATACAAAATCAATGGTACTAAATCTGGTACTAAAACAGATATATAAACCAATAAAGCAGAACAGAGGCCTCAGAAATAATGCCACATCTACAACCATCCGATCTTTGACAAACCTGACAAAAACAAGCAATAGGGAGAGGAGTCCCTATTTAATAAATAGTGTTGGGAAAACTGGCAAGCCATATGCAGAAAACTGAAACTGGACCCCTTCCTTACACCTTATACAGAAATTAACTCAAGATGGATTAAAGATTTGAATGTAAGACCTAAAACCATAAAACCCTAGAATAAAAACTAGAAGAATACCATTCAGGACATAGGCATGGGCAAAGGCTTCATGACTAAAACACAAAAAGCAATGGTAACAAAAGTCAAAATTGACAGACGGGATCTAATTAAACGAAAGAACTTCTGCACAGCAAAAGAAACTATCATCAGAGTGAACAGGCAACCTACAGAATGGGAGAAAATTTTTTCAATCTATCCATCTGACAAAGGGCTAATATCCAGAATCTACAAGGAACTTAAAACAAATTTGCAAAGAAAAAACAACCCCATCAAAAAGTGGGTGAAGGATATGAACAGACACTTCTCAAAAGAAGACATTTATGCAACCAACATACATATAAAAAAAAGCTCACCATCACTGGTCATTAGAGAAATGCAAATCAAAACCACAATGATATACCATTTCACACCAGTTAGAATGGCGATCATTAAAAAGTCAGGAAACAACATGCTAGAGAGGATGTGGAGAAATAGGAAGCCTTTTACATTGTGGAAGACAGTATGGTGATTCCTCCACCCCCAACACACAAACACTCCTATACCTCCACCATGTCTTCACTGACACTAATCATGTACACTCACTCTGGACTGTCAGGTAAACTAGAAATAAACTTCTATTGGGTTAAGCCACTTAACTTGAGGGTTTGTTATATCACCTAGTGCTTGCCAAACTTAACACAGTTGCTTTCCACATTTAAAATTATTAAATTCAAGGAAAATAGCAAAATAGGAAGATCGAAGGTTTTGTTCCCCACAGAGAAACATCAAAAAACAAAGAGAAACTGCCTGAACAAACTTTGTTGAAGCACTGGAAAACAGTCAAAGAGCAGGAAAGTTTTATAGCATTTATATCTGCTCATATCTCATCCCCTTGCTAGCACAGCAGTGGCCTTGCTTTTCAAACAGCAGCAGCCTGGTCTCCAGTTTCCTCCCACAAACCAGAGGGGGTAGAAGAGTCCTTATAGAAAATTATTGCACAAGTCTGTTCTAACCTTTCTGGGGGATACTTGAAGGCCTGAGTTGAGACTTTCATTTCTATTTAGCTTAACACAAAACTCAGGTGAAAAAGAGCAGCAGCCGCTGCTCATAAAAGTTCCAAGGCCACTACAGACTCACAGACCCCTGGGACAATACAATAGACTATGTGAGACCCTAAAGAGAAGATAAGGTGAGGCTCTTTGGGAAATAAGAATATTCAAAAACAGTTGTGTATACAGTTTGGGAATTTAGAAAGTCATGTACATGACTAAGCAAGATTCATGCTCAGAAAATACCTAAGGCGGCCTTAAGCTTGCATCTCAAGATGATTCCTATGTTTAAAAGAAGCCTACTTAAGAGATGAATGAGTAACCCAGCCCATAGCTAACTGCAAAAATTGGGAGAACTCCTGAGGAACTCTCTGTAACAAGGTGAACATACGCTAAAGGAACAGACTTCAATAATCACACACAGCAAGGACTAGTCTTTGCAAAAATAGTTTGGAAAGTCTCAGGTCAAATGGACTACTACAGCCTTCAACAAGTACTCAATCAATCAATCAATAAAACAAAAAACAACAAACCCAGAAGAAGGGAGAAATCTTATTTCCAGAGTTACCACATAATAGTCAAATGTCTGATTTTCAACAGAAGAGAAAACAATGGCCCATTCAAAGGAACAAACAAGATGACAAACAAGCCCATCTGGACTTTTTTTTTTTTTTTTTGAGATGGAGTTTCACTCTTGTTGCCCGGGCTGGAGTGCAAGGGCGCAATCTCCGCTCACTGAAGCCTCCGCCTCCCAGGTTCAAGTGATTCTCCTGCCTCAGCCTCTCGAGTAGCTGGGATTACAGGCATGTGCCACCACGACTGGCTAATTTTGTATTTTTAGTAGGGACTGGGTTTCTCCATGTTGGTCAGGCTGGTCTTGAACTCCCAACCTCAAGTGATCCGCATGCCTTGGCCTCCCAAAGTGCTGGATTACAGGTGTGAGCCACCGCACCCAGCTGACAATGGATTTTCTATAATCACAAACTGCAACCAACCTCCCAGGTTGCAAGTCACATAACCTGAGCATATGCAGATGAATCCAGCATGCCTAACTGGTATACCCAGGAACCAAATTTACCTCTAGTTTAACCTCCAAACTGCCCTTGGTCATTCCTGGGCATGGCCCAAGCTAATTTTGAAAGAAATGTAGTTTAAATGATAATAGCCGCCCCAAAAATCTAAACCACTTGTAAAACTAATAAAAGGCCATCCACCAGATTAGGAGGATGACAGAGGCATGAATTCTGCTAAGATATAGGTGTAGTTAAACAATTAGCAGCCACTATTCCGGAGGATACAAGATCTGCAACTTCCCCAATTACTCCTATAAATAAATCACTATTGTAGAATCTAAGATTGGCCTTTTTGGATTGCAAATGTCTTTTTAGACTGTTGCATTTCTGACAAGATGGCTCCACCCAGATCCAAGACTCATGATTCAATGGTCCTGCGGCAGACTCAGGCCATGATGACCATTTTCCACACCCCTATACTTCACCACAGACCAATCAGCAGCCCCCATTCCCTAGCTCCCTGCCCACCAAACTAGTTTCAAAAAAACACTACCCAGCTGGGCGCGGTGGCTCACACCTGTAATCCCAGGACTTTGGGAGGCTGAGGTGGGCAGCTCACAAGGTCAGGAGATTGAGACCATCTTGGCTAACACAATGAAACCCCATCTCTACTAAGAAAAACACAATAAATTGGCCAGACGTGGTGGCACGTGCCTGATCCCAGCTCCTAAGAAGGCTGAGGTAGGAGAATCACTTGAACCCAGGAGGCAGAGGTTGCAGTGAGCCAAGATTGTGCCACTGCACTCCAGCCTAGGCGACAGAGCGAGACTCTGTCTCAAAACAAACAAACAAATACACACTACCCTCCAAATTTATGGAGAGGCTAATCTGAGTAATAATAAAACTCCAGTGTCCTATTTAGCCAGCTCTATGTGTATTACACTCTGTCTCTATTGCAATTCCCTTGTCTTGATAAACAGGCTCTATCTGGGCAGCAGGCAACAGGAACCCACTGGTCAGCTACAGAACCTCAGTACCTGAACCCAGGGTGCAGAGCAAATTAAGAAGCAAGGTGTGCCCTGTTTTGCTGCAGAGTTAATTTAAGGGCCAAGGACCCAGCACTACCTCCTGAACAGCCCAATGAGATCATGCCTCATTGTATTTTCCTGTCTCCTCTCATAGTTACTCTCTGCCTGTAAAACCTGTCCCCAGATCCCAGCTCAAGAAGACAGATTCGAGCACTGCCTCCTGTCTCCTTGCCGGTCAACCCTGCAATAAAGCTTTTTCCTTTATCAAAGGCTGGTGCCATAATATTTGCTTCTATGCACAATGGGCAGCAAGCTCACTGCTCTACAACAATTCTGGTGACCCAGATGAGACGAGTAACATTAACAGAAAGACTTTAAAACAATCATCTTTAAAAGAAAATTAGGAAAACAATGTATAAACTGAATGAGACCAACTAAGAGAAAAGAACCAACCAGAAACTCTGGAGCTAAAAAGAATAATCAAAACAAAAAATGTATGGGAGGGTTCAAGAGCAGAATTTAGCTGAAAGAAGAAACAGGAGATACAAATTAATAACGGAAGGAAAACTAGAAAATATGTGGAAATTAGGCAACATAACTCCTGGAAAATGAGGAAAGGAATCAGAAAATTCATTGAGACAGAGACAACATATCAAAACTTAGCACATGCAGTGAAAACAGTGCTAAGAGAAAATTTAGAGCTATAAAATGCATACATTAAATAAGATCTCATTTCAACAGCGTAACTTTACACCTAAGGAACTTAAGAACAAACTAAACCCAAAGCTACCAGAAAGAAGGAAATACTAAAAATAAGAGTGGTGATAAATAAAACAGAAAAAAAAATGAGAAAATCAACAAAACAAAATTTTAGTTATTTAAAAAGATCAACAATATTGACAAACCTTTAGCTATATTGATTTAGAAAATAAGAAAGAGTACTCAAATTACTATGATCAGATATAAAAGTGAGGACATTACTATTGATTCTACAGAAATAATTATAAGAGAATACAGTGAAAAATTATATGATTATATGCCAAAAAATTGGATCACCTAAATAAAATGAATATATTCACAGAAGCACACAATCTACCCAAACTGACAAAGAAACAGAAAACTTGAATAGACCTATAATTAGTAAGGAGATTGAATAACCAAAAGCTTCCAACAGCAACAAAAAAGGCCAGGACCGCATGGCTTGACTGATGAATTCTACTGCAACATCTAAGGAAGAATTAACACCAATCCTCTCAAACTCTTCCAGAAATTTAAAGAAAAGATGATACTTCCTAATTCATCATGTATAGCCAACATTACCCTGATAACAAAGGCAGAAAAAGATACAAGAAAACCAGACCAATATCCTTTATGAATAACAATGAAAACAATCCTCAAAACTAGCAAACTGAATTCAGCAGCATCTTAAAAGGAATATACAACGTGACCAAGTGTGATTTACTTCCAGAATGCAACGGTTCAATATAATCAACGTAATACACCAACATGAAGAATGAAGGATGTAAACCACAGGATTATATAAATTGATATAGAAAATGCATTTTACAAAATTCAACAACCTCCCATGATAAAAACCCTCAATAACCTAGGAATAACTTGAACATAATGGAGACATATAAAAAATCCACAGGTAACACAATACTCAATACTCAACGGTGAAAGACTGAAAGCATTTTCCTTAAGATCAGAAACAACAGATGTCCACTTTCACTAGCCAACATAATCTTGGAAGTTTTAGCCAGAGTAATCAGGCAAGAAAAAGAAATAAAAGGCACTCAAACTAGAAAGGAAGAAATAAAACTATCTCTGTTCACAGGTGACGTGATTGCAAACTAGAAAGGAAGAGATAAAACTATCTCTGTTCACAGGTGACGTGATCGCAAATGCAGAAAACCTGAAAAATTGTTAGCTTGAATACATCAAAACTGCAGGATACAAAATCAATACATGAAAATCAGTTTCATTTCTATACACTTGCAATGAACATTGATAAGAAAATAATTCAATTTACAATAGCATCACAAAGAATAAAATAATTAGTAATACACTTAACCAAGGATGTGAAAGATTATTCACTGAAAACTACAAAACAGTGCTAAAAGAAGTTAAAGAAAGACATCCCATGTTCATGGATTGGAAGTCTAAATATTGTGAAGATGACAACACTACCCAAAATGATCTATAGATTCAATGCAGTCGGCATCCCAACAGTATTTTTTGTGGGGGGAAAAAAATCCTAAAATTAATTTGGTATCGCAAGGGACACCAAACAGCTACGCAATCTTGAAAAAGAAAAAGTTGGAAGACTCACACTTCCTGATTTCAAAACTTACTACAAAGCTACATTAATCAAAATAATGTGGTTCTAGATTAGAAGAGATTTACAAATCAATAGAATATGTTTTTTAAATTGATTTTCAACATGCATGCCAAGACCATTTAATGGCCTTGAAAAGAACAGTCTTTTCAACAGCTAATACTGGAAAACTGGGTATCAACATGCAAAAAGGATCTTTATACCATATACAAAACTTAATAAAAAATGGATCAAAGACCAAGGAAAAGCTAAATCAATTGAGACCCTTAGACGAAAACAAGAGAAAATTTATGAAACATTGGATTTAACAATGTCTTCTAGAATATACTCCAAAAACGGTCAACCAGAGAAAAAACAGATAAACTGGACTTCATCAAAATTAAAAGCTTTTCAATCAAAGGACACTATTAACAGAGTGAAAAGACAATCCACAAAGTGTGAGAAAATATTTGCAAATAATAGATCTGATAAGGAATTAATATCCAGAATATACAAAGGAATTCCTACAACAAGGAAATCCAACCCAACAATGGACAAAGAATTTTAATAGATACTTCTCCAAAGAAATACACAGGGCCAATAAGCATCTGTAAAGATGCTCATCGAAAGCACAAACAACCACAAACAAAAACAGAAAATAAATACTGGCCAAGAACATGGAGAAACTGGAACCCCTGTGCACTGTCGGTGGGAATAGCACTGGTGGTTGGAATATAAAATAGTATAGCCACTACAGAAAACAGTTTTGTGTCTCCTCAAAAAGTTAAGTAGAATTACCATATGATCTAGCAATTCCACTCTTAGTTAATACCCAAAAGAATTGAAAACAGCGACGTATGAAGAGATACTTCTACACCAATACTCATAGCAGCATTTTCACAGTTGCTAAAGGTGGAAACAACCCAAATGTCCAAGAGTTAAATGGATAAACAGAATGTGCTATATACACACAATGTAATCTTATTCAGCCTTAAAACTAGTAAAATTCTTATACATACTACAACATGGAGGAATCTAGAAAGCATTATGCTAAGTGAAATAAGCCAGACACAAAAGATAAACATGTTATGATTCCACTTACATGATTGTACCTACAACTGGCAAATTTATAGAGACAGTCAAGAATAATAGGGGACATATAAGAAGGAAAACTGTGTAGATATTGTTTAATGGGTACAAAGTTTACAAAGCTTCTTTCGTTTCTTTTTAAGAGAAGAGGTCTACTCTGTTGCCCAGGCTGGAGTGCAGTAGTGCAAATTATAGCTCATTACAGCCTCAAACTCCTGGGTTCAAGCAATCCTCCTACTTCAGCCACCTGAGTAGCTGGGACAACAAGGGCACACCACCAATTTTTTTTTGAATGTTCATTTTAGAGACGAAGTCTCACTATGTTGCTGAGGCTGGTCTCAAGCTTCTAGCCTCAAGCTATCCTCCTGCTTCAGCCTCCTGAGTAGCTGGGATTACAGGAGCAAGCCACTGCACCCAGCTCAAAGTTTCTATCTGGGAAGATGAAAAAATTGTGAAAGTGGATACTGGTGATTGTTGCACAGCACTGTAAATGTACTCAATGTCACTAAACTGAACATTTAAAATAGTAAAATGGCAAATTTTATGTGTATTTTACCACAATTAAAAGCTTACATTTACAAGAGTAGATTGGGAGACGAGAGAACTCAAGAAAAGGGGCTGGGCACAGTAGATTACACTTGTAATACCAGCACTTTGAATGGCCAATTGCTTGAGCCCAGGAGTTCGAGACTAGCCTGTGCAACATGGTAAAACCCCACATCTACAAAAAAAAAAAAAATTAGCTAGGCACGGTGGTGTGCACCTGTAGTGCCAACTACTCAGGAGGCTGAGGTAGGAGAATCGATGGTGCCCAGGAGGTCAAGGCTGCAGTGAGCCATGATTGCACCATTGTACTCCAGCCTGGGCAACAGTGAGACCCTATCTAAAAAAACAAAAAAAAAAACAAAAATAAAAAAACAAAGAAAACAACAAAAAAAGAAAAACAGAAAGAAAAGCAAGTAAAGATTAACCAAGAAAGAATAGATGTATTGGGTCATAAACAGAGAAAATTAAATGAGGAACTGGTATGATAAGTGAACATGGAAAAGCTATGAAAGAAGAATGGATATAACTGCAGGAGGAAAAAATGGCAAATGAGTTAACTCTGGAGAAGCAAAAAGGCTGTTAGGGGGTGGAAACTGCATACCCTCTAAATTGTTGTATGAACTGTTGCCAATTTATTCTCATCATATTAAAGTTTACGTAGCTCTCGTGCTCAAAAATCTTCATAAGTTTTCATTGCCCTGGCATGATACTTTGTTATTTATTTCATCAGCAATCCTCAACCTGATTCTAAATCAAAGGCTTAGATAAATAAATAAATTCTTGTTTTAAATACTTTGATGAAAATTCAGTAACTAGGTATTTCGGAAAAGATAAAAACATTATGAAATACAATTTATCTGTCAACTTTAATGAATACATCTGAAAGAAGACATTAATATGCAAAAATTATTGGGGGTGAGGGGCAGGGGGGAGCAAGAAAGGAAAAGTTGTCTCTGGCTACCACCAGTCTATAACCCATGTCAAAGTATCTGCTTACAATGACCAAAATATTTACTAACATAATTCATTTAATATGTTAAAACAAAAACTAGAAGAATATGTGATGAAGTTACAGACCTAGGAAATATAAAGGAAGAATTTTCCATCTTGTGGTGTCAACACAAAGCCATGTTCATATACATCCAAAAATAAAAGATTTGGGGGGTTTGTTTCTACATTATTTTAAAACAAGCTTCTTTGGGAGCCCAAGGCAGGTGGATCACCTGAGGTCAGGAGTTCGAGACCAGCCTGGCACTAAAAATACAAAAAATTAGCTGGGCGTGATGGCGGGTGCTTGTAACCCCAGTGACTCAGGAGGTTAAGGCAGGAGAATCGCTTGAACCCAGGAGGCGGAGGTTGCAGTGAGACAAGGTCAAGTGCCATTGCACTGCAGCCTGGGCAACAAGAGCGAAATTCTGTCTCAAAAAAAAAAAAAAAGCTTAATATAAGGACAATTTACATAATACTTAGTGGTACACACTGCAATACACAATGAAATTGATGTGTTGTCAAAATAATCTTAGAAAGTACAGTTGACCCTTGTACAATGCAGGTTTGAACTGCACAGGTCCACTTACGCATTTTTTCAATAAATATATTGGAACATTTTTTAGAGACTTGCAACAATTTGAAAAAAAACACTGGCAAACCACATAGTCTAGAAATACAAAAATTAAGAAAAAATATGTCATGAACGCTTAAAATACATGTAGACACTAGTCTATTTCATCATTTACTACCATAAAATATACCCAAATCTATTACAAAAATGAAAATTTATCAAAACTTATGCACACACTTACAGATCATACATGGCACCATTCACAGTCAAGAGAAAGGTAAACAAAGGTAAAGAGGCAGTACTAAGTCACAACTGCACAAAATTAACCACAGTACATACTGTACTACTGTAATATTTCTTAGCCACCTCCTATTGTTATTGTGGTGAGCTCAAGTATTTCGAGTATCCACTGAAAATGCTGTGTAAGGCTGAACACCTCTGCGTGAACAGTCTGTCTCTCCAATAAATAGCATATCACAGTAAAAAAGTGGATCTCTTGCAGTTGTCTCATATTTTTCATCATGTTTAGTGCGATACCATAAATCTGAATAACATCACGGACCCACACAAAGTGCCATTAGTGATGCTGGAAGTACTCCCAAGAAGCAGAGAAAAGTCCTGACGTTCAAAGAAAAAGCTGAAGTGCCTGACATTGAGGTCTGCAACAGCAATCCCTCACCATTTAAGATACATGAATCCAGCCTAAAAGTCATTATTTAAAAAAGGAAAGAAAATTTGCATCACTACAGCTATGCCCGCAGGCCTGAAAACCTTGCACTTTTTGCGAAATCTTTTAATCTCATACTGATAATCTCATACTGAAAATGCAGCTTTTATGTGAGTGCAGGATTGCTAGAAGAATGAGCATACCCACAGACTCTAATAGGATCTGAGAAAAAGCAAAGTCATTATATGACAACCAAAAGCATTAAGGAAGATGAGGATCTAAAGCTGAAGAATTTTAATGCCAGCAAAGGATGGTTTGGTATGTGTTAGAAAGAAGTCCGTCTTAAAACATGTCACAGCCTGAGTGCAGTGGCTCACACCTGTAATCCCAGCACTCTGGGAGGCAGAGGAGGGTGGATCACTTGAGGCCAGGAGTTCCAGACCAGCCCAGCCAACATGGCGAAACCCCATCTCTACTAAAAATATAAAAATTAGCTGGGCAGGGGTACATGCCTATAACCCCAGCTAACTGGGCAGCTGAGGTATAAGAATCACTTGAACCTGGGAGGCAAAGGTTGCAGTGAGCTAAGATCATGCCACTGTACCCCAGCCTGGGCGACAGAGCAAGACTCTGTCTTTAAAAAAAAAAAAAAAAAAAAAAAAAAAAAAAAGTCACAATAATAGGAGAAACAGCTACTGCTGACCAAGAGGCAGAAGGCAAATTCCCAGATGCCATTAAGAAAATCACTGAGGAGAAAGAATATCTACTTGTACAGGCTTTTTAACGCAGACGAAAGTGCTCTATTCTGAGGGGAGGAAATGTCCCAAAAGATATTCACTAGTAAGGAAGAGATGCAAGCACCAGGATTTAAAACAGGAAGGAACAGGCTGTTTTATGCAAATACAGTCAGGTTTATGATCAAAGTTGCCCTTATTTATAAGGCTGCTAACCTCCAAGCCCTGAAGGAAAAGGATAAACACCAGCTGCCAGTCTTTGGATTGCACAAGAAAGGCCTAGAAAATGAGACGCTTTGTTCCTGATCAGGAAGCACCTTGCCAGTAAGGAACTGCCTTTTAAAGTTATTCTGAGGTTGTACCATGCCCCTGGCCACCCAGAACCCCATGAGTTCAACACCACAGGTATCAAAGTGGTCTACTTGCCCCCAAACACGGTGTCCACAATTCAGCTTCTATATCAGGAGGTCATAAGGACCTTTAAGCATCACTACACACAGTATTCTTTGGAAGAGGCTGTGAATGCCGTGAAAGAGAACCCTGACAGAGAGAACATCAAAGTTTGGAAGAATTACACCACTGAAAATTCCACTGCTGTTATAGAAAAAGCCATGAAAACTGTTAAGCCCAAAACAGTATTCGTGCTGGAGAAAACTTTGTCCAGATGTTGAGCATGGCTTCACAGAATGTATGACACAGTCAATCAAGGAAATCACGAAAGAGATTGTGAAAATGGCAAAAAGGGCAGGGGGTGAAGGGTTTCAAGATGCAGATCTTGGAGAAATTCAAGAGCTAACAGACACCACACCAGAGGAATTAACAGAAGAAAACTTGATGGAGATGAATGCTACCAAACCAGTGTCAGACAATGAGAAAGAAGACATACCAGATGCAGTTCCAGAAAACAAACTGACACTAGACAATCTGGCAGAAGGGTTCCTATTATTCAAGACTGTTTTTGATTTATGACATAGACCATTCTATGACATAGGCACTGAAACTAAACAGTAGAAAAAAGATTAAAGGATTGGTACCATACATTTTTAGAGAAATGAAAAGCAAAAAAGACAGACAGAAATTACAATGTATTTCTGTGAAGTTGCATCACACATACCTGCCTCCCCCTCTACCTTCCCTCCACCTCTTCTACCTCTGCCACCCCTGAGAGAGCAGGACCAACCAGTCCCCCATCCTCCTAAGCCTATTCAATGTGAAGACAATGAAGATGAAGACTTTTGTGATGACCCACTTCCACTTAATAAACAGTAAGTAGTTTGAAATATAAAGTCTTTCTAAATGAACAATTTTTTTTTAATTTCCAACTTTCATTTAAGTTCAGTGATGCATGTGCAGGACATGCAGGTTTGTCAGACAGATAAATGTGTACTGTAGTGGCTGGCTACACAGATCATCCCATCGCCTAAGTATTGAGCCCAGCATCCACTAGCTATTCTTCCTGATGCTCTCACTCCTCCCACCCTCACCTGACAGGCCCAGTGTGTTATTCCCCACAATGTGTCCACGTGGTCTCATCATTCAGCTCCCACATACAAGTGAGAACATGTGGTATTTGGTTTTCTGTTACTGCGTTAGTGTGTTAAGGATAATGGCTTCTAGATAAGAGCTTCTAGCTCTATCCATGTCCCTGCCAAGGACATGATCTTGTTCCTTTTTATGGCTGCATAGTATTGCATAGTGTATATATACCTCATTTTCTTTATCCAGTCTATCATTGATGGGCATTTAGGTTTTTACGTCTTTGCCATTGTGAGTAGTGCTGTAATGAGCATATGCCTTCTTTTATTATCTTTATAATAGAATGATTTATATTCATTTGGGTATATACACCCAGTAACAGGATTGCTGGGTCAAACAGTATTTTTGCCTCTAGGTCTTTAAGGCATCGTCACACTGTCTTCCACAATGGTTGAACTAATTTGCATCCCCACCAACAGTGTACAAGTGTTCCTTTTTCTCTATAACCTCACCAGCATCTGTTGTTCTTTGACTTTTTAATAATAGCCATTCAGACTGGTGTGAGAAGGTATCTCATTGTGGCTTTGATTTGCATTTCTCTAATGATGAGTAATGCTGAGCTTTTTCTCATGTTTGTTGGCCACATGTATGTCTTCTTTTGAGAAGTGCCTGTTCATGTCCTTTGTCTATTTTTATTGGGTTGTTTGGTTTTTTTCTTATAAATTTAAGTTCCTTATAGATGCTGGATATAAGACCTTTGTCGGATGGATAGATTACAAAAATTTTCTCCCATTCTGTAGGTTGTCTGTTCACTCTGAGAGCTTCTTTTACTGTGCAGAAGCTCTTTAGTGTAATTAAATCCCATTTGTCAATTTTTGCTTTTGTTGCAATTGTTTTTGGCATCTTCATCATGAAATCTTTGCCCATGCCTATATCCTGAATGGTACTGCATATGTTGTCTTCCAGGATTTTTAGTTTGGGGTTTTACATTTAAGTCTTTAATCCATCTTGAGTTAATTTGTATATCTGGTGTAAAGAAGGGGTCCAGTTTCAATTTTCTGCATATGACTAGCAGTTTTCCCAGCACCATTTATTAAATAGAGAATCCTTTCTCCATTGCTTGTTTTTGCCAGGTTTGTCAGAGATCACATGGTTGTAGGTGTGCAGTCTTATTTCTGGGTTTTCTATTCTGTTCCATTGGTCTATGTCTGTTCCTGAATCAGTCCCATGCCATTTTGGTTACTTTGGCCTTGTAGTATAGTTTGAAGTCAGGTAGCATGACGTCTCTAGCTTTGTTCTTTTTGCTTAGGACTGTCTTGGCTATTTGGGCTCTTTTTTGGTTCCATATGAATTTTAAACTAGTTTCTTCTAATTCTGTGAAGAATGTTGATGGTAGTTTAATAGGAATAGTACTGAATCTATACATTGCTTTGGGCAGTATGGCCATTTTCATAATATTGATTCTTCCTATCTTTGAGCATGGAATGTTTCTCCATTTGTGTCCTCTCTGATTTCCTTGAGCAGTGGTTTGTAGGTCTCCTTGAAGAGGTCCTTCGCTTCCCTTGTTAGCCATATTCCTAGGTATTTTATTCGTTTTGTGGCAATTGTGAATGGGAGCTCATTTGTGACTTGCCTCTTGGCTTGCCTATTTTTGGTGTACAGGAATGCTAGAGATTTTTGCACATTCATTTTGCATCCTGAGACTTTGCTGAAGTTGCTTATCAGTTTGCAAAGCTATTGGGTTGACATGATGGGGTTTTCTACGTATAGGATCATGTAATCTACAAACAAAAATAGTTTGACTTTCTCTCTTCCTAGCTGAATACCCTTTACCTCGTTCTCTTGCCTGATTACCCTGGCCAGAACTCCCAATATTATCTTGAATAGGAGTGGTAAGAGAGGGTATCCTTGTCTTGTGTTGGTTTTCAAGGGGAATGCTTCCAGGTTTTGCCCATTCAGTATAGTATTATCATAGATGGCTCTTTAAATGACCAATTTTTAAAAATATTTTATATTTGGGTATAAGATAATTTTATAATTTTCACCTAGTTCATCCTCATTATTATTTTATTTTTCCCCACTGCTGTTCTGTATAAACATTAAAAGTAATTACTCAAAGACAATCTAAACTTATAGCTATAGCTGCCTTCCCTGATACTAACCAGTCACAGAAAATTAGCATAAGCCTGGCAGAGTCTCTGCCAACACTACTCCATCCAAAAAGTGTAACAATAACATTGCTTCTCTAGGTGGTATTCCAGCGGAGTCTCAACATGGTAGTAGCAAAGGAGATGAACGGAAGGTATAACAATTAAACCCAAGAACTGGAACTCTTGTCTCAACAAAGAAGTAATGCCATCTTTCTATCATATCTATCCATCCACCCATTTATATATCTACCTTTGTCTTTCCACCATATCCTGGGCCTACTGTTTAGTAATTCTATGTATTTTATATGGGAGCTATAAATACATGTACGTGCATGCGCAAACACACACGTTTATGCCTCCTTTGTAGACTGTTAACCACTGGGACATTCTCATTTAATATACAAGTTGAAAGGGAGGAAGAGACAGAGAAGAGGGGAGAAGGAAGGGGCAAATTTAAAATGATAGTCAAAAATTTTAAAAAAAGAACTCTTTGGTTACCTGTGGAGGATTTTAGGGAATGAACTCAATCTGAAAATCAGTAAATAAGGGAAATATGGCATTTATTCTGCTCTCCTATATAAACTGTACTGCATAATAAAAGACTTAATAACAAAGTTCCTCTTTATAGAAGTCCAACTAATAAATAGGGAATGATAAAATTCAAATAACACTATTTTGCAATCCCTAACAAAGTAATGGATCTAAGCAATAATCACGAATGGCTGCTAAAACCATTAGGTAAAAGATTGTCAGAGAACTTTACACCAGACAGTTTGGTGACAATATTCAGCTGACAATACATGAACCCAGGGATCAATCTTATCACTACTGAGAGAGACAATGATGCATTATGTGCCTCGTAATACGATGCAAAAAGATGCACAATAAAGTATTCTTTCAAAAAAATTTAAACCCAACTCTGAACAAACCTCTGGATTTAACTACCAACTCGTAAGAAATAAAGGGAATAGAGGAACATGTTCAATGATACCAGAGAGATACAGTAATCCAAATTCAAAATATAGAAAATTCTGCAGGACAGCCTAGTGTATTCAATAAATAAATTATAAGGGAAGAAGGACAAAAGGACAGAGACAGGTAACTATAGATTAAAAGTTACTTAAGGAACATATCAATCAAATGCAATATATGGACCCTGATTAGATCTTGATTCAAGCAAATCAATTGTAAAAAAAAAAAAAAACCTTTATGAGACAATGGGAAAACATGAATACTAAATGGATATTCAATTATATTAAAATTAAATTTTAAGTTAAAATTTAAATTTGAGAGGTAATAATAGTATTTTAGTAAAAAAACAAAAATATGCTCCCATCTTTTAGAGATACATACATATGCATACATACAGATATTCATTTATAGATAAAATTGATATGACATATGTGATTTCATTCAAAATAGCCTGGGGGGAAGGTATAGGGAGCACTGGTATAGATGAAATAAAACTGGCCATGTAATAACTGTGAAACTGGGTAATGGAGGCATTGCTACAGCCAGGCATTGCTTAACAATGGGAATACGTTCTGAGAAAAGCATTAGGTGCTTTCATTGCTGTGCAAACATAATAAAGTGTACTTACAAAAATCTAGATGGTATACAGTCTACTACACACCTAGATTATATGGTACAGCCAACTGCTCCTAGGCTAAAACCCATACAGCATGTTACTGTACAGAATACTGTAGGCAACTATAACACAATGGTAAGTCATTGTGTATTTAAACCTATGTAAACACAGAAAAGGCATAGTAAAAATACAGTATTATAATCTTATGGGACCACCATCATATATGCAGTCTGTCAATGACCAAAACATCATTTTGTGGCACATGACTGTATTCTAGTTTTACATATATTTATAAGTGCTCATTAAAAGTCTGGAAAAAGAGGCAGGTGCAGTGGCTCACGGCTGTAATCCCAGCAATTTAGGAGGCCAATGTGGGCAGATCACTTGAGATCAGGAGTTCAAGACCAGCCTGGCCAACACAGTAAAAGCCCATCTTCACAAAACTACAAAATTAGTCAGGCGTGGTGGTGCGCACCTATAATCCCAGCTACTCAGGAGCTTAGCAGGAGAATCGCTTGAAGCCAGGAAGTGGAGGCTGCAGTGAGCCCACATCGCAGCACTGCACTCCAGCCCAGACGACGAGTGAGACTCAGTCTCAAAAAAAAAGTTTTGAGAAAGAATTGTCTCTGGTAGGCTATTAACTCCTGAGGCAATATTTAACTTACTGATTGAGCCCCACCAACCCAGAAGGCACCACGGCAGGTGCTAGAGACATAGTACAATAGCAGAGGCAAGACTTTTAAAATCCCTGCAATATAGCAACTGACCTAATTGGTAATACAGAGGAAGAAGTAATTAGAAATATGTAAGTCTAGGGATTAGCTAACAACAGTTTAACAAATACAAACATAAACAGCAAGCGAATTATGTATTTAATGGGTTTTTCTGGGTGGGGTTTTTGTTTCTGGGTTTTTTTGTTTTTTTATTTCTTGGTAATCATCTCCCATTCTTTCCTCTTCTAATTCATGGCTTTCCAATATTACCAAAGAGGCAAGTCAAAGTAAAAATACTATCTACTTGCTTCCACCTTTCCATACAAACACTGATTTTGTGTTCCTTGGCAATATTTTGTTTCCTTTTGTTTTAAGAAGGCTTAAAATCTACATTGTTACAAATACATTTGGCCACTCCCCTCTTTTTTATTTAACTTTCTACTA
Source organism: Rhinopithecus bieti (assembly GCF_001698545.2). NCBI lineage: Eukaryota > Metazoa > Chordata > Mammalia > Primates > Cercopithecidae > Rhinopithecus > Rhinopithecus bieti. The sequence goes on from NW_016806453.1 coordinate 272,465, forward strand.
TGCTATAACAACAAGAAGCATTTGGTTAAAGTAAAATAAATCTGAACAAAGCAAGAAAAAAATTAAAAGCAATAGCTCAAGAACTATTCAAGTACTCAGGAATATTCAGGCAAAAATGGCCCTCTATGAAAACGTAAGTAATGATAAGCTACTAAATTAAAAACTGATATACTGTCCTAGCCCAATAAATATTGTTCATTTCCTACAATTAGAAACTAAGTGACAAGGATTTATAGACTTTTTTTAAAACTTAGTTTAAAATCCCGTATTTAATATAAATATCAATACCTATATACATATGTGTATAAGCAATGACTTAAACTTTTCAAGTATAACCAAGTATAGTTGTCCTTTATTATTTTTTGTAAATTTATATTTTTAAAGAATCTTTTAAACTGCTGAAACACTAAAACTCTCTTGACTAATATTTTCTAATACCTGAGCACTGAATAGGTAACACAAGGAAAAGTCATATTAAAAATGTGTATTGTATAGAAATATTTACAAATATTACTTGTAAAATGAGCCATTCCACTTCATGAAAAAGGAAGAGGCCAGTCACCAGTTTCTAGGTTACAACAGCGAGGAGCAAGTAACATTTCAGGAAAAATAGAAATATAATTTTGATCACATCACCTTGTTCCCCACGGAGGACTTTCAAGTTTAAAACAGCATGTAAGGGGGAAAATAAGAAACACACAGAGCAGTTGTAAACCACTTATAAAGCTCATATTGGGAGGCAGGATTAAACATACAGTATCTTGTTAGAGGATAACTATGTTAGGTGTCATTCTATTCAATGTATTATTTTCTGATTTGGGGAACATTTAGTACAGGTTGAGTAGTCCTAATGCAAAAATTCAAAATCCAAAATGCTCCAAAATCTGAAACGTTTTGAGCACCAATATAATGCTCAAAGAAAATGCTCACTGGAACATTTTGGATTTTGGATTAGGAATGCTGAACCAGCAAGTATAATCCAAACAATCCCAAACCCCAGACACTCCTGGTACCATGCATTTTGGATAAGGGATACTCAACCTGTAGCCATTTAAAAAAAGAAGCTGCTGTTGGTGCTGAAATATTCAATACCAGTTGCTTATGAACAAAAAAAAGAAATTACTGAGACCCAAACATGAAGAGGCACATAGCCTTAGGTAAGATAAGGGACCAGAATTCTGTTCCCCTGATTTCTAGCCCTGTATTCTTTTCATTATACAGCGCTTTCTTTTTCTCTTTCACTGATGTCTTAATCAGACCTTTTTTTTTTTTTTTAACCTTTGTACAAGATTTTATTAAAGGTCTTTACAGAGCAACAACCAGACTCTAGAATACAGCTGCCAAGGAGACCCTGTTACACTGTGGGGACTGGCTAGGGCAATGCAGGTGGCTCTGGCTTCCCACCCTTCTGAGATGGGGGTGGTGGGCAGCATTTCATCTTTGGATTCCATGATGCTCACGTGGTCAGGCAGGGGCTTCTCAAGGCAAATCTTACCAGTTTGGAATCAGACCATTCTTAAAACAACTTGCATTTACTGAAGACACTGGGCAGACAGTCAGATGTGCATATCCCAATCAGCTTGTCCAATGACCCCATTAGAACCTGGGGTAGAGCTGCTACCCTGCTTGCCCAAGGTCACACGTTTCCAGGCTATGTAAGGTCTAAAAGAACCCACAGCTTTTCACTCCCAATCCCACATGCTTTGCCTTTCTAGAAAAACAAAGTTGTGTCTAAAACCCAAATCCTCAGGTCAATGTGTTCTCTTCACAGACACCAAGGCCTAATTTTTCCCTTAAGATTTTATCCATAGGAGTTCCACGCTAGTCTTTATTTTCTGGGCCCATAGTATCCTGTGTAGTTCCATCGATCTAAGACCACAACCTGTGAAATTAGCATGTTTCAAGTTCATTTCTTTCATAAAGTCTTTCTCAACTGTTAAGTACCTTAAGAAGCACTGTTTGTCTGAACTTTACATCCAGATCATTAATACCAATGAGTGTTAATTCAAAGATAAGCATATTAAACATCCATTAAATCTATTATGTTGTTTTAGAAACTTTTCACGTACCTTTTAATCCTTAAAACTTCCTTTATATTCTAACATAATCTAGATTCTCACCAAATCATAAAGACTTTGAGGGTAAATTATGTCATACAAATACTTTATATATAGACATAATAACACACCATACAAAATATATTCTCTAAAATAATAAGAAATGTTCTTTGGTTTTCTATTTGGTTTTCTATTTTCCTAATACACTCTCTTTCAACTGTATCCCCAATCCTTAAAATAACATTAGAAAATCCATTGTAAATGAACTTAAAGCAAACTCAAAGGGCCACACCATCAAAGCAGCAAATCTCTAATAGCATTTGCTCCAAGAACTGTTATAGAATAGAAAAACAAAGGACCTATAAAAGAGTACCATATTATAAATGTGGTATATTTCAGAACACAAATTATGTTAATATACTTTCCTAAGCTTAAAAAACACCATAGGCTACTAAAACAATAAAATCATAACCAAACAATAATTTCAAATAGCAAAATAGTAATCTCTTTATTGAATGCCAGTTATTCATTTCTCTCAACAATTGTCCTGCAGGAGTCATAAACAAATGGGAACAATATCAACCTAAAAAATGTTCCAAGAAACTTACCATCATTTTGGCCCTTGCCCTTCATCTCCTCCTTCCATGACAGAATGCTGTTCAGGGGAACATAGTCTCTTAGGTATTCTTTGCGTCTCTCTTCTAAGGTCATCTTCAGTAAACGTTCTTGCAAAATAAAAGCAGAATCTCCATTTGTATTTAATGTTTAAACAAGGGAATTATGTTTATACTTTAAGTATTTACCAAGTTAAGCTAACAAAAGAGTTGATACAGTCCTGAAGAACACCACAATGCAAATCCAGTGACTCCATATTTAAATGTTAAAAATGTTAAAATTCATATTACCAGGGGAGAAAAAAATCAAAGCCTGATGAAGACTCTCTTGTGATAGTCCAAGAAATAAGTAAACTCATTTACACTTTCAATCAACATCTATAGTTTACTATGGGCCAGGTGATACGCTGGATAAGTGATATGGTTTGGATATATATCCCCTGAAATCTTACGTTGAAATGTAATCCCCAATATGGGACGTGGTGCCTAGTGGGAGGTGACTGGGTCATAGGAGCAGATCCCTCATGGCCTGGTGCTAGCCTCAAATAGTGAGTTTTCGTGAGATCTGGTTGTTTAAAAGTGTGTGGCACCTCCCACCAACCCTCTCTTGCTACTGTTCTTGCCATGTGAAGTGCCTGCTCCCACTTCATTTTGCCCCTGTAAAAGTAAAAGCTCCCTGAGGCCTCCCCAGAAGACCTAACAGATGCCAATGCTATCCTTGTATTGCCTGCAGAACCATGAGCCTATTAAATGTCTTTTTTAAATAAATTACTCAGTCTTAGGCATTTCTTTACAGCAACTGCAAAAACAGTCTAACACAGTAAGATACAAAATAGTACCTATATAAATAAAATACTAAGACAGGTATGTACAAATAGTAAGAGCACAAAAAAGGCAACCACCACGATATTTCCTCAATTGCACTCTCTATTTACTTACAGCTTTGTGTAGATGACATAAGAATTGCTTTAAATATATATATCTATCTTGATGACAAAATGAAAATATTTTACAAATTGCATCTTACAGTTAATTACAGTGGATGTCGTTTATAAAGAACTCACTATGGCCAGGTACTTCACGTATAAATCTCATTAAAATGATCTTTCTAATAACTCATAAAATTGATAGTATTATTATACCAATTTTGCAGATAAGGAAATGAAGCACAGCAAAGTAGTTTGCCCAAAGCAAGAGAGCTTTCAGGAGGGAAGCCAAAATTAAAATTCAGACAGACATCTCCATTAGTCAAAGACTACACCCTATGTTATTTATTCCACTGTACTACACTACATTCTCAGGAAAACTCCCCAAAAAAGGTAATATGTATGCTGGTTCATGAAGGACAGGAAAAATTTTGCATGAAGAGGTAAAAAGAACATTTCAGACTAACAAAACAATGTAAACAAAGGAGGTATGAATACTATAACCAAATGAAGCTGCAAGATATGGTATGAGAAGAAGAATGGCCACAGAAGTGAAAAGTAGCCAGAAACAAAAATAAAACAAAACTGTACAGGGACTTGTATGCCATAGTGAGCAGTTTTAACCTTTATCCTATAGACTACTAGCATTGAAAGTTGATTATGCATTTCCCAGACAGTATATAAAACAGCCCACTAGGACACAGGAAAACATGTAAAAAATTCTATTTACATTCGTTTTTAACCTAAACAAGGAAGAAATATTTACCAATATTCAATATATAAACTGACACTGGCTTCCTCACTCTGTATGTCAGCTTTCATGTCTCCCATACCATAACAATGGTCTCCACAACGTAGAGAGAGAGAGAGACAGTTATTTCTCATACTCTCCAATTCTCTTTCAGTGTATTGCAAGGTACTGCAGTTTAGGCAAATGGATTCAGGGATAGTTAGTATCTAGTTTAAACGTAATCTAACATTCACAAAATAACCACTTTAAAAGATTATTGCACAGAAATAAACTGCAGAAGTATTAACGTAAGCACAAGTGAACAGAAAATGGGGAACCAATATTTTTCCCACTCCTGTAACTAGAACTTCAGCCACATTAGGAGACAAAAAAATATATATATATTAATCAGAGGTGATGTATTCACACAAATTGAGTTTAAGGTACCTATAGGACACTGAACAAGTTGAAATCAAGAATCTGGAAATTTAAAGAGTGGTCTAGCCTAGAGATTTTAGAAGTTATAACCTAAAATTCTAGTCCTAAAGGAAAAAGAAGAGGGAACGGAAGGAAGCGTCAAACCTCAAAACACAGTATTTAGGAAGTGGGCACAAATAGGAAAACAATGAAATAAATCTTAGTTGTCACCAGTGGTACAAGTTCCTGGTAATGCAGAAACATTCAGAAAACAGAGTTGGTTTTTTTTTTTTTTTTTTGAGACGGAGTCCAGCTCTGTCACCAGGTGGAGTGCAGTGGCGCGATACTGGCTCACTGCAACCTCCGCCTCCTGGGTTCAAGCGATTCTCCCGCCTCAGTCTCCCGAGTAACTGGGACTACAGGCATGCTAAGGGAAATACCATCAACTGATACAGGAAGGTCAGAAAAACTGAAAATTACTTAGCCACTAAACTGCTTTCATCAATGTGGTTACCAACAGCATGGAATAGAGGAAAAGTGGTTAACAGAGCTGTCTGAGTTATAATCTAAATCGTGCAAATCTGTAGGTTACTTAACCTCTTTATGTTTCAGTTTCCCTTTGAGGTCAGTAGGTAGGTATTATTCCCAACTTATAGATAAGGGAAGTATAAACAACGTCAACTATTACCTAAGATCCCAGAGCTACTTAAGCAGTATAAGTAGGATTCAAACCCAGGCAACCAGGTATTCAAAGCTCTTAATCTCACAATATTCTGCCTCATACAGTTTCCTACCTCATAAGGTTGTTGTGAGAATTAAATGAGATAATCCATATAAGCTACTAAGAATAGTACTGAGCATACAAATGGGGCTTAAATATTAACTATTCTTATATGAATACTATCATGATTGTTACTACTGAATGACTTCAGGAACATTACTTTCATTAGAATATAACAGAAATCCAGAAGACAATGAAGGACTGAACAAAAGAAGGAAAGTGAGAACAGCAACTCCAAGTTCGTGTGAAGCCCTATGAAAGAAAAGTGACTCTAAGGTGGAAGAGATCCGAGCACTGTTACAGGCAAGGGAGAGGAACCTGAAGACACCAAGAAATTAGACATACCCAAGAAACACTACCTGATGGTGCAAGACCTCAAAGAATACAAGATATGGGATAAAGGGAAAAGCAGAAAGGTTAATCTTACACACAAGGAAAAAAAGTCCTTTCTCTAAGATAGAACAAAGCCAAAAGGACATGTAAAGGAACAGACCAATGAGACTATGGAAGAGGATGTTAGGGCTGTTCATATTACATGGCATTTATTTTCTCTGTGATTTTTTTTTTTTTCTGAGACGGAGTCTTGCTCTGTCGCTCAGGCTGTAGTGCAGTGGCACGGTCTCGGCTCACTGCAACCTTCCCCTCTCAGGTTCAAGTGATTCTCCTGCCTCAGCCTCCTGAGTAGCTGGGATTACAGGCGTGTGCCACCACGCCCATCTAATTTTTTGTTTTTTAGTAAAGATGGGGTTTCACCGTGTTCGCCAGGATGGTCTCAATCTCCTGACCTCGTGATCCGCCCGCCTCGGCCTCCCAAAGTGCTAGGATTACAGGCGTGAGCCACTGCGCCCAGCCCTTCTCTGTGAATTAAAAGGCAATGTCATCTCTTTAGTATGGGGGATAGGGTCTTGAAAGAACAGGAAACGTGAAAGGAATGATAAATTTAGAATTACCACATAAAGGCAGAAAAGGGGGATGATCAGCAGTATGCCAAAGAAGTGCTAAAAAGGCCCAGATCACAAATAAAAAATTATTACAATATTACTGGGGCAGGTTAAAAGACATTATGAAGCAACTTACAGTTTTCGTGAATGTCAAAAGGTACATACAGAAATGCAACCTGGCCTTTATTGCTCCAGTTATTTAAAAGTTGAAGTGTGAACACTTAAAAACGAGATCAATTTAAAACAAAACAATGAAATAAGTTGCAATACTCGAAAATGCACATTAGTGGTTCAGAATTAGGACTCAAAATACTAGATCAAAAATGTTTATTTAAATATATGTGGTCTTCAAAACTCCTTAATTACTTGTTTAAACAACAAAACATACTGAAGGCCACAAATATATATGCATTTTGTCATTTCATAAACTTTTCCTTAAAGAATGCTTCACCTTTACAATGAGTCCTTTCTCTGTGAACCAAGCATTTAAGTAGGCGACCTATTTATTAAATGGTATACTGAATTAAAAATGTTTATAGAATGCCTTGACATTTCAATGAGGTAGGTAAGCCTTCCTTTAGCTTTAAAGGACAGCTGCAAAAATACTATACCATCAGCTTCCCAGTGGGCTGAAAGGAAAAAGACCATGCATCCCATCAGCTTCTCTAATACTAACTATGGTACTAGAAATCCTCAGCTCTTCCTTGGGGGTATAATTTTATATTTAAATAATCCAAACATAGACATCCTGAAAAAAGACACTGAGAGATGCATTAAAGTCTTCGTATCACAGTAACGTTTTCCTTTAACATTAAACTTCATGCAAAAATAACTTAGTTTTGGATAATTACTTTGTTAATTGCCTTATTTAATGGTGCACTTGCTTCCTTAGGAAAAAAAATTGGTTATATCTTCTCCATTATTAGAAGAGAAGAAATCAAGACATTAAAAAAGATTCTAAAATGCCTGCTGGTCACAGTCCAACAGTGTAGATGTTAAATGAAGGAAACATTATAACGTTATTACTTGAGGAACATTGTTTTTCTATTATGACAGAAAAATAGTTAAGTACTCACTATAATTTCATCAATGATTCATGTTACTGAAAACAATGTCTGTGTCTTCCACTGTTTTGCCCTCATTATCATCAATAATACAAAGCTAACATTTCAGCATCATCAATAAATATGGGCATAAATGAGTTTTCAGTGCTCACAAGGTAAATCCTTGTTGAAAGCCTGCTGAAACTACAGTAACTACTACTGAAAAAACAAAGCAAAATTATTTTACACTACTTTATCTATCAGGCTGTTATTCTCGACAGCATTTGATTTATAACACCAGAAGTGTTAGCTTTCTATATACCCATAATTATTAAAACTTAATTAAATGATTAAACTATCAACACTTTTAATCATTTTAATTGTGTTGTTCAGTTATATTATGTTAAATCTTCCTGCAGCAAATTTGAAAACAAATTCCCGCCTCATGCCTTTGCTCGTGCATTGTGGAAGCAGATCCTATATAGAGGATTCTTTTTCCATACTAATTCCCTGTCTTACCTCCACTGTTTGGCCTTCATGTTCATAAAGGCCAGGACTTGCAATAAAAATTTACAGGTTTCAACGAACTACTAACAAAGAAATCAACTTTCTACCTAGTCACCCCATACCCTTTTGTAAACATGAGGTATCCAGGAGAAATGTGCACTACCCTCAATAGACCTCACCCTTGCTATACAGGTTTTAGTGTATTTTAGCAATTGGAGTGCAAGAAGTTTTTGCTACATTTCTGTAAATAGCTAAAGAATGAAAAGGAAACAGGTGTGAAAAGGAGGATGAAAAAACGCCAGAGACACTCAACTTAGAATTATCTAACTGTGATGGGGTAAGGGGGAGATCTTGGTGGGAGAGGCTGGATGGTACACTTGTGTTTCTTCAAGAATCAGTGCCACTGTCAATCTAGCTGATTTGGATAAACCTTATATGCACAAAATTCAGAGATGGGTTCATTCAGAGTGACACTAGTCACAAAATCTTACTCTGAGCAACTTCAGCCCATGAATGGTGATGGAATACAGAGAAACACTGTTAGGAGAAAAGCCCATTCAGACTTCTCTTAAGGCACTTATCCTCACGGACAACACTCTCGTTTTAGGGCTCCCCTAGAGTTCCAGGTTTCAAAAGTCACGCTGCGGCAGCGAAGGAAGGAAACCTAGACAAGGGGTAAACACCCGATGGTGGGAACACTTTAACATTTGGGGGTTGGGGGACAAGAACGAGAAGGAAAGAAATAAGGGTGCAGGAAGCGCGGAGGCACAGCGGCAGCTGCAGCCTGAGCACCCGCCGGCGGGCACGTGTCCGCGGGACACCCGGGCCGGCAGTGCCCAAGTCCCAGCTGCGGTGCAGAGGAACTTGTGCCGCGCCCAGGGCTGCCGCCTGGGGGTCCCCGTCGCGAGCGAGGCGAACGCAGCACCGCCTCGGGAGAGGGTGACCGGGTGCCGAGGGCGACAGAGAGGGGCGTGCGCCCACACGTGCGCGAGCTGCAGGTGCCCAGGGGCGGCGCGTGCACGCCGAAGTGCGCGCGCGTGTGCGCGTGTGTACACACGGACACCGGAGGGAGGCGGCACCGGCCGGGAGGGCGCGAGGCGGGAGCTCGGGCGGAGGGCGCCGCGGCATACACAGCCTGACCCCGCCCCACCCCAA
>NW_016806453.1:283996-363582 GCF_001698545.2 Rhinopithecus bieti
TCTCCTCTCTCCACACCTTTTTCTTCTTGTTGCTGGGGTACATGTTGCCGTGGGGGTGGCTGGCTTTAAGCTGCAAGTTCCCCAGGCTCACGGGCAAACAGGGTGTGTGTGGAGTGGGAGGGGTGGTAGGGGGCACTCAGCAGGGAAAAAGTGAAAGAGGCTCCGCGTCCTGCGCTGCTCGCCGCTCGCTGCTCTCCAGTCGCCGCCCTCCTCCCTCAGCCCGCGCCGCGCTCGGCTCCGGCTCCCACCCGCCTCAGCCCCGCGGACGCCGCCACAGCAGCACCTCAGAGCCTGTCAACTAGGTCACGCCTCGCGCTAACCTAACACCCGCGCAGGCACCGCCTACCAGCCGCTAGGCAGCGCCGCCTCCCATTGGCTGCACTGCCCGCCGCTCTCCGCGTTCTAGCCACGGCGCGCCCCAACTTGGGCCCCAAGGCGCACGCGCAGGCGCAGGCTCGGGCTCGACGCCGAGGACGTTAGGGAGCTGGAGGAGGCGGAGCCAGGGAGCGAGGGGGCGGAGCCAGGGAGCGAGGGGGCTGGAGCTGGCTTCGAAACGGGGGCGGGGCGTGGAGCCGATGCCTAGGAGGAGCGGGAGTTGGACCGCGCTTACCGCTGGCCTCTTGGAAGACTTGAGGGCGTGGCCTGTAGGGCCAGGTGCGCCAAGTGACGGGCGAGCTAGCGGGCGAAAGCCGCCTCAGGGACTTGGAGGATGTACAAGTGGGAGGAGACCGAGGGTCAACACGAATTGTCCGTACTCACTCCAACTGCCCTGTTGGGGAGAATTTTTACCAATTAATCTGATGCTTTCCTCTGGGTGGGCAACTGAAGAAGACCAAAAGAAATGAAAGTATTGGGAAATGGTTCCACATCGTATGCAGTTGGTTCCTCAAACTTGTAGTGAAAATTACAAATTTCATGGGAATTTGGTGGTTTAGAAAGAACAAATGTAGACTGGGATACTCAAGACAGTTTTAAGAACCAAGAAGTTGCGGACAACCAAAATGTTATATTGGAAACACGTCTTACATCAAAACAAATCCAGATGCCTGTTAACCAGAGCCAAGTGGTCTTACTTGATTCTACCAATTGCTTAACGTTAAGACACAGGTCCAAAAAGCTGGTTTAATTCTGAATAGTACTAACTTGGCGAGTTCTCAACACCCGGTTTCACATGAGTAGGGCGACCTATAATTTAGAAGTTTGGTACCCTCCCCTCAAATTTATTGTGTTTCTATATATCAGATCATCTTCAAGGCTAACTGAGTGGATGTGGTAAATCCACATTTATTTGGCAATTTGGGTACTATGTTATATATATTTGGCAAATAATTATTTGGAACACATTTTTTAAAAATAATAGAAGAGAAAAGGAAGAAAAGGGGAGGCCCCGATAAGAATTGTAAAGAATGGAATATTTTAGTAATAGGACACTCTCATAAGGATGATTCACAACGTGGTAAGGTAATTTTGTTTTGTCTTTTTTTTTTTTTTTTTTTTGAGACAGAGTTTCACTCTTGTCACCCAGGCTGGAAGGCAATGGCTCCATCTCAGCTCACTGCAACCTCTTTCTGCCAGGTTCAAGCAGTTCTCCTACCTCAGCCTCCGGAGTAGCTGAGATTACAGGCATGCGTCACCACGCCTGGCTAATTTTGTAGTTTTTAATAAACATGGGGTTTCACCATCTTGGCCAGGCTCGTCTCGAACTCCTGACCTCAAGTGATCCCAAAGTGCTGGGATTACAGGTGTGAGTCGCTGTGCCCAGCCTGTTTTTCTTTTAATGCTGTGAAATACGTAAAAAATAGATTTGGGAGAAATAAAGAAGGCTTCAAGAAGGAAGTGACATTTGAGCTAGTAATAAAAATATGTACTTATTTTTTAGCACTAGAAATAGAAAGAGGTCTTTGATTAGAGACATTAACAAGGAAGAATAAGTAAAACCTGATAATGAAATAGATTTTGAAAGAAATGTGAGGAAGAAAAGAAAAGCATTTCATAGGAGGGTAAGGTGGCAAATAGCAATGTTAGTATTAAGCAATACGGGAGCAGTTGCAGATTTTGTGGGAAAGATATTGACTTCTTATTTAGAAATGTGAAAGGTAAGAAAAGTACATCACACTAGACACCTTCCCTTCAACAGAGAAGCTATTGGCACTCCAGCCTCCGGCCAATCCTTCCACATGTGCTTTCTTAAGAACATTACACTATTGATTATCTCTTCTCTCATGTCAGCTCAAAGAACTGGAACTTTCATTGTATGAAAGCACATTAAAAATATGTAGAGGGCATTTGTTCCAGCATTTAGTATTAATCACTCTGACAAAATGCCATTATCATTCAAAACTGTTAAATATTTAACATCCCTAAAGTACCTGAAATGTGCCGTGGACCATACTGAACTCATGCTCCTTCTCCCAGTTTTCCCCACCTCTTTGAATGGCTCCATTACTAGTTTAGTTGAAAAATCTGGAAACCTAAGCACCATCCCTTGTACCTCTTATAACTTCATTCTCATATCGATTGCTATACCTACGCAATTTTATTGAGCAGTCTGTATAAGTCTGGAATCACTGCTTTCCAATATCATTGCAGTAAACTTAGTCTGAATTTAACTGGACTATTGCAAAGACTTCCTAAGTGGCCTTCATGCCCACTGTTGCACCTCGTCTGTCCATTGTCTAGACTGCATCTAGTGATACCTTGTCAGAAGTGATCACGTCTTCTCACTTCTGTAAGTCATTCAATGACTTTCTGGTGGTCTTTACTATGTGCTGACTTATGTGCACCCAAAATTCATATGTTGAAGCCCTAATCTCCGATTTGACTAAATGTGGAGATTAGGTCTTTAGGAAGTAATTAAGGTTAAATGAGGTCATAAGGGTGAGTGAGGTTAATAGGACTGAGCCCTTATGAGAAAAGGGAGATCTCTTTTGCCCTCTCCTGCCACCCCCTTTCCCTGCTATGTGAGGACACAGTAAGAAGGTAGCCATCTGCAAGCAAGAGGAAGGCCCTCACCAGAACCTGGTCTCAGATTTCTAGCCATCAGAACTATGAGAAAATTTCTGCTGTGTAAAGTCACCCAGTCTATATTATTTTGTTGCAGTTGCCTAAGCTGACTAATACAGTCTTTTTACAACAATTAAATTATTAAGAATGGAGTGACTATCACCTACTAATCCAGCGCTTATTATTTTATTTTATTTATTTTATTTATATTATTTTATTTATTTTATTTTTTGAGACGGAGTCTCGGCTCTGTCGCCCGGGCGGAGTGCAGTGCCGGACTCAACCACTGCAAGCTCCGCCTCCCGGTTTACGCCATTCCCGCTGCCTAGCCCCACGAGTAGCGGACTACAGGCGCCCGCCCAACTCGCCCGCAGTTTTTTTTTTTTTTTTTTTGTATTTTTAGTAGAGACGGATTTCACCTGTTAGCAGGTGGTTCGATTCCTGACCTCGTGATCCGCCCGTCCGGGGCCTCCCCAAAGTGCTGGATGACAGGCTGAGCCACCACGCCCGCCTATGCAGCCTTATTTTATACTATACGGTCCACTGCCACCCCCCATGCCCCAGTCTCTGATTCCAGCCCACAGAGCATCATTTCATGTTCTGGAACACCATATAGCCATTTTTTTTTTTTTTTTTTTTTTTGAGACGGAGTTTCACCCTTGTTGCCCAGGCTGGAGTGCAATGACACGATCTCGGCTCACTGTAACCTCTGCCTCCCAGGTTCAAGCAATTCTCCTGCCTCAGCCTCCCAAGTAACTGAGATTACAGGCATCTACCACCATGCCTGGCTAATTTTTGTATTTTTAGTAGAGACAGGATTTCACCATGTTGGCCAGGCTGGTCTTGAACTCCTGACCTCAGATGATCCACCCACCTTGGCCTCCAAAAATGCTGGGATTACAGGCATGAGCCACGGCACCCAGCCCATAAAGCCTTTTAACATGTTCATTGCAACACCTGGGACATGATTTGTTTAGCTGACTCACACTCATTCTTCATATTTCAGGTTAAACATCACTCCCTAGTGAAGTCTTCCCTGACTCTGACCCCACCTGACCTTTGCCCTGTTTCCCCTTATATGCCTTCATTGCTCATTGATTTTCCTATAAAGCAGTTTGGGTTTGTTGTTGTTGTTTTGAGATGGAGTCCCACTCTGTCTCTCAGGCTGCATTGCAGTGGCGCAATCTCTGCTCACTACAACCTCCACCCCCCAGGCTCCTGGCCCCGGGATTCAAGCACTTCTCATGGCTCAGCCTCCTGAGTACCTGAGACTACAGGTGCGCACCACCAAGCCCAGCTAATTTTTGTATTTTTAGTTGACACGGGGTTTCGCCATGTTGGCCAACCTGGTCTCGAACTCCTGGCCTCAAGTAATCCACCTGCCTTAGGGTCCAAAGTGCTGGGATAGAAGTGTGAGCTACCACAACCAGTCAACATTAAGGATCTTGAGAGATTGTCCTGGATCATGTTTGTGGGCCCTAAATGTAATCACAAGTATCTTTATAAGAGGGGCACAAAGGGAGATTAAACTACAGAAGGCAAGTGATGACTGAGCAGAGACTGAAATGATGTGGCCACAAATCAAGGAATGCTGGCAGCCAATTAGAAGCTGAAAAATTCCAGGCCAAGAATGGATTCTTCCCCGGGACCTCCAGAAGGAGCTAGCCTTGTCTTTGATTTTAGCCCTATAAGAATCGTTTTGGAATTCTGGTCCCTAGAACTATGAGAGAATAAAATATTGTTGTTTTAACCCATTAAGTTTGTGGTAATTTGTTATCACAGCAATGGGAAACTAATAAAAGGAGTAAAACTGTAAATTCAAAACAATAAAATGTCTATTTCTGAAGTAAGGACCTGGACAGACTGTAAAAGTTGGATATTTTTGTAGGCATAATTTCTCAACTAGCTCTATGCCTTGGATATTTTTAATATTTATATGTTTTCCCTAAATATTCATTTTGATTTCTCGTAGCTTTGAAGGTACCACTTGTGAAATGCCTGTGTTATTTGAGGTATGTAAATACATTGTTAAACAGTCTTTGTTTGCCTTTGTTTCAGTAAATCCTCAGCAGTTTCTAACTGGAAAAGAGAATAAAGATTTTCATCCAGATTGGGAACAAAGCAGACTTGGCCCATTGTTTCTTTTCCACTATTGCCTAGAGATATCAGCTTACAGGATGATGTCAGATCAGTTCATGTACCTTAATTGTGTTTTTACATAAGAGTAGTTTGTACCTCTAGAGGCAACATAAAAATAAGAACTTCCAGCACCCCCAAACACAGTTGAACGTGTGGACATGTACGAGTTGGACTTCTGGTCCCTTCCTTTCATGTTAGAGAGCCACCCCTAATTTCTAGCCTACCCCTTATCTTCAGCCAGAGGAATAGCAGTGGATCCTTTCCACAGCCTACATTCTCCAGCAGCTGCCTTCATTCCGGCTTGAAAGGAATTCCCTGGCAGCCCATTGGCCCAAGAGTTAAGGAAATGGTTGCTTAGCAACTGACTCCTGCCCCCACCACAGCCCTGAGAAGACAAGCTCTTGGGCCAACCACCTAGTTTCTGCCTGTGTTACAGTGAAGAGGAGTTGCTTAAGAGAAGATGAAGCCCTTGTCTCTGTTAATAGAGATATTGATAATTCTTGGGATCACAATTAAAAGTAAGTTTTTTTTTGTCCTTACAGTTCTCTATGAGGAACTTTTCTGTTTGCTCAAATAGTGCCAAGGGCAGAAGCCAATCAAAAGATTAGAAATTTACTATATCCCTAAGTAATGCCATTTTTGTACAGGTATTTTAAAATATGCAATAAGAAGAATAGATGATAATGACAGTCTCACTTGGGATAATACTTGGGAAGTGTGTGGGCGATGGAGAGAAAACAAATCTATGAGAAAACCACTACAGTAATTGTTATAAAGTAGGGATATTTAGGGCAAGTTGTTAAGTGCTATTAAATTTAGAATATCATAAAGGTCTAGTTCCAAGACTTTAAAGGAAAAATATAGGACTCAAAGAGTGTGAAAGATCCATAAACATGTTCTTTTAAAATATTTACACAATAACAATTTCACTTCCAAAGTTTCAATGTTTCCTATATAGTTACTATCTGAAAATGGAAGTTATTTTCCAATCTTGTTTCTTTGGCCATTTTTTGAGTTACTTTTTACCCAATCCTCATATAATGTGCTCATGATAAATTCAACTTAATAAATATTTATTTGGTCCCTGATTGTCTAGTGGTTAGAATTCAGCACTCTCACTGCCACAGCCTAGGTTCAATTCCCTGTCAGAGAAAAGAAAAAAAAAAAGGAAATATTTGGATTTTACCCAGAAATGTAAGATTGGTTTACCATCCATAAAGTAATCAATGTAACAATCACATCAATAGAATAAAAGACAAAGATCACATGATCATTCTAAACTAGTAAAAGCATTTGACAAAATTCAACATGCTTTGTGATAAAAATGTGTGACAAACTAAGAATAGAAGGAAACTTTATCAACCTGATATATCAAGAAACCCAAAGCTACTATATTTAATGGTGAAAGACTGAATGCTTTACCCCTAACATCAGGAATAAGACGAGGATGTCCACTTTTGCCGTTTCTATTCAACATTGTACTGGAAGTTCTAGCCATGGCAATTACACAAGAAACAGAAGTAGAAGACATCAAGCTTGGAAAGAAAGAAGTGAAATGATCTGTATTCACCGATGACATGATCTTGTATACAGAAAATCCTATGGAATCAAGTACAAAACTATTAGAACAAATAAATGAGCTCCACAGCACTGCAGAATAAATACAAAAAATGGTTCCATTTCTATACAGTAGCAATGAGTAAACCAAAAATGAAATTAAGAAAGAAACTTTATAATAGTATCAAAAATGAACTACTTAAGAATAAATTTTACCAAAAAAAGTGCAAAACTCATCTTCTGATAACCACAAAAATTGTTTAAAGAAGTTAAAGACGACCTTACTAAATGAAAAGACTTCCAATGTTCATGGATTGGAAAACTTAATATTGGTAAGATGGCAATACTCTCCAAATTGATCTACATATTCAACATAGTCTTTATTTATTTGTTTATTTATTGTTTTTGAGATGGAATTTCGCTCTTGTCGCCCAGGCTGGAGTGCAATGATGCAATCTCGGCTCACTGCAACCTCCGCTTCCTGGGTTCAAGCGATTCTCCTGCCTCAGCCTCCCAAATAGCTGAGATTACAGTCATCTGCCACCACACCTGGCTAATTTTTTGTATTTTTAGTAGAGACGGGGTTTTACCATGTTGGCCAGGCTGGTCTTGAACTCCTGACCTCAGGTTATTCACCGGCCTCAGCCAGCCAAAGTGCTGGGATTACAGGCATGAGCCACCACACCCAGGCTTCAACACAATTTTTATGGAAATCCCAGCTGACTTCTTTTCAAAAATTGGCAAACTGGTCTTAAAATTCATATGAAAAAAATGTTCCTGAAAAGAAGAATGAAGTTGGAGGATTCACACTTCCCAATTTCAAAACTTACTACAAAGCTACAGTAATCAAGACAATATAGTCCTGATGTGAAAATAGACATATAGATTACTGGAATAGAATTGAGAGTTTTACAAGTAAACTGTCACACTTATCATCAATTGATTTTTGGTAAAGATGCCATGAAAACTCAGTGTGGGAGGTGCTGGAGGAGACAATCTCTCCAACAAATGGTACTGGGACAACTGGATAACCACATGAAAAAAATGAATTTGAAAAAATTAAATAAAACAATTTTTAAAGGCTAGGCACAATGGTTCCTATCTGTAATCCCAGCACTTTGGGCCAAGGCAGAAGGATCACTTAAGGCCAGGACTTCAAGAACAGCCTGGTCAACATAGCAAGAACCTCATCTCTTTAAAATTAAATTAAAAGATAAAAAATTCTTAAGAATGCATTTGTACCCCCACCTCATACCTCATATACATAAATTAATTCAAAGTAGATCAAAGACCTACACATATAGCTAAAGATTTAAAACTCTTAGAAGAAAACATAGACATAAATTTTCCTAACTTTGGGTTAAGCAATGATTTCCTAGATATGCCACCAAAAGCACAAGCAGAAAAGGAAAAACCAAACTGATTATCAAAACTCTTCTGCTTTGGAAGATATCATCAAAAAACTCAAACAACAACCCACAGAATGAGAGAAAATTTTTGCAACTCATATATCTGATGAGAATTCAGTATTCAGAGTATACAAAGAACCTTACAACTCATCAACAAAATGACAACCCAATTTAAAAATGGGCAAAGAAATTGGATAAACATTTTCCCAAAGAAGAACAAATGACCAAGCACATCAAAGATATTCTACATCACTGGTCATTAAGGACATGAAAGCGAAAAGCCAGTGAGTTATCACATCACACCCACTAGGATGGTTATAATCAAAAAACAGGAAATTATCGGCCGGGCACAGTGGCTCACACCTGTAATCCCAGCACTTTGGGAGGCTGAGGCAGGTGGATTACGAGGTCAAGAGATCAAGACCATCCTGGCCAACCAACATGGTGAGACCCCGTCTCTATTAAAAATACAAAAATTAGCTGGGCATCATGGCACACACCTGTAGTCCCAGCTACTCAGGAGGCTGAGGCAGGAGAACGGCTTGAACCTGGGAGGCAGAGGTTACAGTGAGCCAAGATTGCACCACTGCCCTCCAGCCCAGGCGACAGAGCAAGACTCCATCTCAAAAAAAAAAAAGGAAATTATCAAATTTTGGAAGGATATGGAGAAACAGGAGCCTTAACACATTGCTGGTGGGAATATAAAATGGTATAGTCACTGTGGAAAACGGTGTGGCAGTTTCTTAAAAAGTGAAACACAGATTTATTAGGTTGATGCAAAAGTAATTGAAGTTTTGGCATTAAAAGTAATGGAGAGGCCGGGCGCGGTGGCTCACGCCTGTAATCCCAGCACTTTGGGAGGCTGAGGCGGGAGGATCAAGCGGTCAGGAGATCGAGACCATCGTGGCTAACACGGTGAAACCCTGTCTCTACTACAAATACAAAAAATTAGCCAGGCGTGGTGGCCGGCGCCTGTAGTCCCAGCTATTTGGGCGACTGAGGCAGAAGAATGGGGTGAACCCGGGAGGCGGAGCTTGCAGTGAGCCGAGATGGTACCACTGCACCCCAGTCTGGGCAACAGACCGAGATTCTGCCTCAAAAAAAAATAATGGAGAAAACCATAATTACTTTTGCACCAACCTATGCAATGTGACCTATTAATTCCACTACTAGGTATATAACCAAGAGAAATGAAAACAGTGTTCACACAGAAATTTGTACACATATATTTATAAAAGCATTATTCATTGTAGCTTAAAGGTGGAAACAACCCAAATATTGACCAACAAATGAGTAAATAAACAAATTGTGGTATTTACATTGGAATATACATACAATGGAATATTAGCCGTAAAAATGAATGAAGTACTGATACGTGTTACAATTTGGATGAACCTCAAAAACAGTTGTGCTACATGAAAGAAGCGACACAAAAGGCTGCATATTGTATGATTCTTATTCTATGAAATATCTGAAATAGGCAAATTCATAAAGATGGAAAGCAGATTACTGTGTTAGGGGATGGCAGAGGGGAGAAAGAGGAGTGACTACTTAATGCGTACAGAGCGTACCTCCGGGATGATGAAATTTTGAAACTGTAGAAAGGTGATGGCTGTATAACACTATGAATGCACTAAATGCACTAAATTGCACACTTTAAAAGGGGTAATTGTATGTTATATGGATTTCACCTCAATTTTTTTAAAATGTTGCAATGCTTCGAAAAACTGGCAATTCCTCAAAAAGTTAAACATAAAATTACTATATGATCTAATAGTTCCATTCCTAGGTATATATCCAAGAGAATGGAAAACATATTTCCATACAAAAACTTACACATAAATGGTAGCATTATTCATAAATAAACAAAAAATGGAACTAGCCCAAAAGTCCAACAACTGATGAACAGATCAACAAAATGTGATATATCCATACAACAGAATATTCAGCAAAAACCACAAACAAAGTATGATATGGATAACCTTGAATACATGCTAAGCAAAAGAAGGTAGACACAAATGGCCACATATCATGTGACTTCTTAGGTATGAAACGTCCGTAATAAGCAAATACACAGAGACTGAAAGTCCATTACTAGTTACCTAGGCCTGGGAGGTATGGGGGAATTGAAGTGATGATGACTTAGGGGTACAGGATTTCTTTTTGGGGTCATGAAAATTGTTCTCTGATTGTGGGATGTTTGCACAAATTTGTGAATATCCTAAAGGCCATTGAATTGTAGAGGGAAAAAATAAATCTTTAATGAAGGTTATACACCAGGAGTATTGGGGATATAAGAATATCTAAGAACAGTCCATATCCTCGAGCAGCTTAGAGTCTCGAAGAGAAAAACCAAAATAACTAATGAATAAATTGTAAAGTGTTGTAGGTAATAAAACAGAAGTACAGTAGGGCACAGAATGAAGGAGAGGTCAATTCTACTGGTGTATGGAGTAGTCAGAAAGGCTTCACAAAGGAAATGGCATAGACCAAATCTTGAAAGATTAGTGAGTATTCACCAAGCAGGCAAGGGAGAACAAGAACATTTCAGTCCAGAAAAAAGGACCAAAGACACAGAGGAATGAAAAAGCATGGTCTATAAATAAGTGTATCAGTTTGCTGTTGTGTAGTATATAAAAAGCAACTTATGAGGCTGGAGTGGTAGGCAGGGGCTTTGTGTGACAGGCTATGAAGTTTGGGCTTTATCCTGGGAGGAATGGGTAGTCATTTCAGGTTTAGTCCTTGAAGAACATGAATAGAATTATGCCTTAGAAAAATGACTTTGAGAGTAGAATAGTAGCTACTAGATGTGAGGGTTGGGGGAGAGGGGATATCCAACGGTTGGTTAAACAAATACAAAAGTATAGCTAAATAGGAGGAATAAGTTCTAGGGTTCTATAGCACTATAGTGTGACTATATTTAACCACAATTTATTGTATCAAATAGCTAGAAGAGCAGATTTTGAATGTTCCAAACACAAAAATGTGATAAACATTTGAAGTTAGAAACATGCTAATTACCCTGATTTGTTCATTATACATTGTATATATGTATCAGAATATTACACTGTGCTCCATAAGTATGTACAATTATTACATATCAATTAAAAACTAAGAAAAGCAAAAAAATATTTAATAGCAAAAAAAGCAAATATTCAATGCCCTTTAGCAAAAAAGAAAGAAAAAAGGAAAGAAGAGGAGAGGGGAGGAGAGGGAGGAAGAGAGAGAGAAAGAGAGAGACTTTGGCAGTAGAGGATTGGATGTCACTGTGTAACTCTAGTGACAGTGTAACTAGTAGAACATTACTGAATGGTCCAAACAAGAAACAATGAAGACTTAAACTACAGCAACAGCAGTGGGAACTGAGAAGAGTTGATGAATATCAACGCTAGAGAGATTATCACAGAAGTCCAAGGTGAGAGAGTGCTAAGAACATGGGAATTGCCAACAATGCCAAATGCCAGAGAGAATGGGGAAATTAGAGTCAGCAAGTGACCATGAAATTTAATAGCCTGAGAATTTTTGTTTCCAGGATAGTTTCAGCAGAGAAGCATGAACAGAAACCTGATGTCAAGGCTTGGTGTGGTGGCTTACGCCTGAAATCCCAGTACTTTGGGAGGCCGAGGCAAGCAGATCACCTGAGGTCAGGAATTCAACACCAGCCTGGCCAACATGGTGAAACTGCGTGCCTACTAAATATACAAAAATTAGCCAGGCATGGTGGCGGGCACCTGTAATCTCAGCTACTCAGGAGGTTGAGGCAGGAGAATCACACAAACCCAGGAGGTGAAGGTTGCAGTGAGCTTAGGTCGCGCCACTGCACTCAAGCCTGGGTGACAGAGCAAGACTTCATCTCAAAAAAAAAAAAAAAAAAGAAAGAAAGAAAGGAAGCTGATTTCAATTGGTAGAAGTGAACATGAAGAGAGAAAGTAGAGACATAATGATTATACAGAGTTCTTCCAGGATTGTGGCAGTGTTCAGGGTCCGACTCTAGCTATCGATAGATCATTCATTAATTGTAGGTGTATAGAGAACCAGCAAAGTAGTTAGTGGGAGAGAAAACAGTTGTTTTTTAAAAGCTAGTGCTGGCGGGGCACAGTGGCTCACGCCTGTAATCCCAGCACTTTGGGAGTCCAAGGCAGGCAGATCACATGAGGTCAGGAGTTTGAGACCAGCCATGACCAACATGGAGAAACCCCGTCTCTACTAAAAATACAAAATTAGCTGGGCATGGTGGTGCATGCCTGTAATCCCAGCTACTCCAGAGGCTGAGGCAGGAGAATCGCTTGAACCCAGGAGGCAGAGTTTGCATTGAGCCGAGATTGTGCCATTGCACTCCAGCCTGGGCAACAAGAGCGAAACTCTGTCTCAAAGAAAACAAAACAAAACAAAAAACGAAAGCTAGTGCTAAAAGACCTAAGATTCATATGTAAAATTAGCCCTCGACCTCACTTATTTTCCCTCTCTTTGCCCCCCTACCCTATTTCTCAAGGCAAAACGGACAGGTCTGTCCTTTTTCATTCAGATACACTTTGCAAGCTTGCATGTTGCCTTTTTATTCATTTTTTTCACTTGATACTCATTATATTTTGATTTTACCTATATAAAATTATTGAGGAGGACATAACTATGCGATTGTCCCTGACTCTACATTCACCTAGGGAATTTCTTAAAAGTTACTGAGATGATTTTCCCTTTTGGTAAATCCTCAGGTTAAAATAGTTGAAAATGATGGAAGGAATGAACAGTCCATCCCAAAGTATATGGCTTAGAAAAATGGAAGGAAAACTAATTATGTTAAACTAGTCATGTGTTTTTTTCTCTCTTCACTCTATCAACTTAGTGCTTGCCTTTTTTTTTTTTTTTTTTTTTTTTTTTTTTCTCTGAGATGGAGTCTCGCTCCATCGCCCAGACTGGAGTGCAGTGGCGCGAACTCAGCTCACTGCAACCTCCGCCTCCCAGGTTCAAGCAATTCTCCTGCCTCAGCTTCCCAAGTATCTGGGACTATAGGCGCTTACCACCACACCCAGCTAGTTTTTGTATTTTTAGTAGAGACGGGGTTTCACTCTGTTGGCCAGAATGGTCTCCATCTCTTGACTTCATGATCCACCCGCCTCGGCCTCCCGAAGTGCTGGGATTACAGGTATGAGCCATTGTGCCCAGCCTGCTGCTGCTTTAAGGTAGTGTAAAATATATCACTGAGGCAGAGAAAAGGCACTGCCAGGAGTTCTGGCTATAGATCATCCAGAGTCCAAGGTTTCCTGTCTCCCATCTATTTCTTTTCTTTCTTGTTTATTTATTTAGATCTCGCTTAGAAACAATTTTTTCTTTTTTCTTTTATGAAAATTTTTATTTACAATGACAGAACTTGCTACTGTCTCAGAATATACTTTTTTTTTTTTTTTTTTTTGGCAGAGTCTCATTCTGTCTCCTAAGCTGGAGTGCAGTGGCATAATCACAACTCGCTATAGGCTCAACTTCCCAGGCTCAAGCATTCCTCCCACCTCAGCCTTCCAACTAGCTGGGATCACAGGCATGCACCACCATGCCAGGCTATATTTTTTGTAGAGATAGGATCTCGCTATGTTGCCCAGTCTAGTCTTGAACTTCTGAGCTCAAATGATCCTCCTGCGTCAACCTCCCAAAATGCTGGGATTACAGGCATGAGCCACCATGGCTGGCCCCATCTATTTCTTTCTAGTAGTAACTCTTATCATACACTTCTGTGATTAGAAAAGCAAAGCAAAACAACAAAAAGTTAATAGCAACTCTCACAGACACACTCCACCTACCCAGCAGCTCTCTATCCCAGTTGAAAGAGGCACGTAGCTCATCAGTCTCACAGTAACCAGAGGCCGGAAAGCAGTTGCCTCACAATCATGTCTAGGTACCTGTCTGGTCCAGAAGGAAGCCACATAAAGACCAAGCCCTGGACATGTTGGAGAGGAAGCTGAGCCTAAGTAGTACAAGCAGGAAATATCCTACTGCTTCAGAAATGTTCTTGCTTCTACCAGTGCTATTTTGAATAACCTATGGAATTGAGGATATCTAAATTACCTTTGCTTTCATTAAATTCTTTTATGTTGTACCTCTAACCAGGGAAAAGATACATTGCAAGTAACTGGAGCATCTCTCCTTGAAAAGAAGCAGGAGAGACTAGGTGTTATGATAGGATTGATGACTGCAAGAGAGAAGTTTGATAACTGTGTTATGTGAGGGGGCAGTAAGAAAGCACATTTCTCTTTTGTGAGTTTTCTGAAAGTTATAAGGATTTTTCACACCTTCGTATCTTAGATTCATCTGGTTTCTGATTTTGTATTTTTTTCAGTGACAAATATTAATTGCATATTTATGGGGCACAATGTGATGTTTTGATATATGTATATGTTGGGCAATGATTAAGTCAAGCTAATTAACATATCCATCCCTTCATATAAGTACCATTTTTTGTGGTGAGAACATTTGAAATCTACTATTTTAGTAATTTTGAAATACAGAATACATTATTAACTATAGGCACCATGCTGTGCAGTATCTAAAACTTATCTTCCTATTTAATTGAAACTGTACTCTTTGACCAACCTCTCCCCATTCCCCATACCTCCCTCCCCAGCCTCTGGTAACCATCATTCTATTCTCTATTTCTTTTTTTTTTTTTTTTTTTTTTTTTTTTGAGATGGTGGTTTGCTCTTGCTGCCCAGGCTAGAGTGCAATGGCACGATCTCGGCTCACTGCAACCTCTGCCTCCCGAGTTCAAGTGATTCTCCTGTCTCAGCCTCCCGAGTAGCTGGGACTATAGGTGCACACCACCATGCCCGGCTAATTTTGTACTTTTAGTAGAGATGAGTTTTCACCATGTTGGCGAGGCTGCTGTCAAACTTCTGACCTCAGGTGATCCACCCGCCTTGGCCTCCCAAAGTGCTGGGATTACAAGCGTGAGCCACCGGGTCCAGCCTCTACTCTCTATTTCTATGAGTTTCAACTCTTTAGATTCCACATATAAGTGAGATCAGGAAGTATTTGTCTCAGGAAATTGCCACTTCCTGGCTTATTTCATTTAGTATCATGTACTCCAGTTTTATCCATGTTGTTGCAAATAGCATGATTTCCTTCTTTATAAGGGTGAATAATATTTCATTGTGTATATATACAACATTTTGTTTATCCATTAATCCATTGATGGACACTTAGGCTGTTTCCATATCTAGACTCTTGTAAATAATGCTGTAATGAACATGGGAGTGCAGACATCTTTTTGACATACTGATTTCAAGTCCTTTGGATATATACCTGGAAGGGGGATTGCTGGATCATATGCCAATTCTTTGTTTGTTTGTTTGTTTTTTGAAGAATCATTATCTATATTGTTTGACATAATGGCTGTACCAATTTATATTCCCACTCACAGTGTATGAGATTTTCCTTTTCTCTGGCCAGGTGTGGTGGCTCACACCTGTAATCCCAGCACTCTGGGAGGCCGAGGCGGGCAAATCACCTGAGGTGAGGAGTTTAAGACTAGCCTGGCCAACATAGTGAAACCCTATCTCTACTAAAAATTAAAAAATTAGCCAGGCACATGCCTGTAACCCCAGCTACTTGGGAGCCTGAGGCAGGAGAATAGCTTGAACCCAGGAGGCAGAGGTTGCAGTGGGCTGAGATTGCGCCACTGCACTCCAGTCCGGGTGACAAAGCAAGACTCTGTCTAAAAAAAGATTTCCCTTTTCTCCACATCCTCACCAACATTTATCATCTTTCATCTTTTTTCTAACAAGTGTGAGGTGATATCTCGTTGTGATTTTAATTTGCATTTTCCTGATGATTAGTGATATTGAACATTTTCTCATATATCTGTTGGCCGTTTGTATATATCTGTTGGCCATTTGTATGTCTTCTTTCAAGAAATGTCTCTTCAGGGTTTTTGCCCACTTTTTAATCAAGTTGTTTGTTTTCTTCCTATTTAGTTGAGTTTCTTATCTATTTTAGATATTAGTCCCTGGTCAGATGTATGGTTTGCAAATATTTTCTCCCAATTCATGGGTTGTCTGTTCAATCTGGTAATTGTTTTCTTTGCTGTACAGATTTTTAGTTTGCTGTAAATTCTGTTTGTCTATTTTTACTTTTGTTGCTTGTGCTTTTTGGGGTTATATTTAAGAAATTACTACCCAGGCCAATACGGTGAAGCTTTTCCTCTATATTTTCTTTTAGTAGTTTTAGAGTTTCTGGTCTTATGTATAAGTCTTTTTTATTTTTATTTTTTGAAATGACAAGTGACTGGGTTTTTTTGTAAGTAACTAGATTAAATTTTCTTCCATTGTGCCAATATGTGACCCAACATAGAGATTAAGTGCCAGTTTCAGGAAAATAAAGTTATATTTTTGTCAGCCGTGAATGTATGTCTTCTGAATACTTTTTCTTTTGTTTTTAGTTGATACATAAACTGCATCAACTTCATCAACGATGCAGAGTGATACTTTGTACGTATATAGAATGTGTAATGATCAAATCAGAGTTACTAGCGTAGCACCTCAAACATTTATTATTTCTTTGTGTTGTAAACATTCAAAATCTTCTAGATTTTCCAAAATATGCAATAAGTCGTTAACCATATTTATCCTACAGTACCACAGAACACTAGAATTTATTTCTCCTATCTAGCTGTATTTTTGTATAAATTAACCAACTTCTCCCTATCCTCCTCTCTTTCCATCCTTCCTATTATCTAATAACCACAATTCTACTCTATCACTTATATGAGCTCAATTCTTTCAGCTTCCACATATGAGTGAGAAAATGCGGTGTTTGTCTTTCTGTGCCTGACATTTCACTTAACATTATGTCCTCTGGGCTCATCCATGTTGCATAAATGACATGATTACATTCTTTTTTTCTTTTTTCTTTCTCTTTTCTTTTTTTTTTTTTGAAACAAGTCTCACTCTGTTGCCCAGGTCTGGAGTGCAGTTGCATGATCGCAGCTCACTGCAACCTCTGCCTTCTGGATTCAAGTGATTCTCGTGCCTTAGCCTCACCAGTAGCTGGAATTACAGGCATGCGAGATCATGCCTGGCTAATTTTTGTATTCTTAGTAGAGACCGGGTTTTGCCATGTTGGCCAGGCTGGTCTCAAACTCCTGACCTCAAGTGAACCACTCACCTTGACCCCCCAAAGTGTTGGGATTACAGGCGTGAGCCACTGCACCTGGCAATTTCATTCTTTTTCATGACTGAATAATATTTCATTGTGTATATTTTTGTATTTTATATTTATATTTATTTTATATTTTATATTTTGTTCATTTATCTGTTGATGAATATTTAAGTTGACTTCATATCTTGGTTATTGTGAAAAGTGCTGCAATACACATGGGGGCACAGGTGTCTCTTCAGTATACTGATTTCCTTTTCTTTGGATAAATAGTAGTAGGATTGATGGATCATATGGTAATTCTATTTTTAGGTTTTTGAGAAACCTCTGTACTGCTTTCCATGATGGCGGTACCCATTCACTTTCCACCAGCAGTGTTTAAATGTTCCCTTTTCTCCACATCCTTGCCAGCATTTGTTAATTTTTGTCTTTTCGATAATAGAGTCATTCTATTGTGTTTAGGTTTTTAATACATTTTGAGTTGATTTTGTATGCCTTGTGTGATAAGGGTCCAATTTCATTCTTCTGCAGTGGACATACATTTTTCCCAGCACCATTTATTAAAGATAGTGTCCTTTCCTCATCATGTGTTTTGGCACCTTTGTTGAAAATCAATTGACCATAAATACACAAGTTTACTTCTGAGATCTCTATCCTGTTCTGTTGATCAATGTGTCTGTTTTTAGTCCATTATCATGCTGTTTTGATTATTATAGATTTGTAATATATTTTGAAGTCAAGTTGTGTGATGTCTCTAGCTTTGTTCTTTTTGCTTAAGATTGTTTTGGCTGTTTGGGGTCTTTGGTAGTTTCACACAAAATTGATGGCTTTTTTTTTCTATTTCTGTGAAAAATGACATTGGGATTTTGATGGAGATTATACTGAATCTGTAGACTGCTTTGAGTAATATGGACATTTTACAATATTAATTTTCCAATCCATGAATATAAGACATCTTTTATTTATTTATGCCTCCTTGAATTTCTTTCATCAAAGTTTTGTAATTTTTAGTATACAGATTTAAAAGCTTTCTATATCAAACAATTACTACTACTCTTTGAATCTATTCAGTAGGGTAGCACTTATTGGAGAGAGGACAGGCTTCGGCCTGGGGAGAGCTAGGTGAACAGACCCCCTTGCAGAACCTGTAAATGCTCATGCATCAGCTTTATCTCAGCTTTATTGAGGAACTCCCTGACATGTTCTTTTTGTCTGACAGGAATCACTCTTCCCAATTCCGACTCCACTTTTTTTTGCACATAAGGGTTCATAAGTCTCTCCCATTTTATGTATATCCCAAGAATTCTCTCTGCCAGTGATAGCCCTCTACCTGCTCCTAATGGATCCCAAGATCTAGCCCCCCATCAATTGAAACTGCTTTTTCAAAGAATGCCAACAGCTCATTGATTACCAATCCAGTGGCCTCTTGCTGTTCTTTCTGCTAACCTCTGTGCACCGTGTGACATTACTCTCCATCTTCTTTTTCCCTCTTCCTCTGTAGAGCCATCTCAGGCTCTTTCATGGGCTTATTTTTCTCAGTTCTCCTTTTAAATGTTGTGCCCAAGGCTGGGTGCTTGGCTTTCTTGCTCTTTGTATTTTATGCTTCTCATGCTCTCACCTAAGCCCCACACATTTGTTTACGTGTCTATATCTCAGACCCTCCTTCTAATCTCTAGACCAGCATATCCAGCTACATGATGATCATGAACTATGTATGCAGATTCCTTAAATCAACATTTATTATCAAAGTTACTTCCTCCTGTGTTTTTTCTCTTGTTAATGGCCTCAACTATCCTTCCCTGCTCACCTTGTTCTCAAGTACTCCAAATTGCATGATTATACAGTTCTAATTCCCCTAAGTATCATTTAATTCAGTGTTTTAATGATAAGACTGAGGCCTACCATGGTGAAATTGCTTCCCCCGGGTCATCCTGCAAAGCCAAATTTAGAACCAGAATCTCCTAAGCCTTTATATTTATTCATTCCCTTATTCTTTCACCAAATCTTGTCAATTCTACATCCTCAGGGGTTTTCCCACCTATACATTTTCACTGTCTCCATTTAAAATCTCATTTTAGTGTCTTTTAACTACACTAATACACTTCTAACTTGCTTTTCTCTTATCCACATACACTACTGCCAGAAATAATATTCCTCAACTCCAAATCTAATCATTATGTTCTCCTGCTGAGACATCCACTTTATATAGAATAAAGTTCTAATATCTTGTCCAGTAGTCAAAATCCTATATAATTAGATCCTAGCTTCCTTTCTATTTTGTCTTAGCTACACACATATTTTATTTCAACCAATTCAAACTATTATTAGCTACTCAGTATACCTAGCTAACTCTCCCACTTCCATGACTTTCTCAAGCTGTTCTGCAGACGGTCTGTCGACAGGAAAGGACTGTCATCCAATCTTCTCCATCATCACCATAAATCTAAAGTATAGTATCTTGTTCATCTTTTAAGGTCTATCTCAAGTTCTACTTCCTCTTAAAAAAAAAAAAAAAAAAAAAAAAAAAACAGACCCAGAGCGGTGGCTCATGCCTGTAATCCTAGCACTTTGGGAGGCCGAGGCCAGTGGATCATGAGGTCAGAAGATTGAGACCAGCCTGGCCAATGTGGAGAAACCCCGTCTCTACTAAAAATACCAAAATTAGCTTGGTGTGGTGGCGTGAACCTGTAATCCCAGCTATTCAGGAGGCTGAGGCAGGAGAATTGCTTGAACCTGGGAGGTGAAGGTTGTAGTGAGCAGAGATCATGCCACCATACTCCAGCCTGGCAACAGAGTAAGACTCTGTCAAAAAAAAGAAAAAAAAACAACCCTTGGTGGCTCATGCCTGTAATCCCAGCACTTTGGAACTTTGGGACTTTGGGAGGGTGAAGCAAGAAGCAAGAGGATCTCGAGCTCAGGAGCTCAAGACTAGCCTGGGCAATATAGTAAGATCCTGTCTCTATAAACAAAAAACAAAACAAAACTTTCCCAACCCCTTCCAAGTAGCACATTGTGCCTTTATTGTCCTCTGCATCAGAGTCTCATAATTGAGTTAGTTTTTAACTCCCTTAGCAGATTGCTAACTACGTGATTACAGAGATGGTGTTGTACTTGCCTTTTAGATCTCCTTTAGCTCATTGTAGAACTTGACATTTAGTAGATGCTCAGAAACACTTGTAAAATTAAATAGTAATTAACATACATGTAATGCTATACTTTGTAAAATACATTCCCAAAACCTGTGGAGTAGGTCATTCAAATGTTTTTATTATTCTAAATTTATAGATATTTAAAATTCTGAAGAACAGAGCTTAGTAAGACCTGAATTCTCTGGTGGGAATCAAAGGTTTTTACTCTGTATTACCTCTGTTATTCTAAGTCTGAATTCTCCAAAGGACCGTGCTGTGTATTTTCCTCACAATCATATTTACTTGCCTCAGGCTGTTTGTGCATACTATTAAACAGCCAGATGAAAAATTAAAAATTCAATCAATCATCCAAATATTTTTAAATGTAATATACATATGTTTGCTTTCATATAGAACAAACAGCCAGGTGATTGGTCAAGCTATTTGCTTTTCAACCAGTTGTTTTCACAGTATGATTATTACATAAACTCTAACAGTGATATTTCATCAGTTTTTTGTAGATTTTCTAATTTTACTGGATTCTTCCATTTATTTACTATAGTCATCCAGTCCTATTTATATAATTTATCAGCCAATAAAATATAGTAAAAAAAAAAAAAAAAACAAACTGGTTGTTATGACTTCTTTCAGCCTGTTCCCTCAGACTCGGAACCAAGATTATAATGCCAGGATTGAAGAGAATATTCTAAGATTGGATAAAGTGATTTACACCCTGCAGCTTCCATGATTGAGAGATTTAGGGAGGAAAAAACAAAAACACATTAACTCTGGAAACAAGCAGGAGTGTCTTTGAAATCATCAGGAATTCCCAAGAGACAAAATAATAGGTGGAATTGAATTGAAAGAGAAAACTTTTGCCCAAAATGTGCAAAAGAGAATACTGCTAGGAAAGACGTTAAGAGTAGGTTCAGGGAAAAAAAGAAGGAGCCCTGGCGCGGTGGCTCACGCCGGTAAGCACTTCAGGAGTTTGAGGCGGGTGGATCACCTGAGGTCGGGAGCCTGGCCAGCATGGTGAGACCCCGTCTGTACTAAAAATACAAAAATTAGCCAGGCATGGTGGTGGGTACCTGTAATATCAGCTACTTGGGAGGCTGAGGCACGAGAATCTCTTGAACCCGGGAGGTGGAGGTTGCAGTAAGCCAAGATCGCGCCACTGCACTCCAGCCTGGGGGACAGAGTAAGACTCTGCCTCAAAAAAAAAAAAAGCAGTAGGAGCAGCCTAGCAATTCTGACCCGTACTCCCCTCTCAACCGCCACTACCACCATATACAGAGGAAAGGGCAAGACTTTTGAAAGGCTAGGTTACTAGGTTGTTGGACCAACCCTCCTACTGAAATAAAATGATACATGTAAAATACAAACTTCTTAAATGCATCAGAGAGTTTAGAAGACAGTGAAGTACCAGATAAAAAATCTAGGGAAAATCTAGAATCTAGAGAAGTAAGCACAAGTGCCCCTGAGCAGGGCCAAGACTTGCTCCCTCCTGGCCCCAGCCGTGCACCTGAACATCAAAGCAGCTTTTGCCCCTGTGCTAGACAAGTGTAGACACTGGTTTTAATGGCCACACAAAGAGGATAGAATCCAATACTCTAGACCTGTCCAAGGTGAGAAGTCCAGTAAGAGACCTTTTCAACATTAACCTGGGACCAGAAAATGCTCTACTCTTAAAATAAGGGCACACTACCCCTTCCCAAGTCCAGGGATCAATAGGACTTAACTTTTAGCAGAGCAAAGAGAAAAGGAAAAAGAAAAATATGTATCTCTGAGAAGTTGTGTGGTCATGTGCCAGCCCTCACAGCTTGGGTTTACATTGCTTAGGGATTCCCAGGCACCCCAACCCTAGAACTAGCTCTAAGGTTAGATCTAGGCACCTAGGTTAAACGTCAGGAAACTGGCAAAAGTAAATTCATGTTTTCTCCATGGAAAGACAACTTCATCATAGGCCTCAAAGAATCCACTCTGATAAAGTTTGCAGTACACAGTCAAAAATAAGTGCAAAAGGAGACAAATCACTATTAGGTGGGAACATTTGTGGTTGGCATTTGTGCCAGAGATATAGACTGCGACTGCAAATGGCTAGTGATATTCATGGAGTCTCTATTCCTAGAAGACTAGCTCCTGTTACACTCTGATAGCACACCCTGCAATACCCGCAAAGCCACTGGTAGAAAGCTGAGGCAATTCATTATAGCATTCACAGACAGATTAACAGAGAAAATCCAAGCCTAACACGAGGACATTAGGACTCAGCAGTGCTTACATATTCTACAATTTGAACAATTCGGAGAATATTGGCATGGCCCCTGCACAAGGGTGACCCACAAATTTGTGAAGCATTCCATATTTTTTAAAAAGCAAACATTTGAAGACTTTAAAACATAAAATACCGTAATATATATTTAGAGAGTTTACTTAATCCATGAAACAAGAACAGGCTTTAATGAAAGAAAAAAGATATGTTAGAAATGAAATATCTGATAGCAAAAGTAAAAACTTAAAGCTGAATAGCAAAATTGTCATAGCTGAAGAGCAACCTGGATGCTCAAGATCAAACTGAGAAATTCCCTCAGATCACAATACAAACAGATAGGGAGATGATACATATGAAACAAAGGTTAAGGCACTTGGAGGATACATACTAACATTACAATATCCATACAATAGGATTTCCAGAAAGAGAAAATAGAACTCAGAGAAAAATAAATCAAATAAAATTCCCTAGATATGAAAAAAGACTCAGGTTTTTACATTAAGGCCCACTTTGTGCTAAGTAAGAAGACAGGGAAAAGACCCACTCATAGAAAATAGTGGTAAAATTTTAGTACTTTACGGATAATAAGAAAATCCCAAAAGCTTCTAAAAGAAAACATGTTATTTACAAACAAAAGCACCCTCTTGACTTCAGATTCTTTAGCCACACTGAGTATAAGAAGACACTAGAGAAATATTTTCTAAAATACTGAGGCGAAAATGATTTTGAACTTAGAATTCTGTAATCTGACAATCAGACAAGTATAATGACATTTTCAAACATGAGACATTTTCAGACATGAATGGATTCAGAATATTTATCACCCACAAACCCTAGCTGAAATAATAGCTAGAAATGAAGTGAAAAATGAATCCAAGAGAAGACTGGAAGTCAGTGGTAAGCCAAGTAACCTTTAAGACTTACGATAAATCTAAATAAAGGTTCATTTTATTTTTTAGAAATACAATAATCACAAAGATTTATTTTTTAAAATGCTTGTCACAGTAGCAACAGATGTTATAAAATAGCTAGGAATAACTTTAATGAAGGTGGAGTAAAATATCCAGGGAATGAAAATTAAAATGTATCTGGAGAACATTAAACAAAGAAACCTGAATAAATTAAAGCTGTACATCTAAATGAATCTGTGTTGTAAATATGCCAAGTTTTTGTAAATTAACATTTCCAATCAATTGTAAATTAACAATTCCAGTCAAAATATCAACATATTTCTAAATGAATCTGACAAGCCTATTCTAAAATTCATCTAGAAAAGAAATTATGCTGGAATTCCCAAGATAAGTTGCACAAAGAGGAACACAGAGGGTGTGTGTGTGTGTGTGTGTGTGTGTGTGTGTCCCCATACACACAGAGAAGTTCCTGCTCAACCAGATAGTAAAATATGCAATTATAAATAGACAGTAATTAGATATACAGTAATTAGGGTATTGCCAGAAGAATAGAGGAGTAGATCAGGAAAACAGAACAGAGTTAAAAACGGACCAGTGCATGAATAAGAATTTAGTACTTGAAAGGAGGTTTTTAAATGTAATAGGAAAGAGATGAATTATAATGATTGCTAGTGACAAATTGTCCATTCATTTAGGACACAACGGTAGATCCCACTTCATATGAATCACAAAAATGATCCAGATGGATTAAAAATGTAAATTGTAGCCAGGCACGGTGGCTCATGCCTGTAATCTCAACACTTTGGGAGGCTGAGGTGGGTGGATCACCTGTGCTCAGGAGTTCGAGACCAGCCTAGGCAATATGGTGAAACCTCATCTCTACCAAAAATACCAAAAAAAAAAAAAAAAGAAAAAATTAGCTAGCTGTGGTGGCATATGCCTGTGGTGCCAGCTACTCAGGAGGCTGAGGTGGGTGGATCACCTGTGCTCAGGAGTTCGAGACCAGCCTAGGGAACATGGTGAAACCTCATCTCTACTAAAAATATATTTAAAAAAAAAAAAGAAAAAAGAAAAAATCAGCTAGCTGTGGTGGCATATGCCTGTGGTCCCAGCTACTCAGGAGGCTGAGGTGGGAGGATCGCTTGAGCCTGGGAGGTGAAGGTTGCAGTAAGCTGAGATTATGCCACTGCACTTCAGCCTGGATGACAGCATGAGACCCCATCTCAAAAAAACAAAACAAAACAAAAGTACATTGTAAAAGCAAAACTATAAAAATAGTTTAAGGAAATACATGAAAATATAGATTCAAATGCTTGGTAAGAAAACCTTCTTGAACAAAACACAAACAAAAGGTTATAAGTGAGGAAAGAATGTATAATTTTCTCTGCTTCAAGATTTAAGACCTCTATGGTGAAAAGGATACAATAAACAGTTAAAAGGCTGAAAACAGACTGAAGAATATATTTACAACATACACACTGAATCAAATAACATCCAGAATATATAGGGAATTCCTAAAGATTTTTTTAAAAAAGAGCCTGATAGAAAAATGGGCAAATGACCTAACAGTCAGTTCCTTAGGGAGGAAATATAAATACTCCCAAATGTGAAAAGATGGTTAACTGTGCCAGTAATCATGCAAATGAAAATTAACAATGAGACATCAGTGTTATCACAATACATTGACAAAAATTGAAAAGTGCCAGTTATGGTGAGAAAAAGTTAATATTCCTATATAGTAACATATATAGTATATATAGGAATATTAATTTCTATTAATTAATATGTGTGGCAGCATTTTTTTTTTTTTTTGAGATGGCGTTTCACTCTTGTTGCCCAGGCTGGAGTGCAATGGCACGATCTTGGCTCACTGCAACCTCCGCCCCCACCGGGTTCAAGTAATTCTCTTGTCTCAGCCTCCCAAGTAGCTGGGATTACAGGCACCTGCCACCACGCTTGGCTAATTTTGTATTTTTAGTAGAGACAATGTTTCGCCATGTTGGCCAGGCTGGTCTCCAGCTCCTGACCTCAGGTGATCTGCCCACCTCAGCCTCCCAAAGTGCTAGGATTAGAGGTGGATTAGAGGTGAGCCACCACACCCGGCCTTTGCAGTATTATGTATAACATGCATATACTATGTGTGGAAGTAGAGTAGTAGCTTTTTGGAATGCCAATTTGGCATTATCTATTAATATTTAAAATGAGCATACTACCTCTCAAATGAGCAAATTTACTTCTTGTCCACCCTAGCAAACCCTCATACCTGTTTTATAGGAAACATGTTCAAGGTTATCCCTTACAGTATTGCTTGTCATAGCAAAATAATTAAAAACATCATAAATGTCTATCCATATTTAATAATTAAATGGCAACCACTGTTGTAGAGACAACTCTCTTCCAACCTTGAGATTCTGGATTTTATTTCACGGTATGTCAGAAGACAATTCCAAACTTGAGATTCTTTGACTCTAAGTTTTGGATTGTAACTTAAAAGGCAGTTTGGTCAAATTTTAGATCCAGCAGCAGAATGACATGCTGTGTTATAGTAAAAGTATTTAATCAAACAACATTTTAAATTAGGAAACTGTGCAGGGTGCTAGTGGCAAACTTAAAAAAAAAAATAAAGGATGGAGCACTTTCTTCAGAGATCTTACAATACATAGAATAAAATTCAATATACGATTGGGTGCTAACATAAGTGACAAGGGAGTACCACTTCCTGAAGATGTACCAAGAACGGATGGGTCATTGAAGGCAGTAGTATCCAATGAGACCTACAGGTAGGAAGGCAAATTTATTTAGTCATTTAACAGATATGTATTAAGTATCTGTTATAGGACAGGAACTATGGTAAGCATCTGGCTCTAATGTTGAAACAGGAAAGACATGTTCTGGAAGGATGAATAGCAATTGGATATTTGGAAAAGAACAGGAAAGGATTCCAGATTAGAAGTACACAAATAAGTAAAATACATGTGTGTGAGAATGAGTAGAATGTATATATGGGGTAGGAGGATACTACCACTTCAATAAGAGCAGGGTGTAGTGGGAAATGAATTGGTTAAGAAAAATAAGATTATTGAATTGGATTATTGAAAGGCTTAAATTGTCAGACAGAAGAAATTAAAAGAAAGTTTACTGAGTGCTAGCAAATGTCAAGCACTTTCACATCCATTATCTCATTTAGTTCTGAGAATAACTCTTCCCACTCCCCACCCACAACTGTGCAATTCAAAGAAAAACAAAACACAACAATGTTTTGCCTGTTGATGGGGATGTTGGCATGGAATGAGTAAAACATGATGGAAGCTTGAGAAAATGATGATCCCCTTGACAGGGACAGAAAATTGGAGAGAGGAAGGTGACTTGGGTGGGGGCACATGAGAAATAATGATTTAGTTTGTGGGGACATTAAGACTTAGAAATGACAGGAATATATTCAGGCCACCTTGCTGCCTATTTAATCATATTGCAGCCACTTCAACTACTGACAACAAAACAAGTAGTTTGAGTGTCTTCACTCTTCATCACAACCCTAAGTGGAAACCTTCTATCTATTGCAAAATTTCAGCCTTTTAACTAAAGTCACTCTGTGTCTCTAAGCTTAAAAGCTTTAGTGCCCTATTTCTAGAGGACATAATCACATCTTACACTCACCATTAACAAAGCCTTCATACTTTGTATGAATAGAATTAACTAAGTTAATGTATCCATTATACATTTTAGTTCATAAATTTGAGCATGCAAGAAATACAATTTTTTCAACATTGGAATGTAATTTCTGTTTAATGTCAAGCTAATACGTTTAATGTCAAGCTATTGTAGTGTTAATTTCTCTTTACCACCTCTCTAGCTGTCTCCCTACTCCTAGTCCAAGGAATGTTTTCTCATTTTGGGAAGAGAGCACAGAAAGCCTTGCAGTTACTTTGATGTTATATCCCAGTTATTCTACATTTATTCTATTGTCCAGATTGTAAGTCCTTTCTTTTCTTCCAACAACCAAGAAAATTTCTTTCTTTCTACCACATCATTACTTTTTTCTGAAGCAATGAGCAACTCACTGACTAAATTGGGAAAAGGCCACAGGTACAAAAAAGTACCCAGAAAAACCATCAGTTAATATTGTCATCAGTTAATATGTTCCACCACATATTCTCACCTATAATTTGCATTTCTCCAAAATTATTTCTCACCTAATCAAGAATTAATCATAAAAATAACATTTATTAGGCACTTGCTATGTGCTAGGCACCGTGCCAGGCACACTGCATAAATTACTCAACTATCCTTCAAGGTTGCTCTTAAGCTCTTTACTTGTATCTACAGTAGGTAATTAGGCTTCTGGAAGGAATACTCTCAGCAAAGCTCAATTATTTGGCCTTCTCTACTCAGTTAAACTTCATAAAAATTAAAATAAGTAACAGAACTATTCCAGAAAAGAATAAATAAAAGCCTAGTCCCCAGTAACTTTAGTTTTTATGGAAATTTTGCTATCTTTGCACTTGAAGAAGGAAGTGATGAGGAAGAGAGAATAAAAGACCACAAAATATCTTTTCAAGACACTGACACTAAATTATAGACTGTTTCAGAGCATCTGCTATATCTTAATGTATATAACTAAGCCATTAGCCTATTACCAAATGTATAACAGTACATCAAAATGTATTTGTATTTAGAGACCTTGAAATATCCAGGTCTGATCTAATTATGCAGAAATAATGATTCTAAATCACTTATGTTAAGAGAGGAATGGAATAGCCTCTTTCTACGCATGCAGTTCTTGCTGTATGGATGCTACAATTATTATATGACTGAGATGGCTCTCTAGGGAACCAAGGTGTTGTTCTCAGAGCATAGAGGTTGGGGGCAGTAATGCCCATCACCCTCATCCTGTCAGGGCTCTGGGGAAGAGAAAAGCTGTGTCCTTCAGAATGGGAAGAGCTTAGGTGAGTGGCAGTTAGAATTTGTATTCTTGCCCTTAATGCCAGACAGAGTCAGGTGTGCAGGAAAGTTGCCCCCATATGGTTGAAAGTAAGATGGCACTCCCACCAGAGAGTAGGGAAAGGTTCCTGTGAAATTCTACCAGGAAAAGGAATGAGCTGGGACCAGGCAGAAGGCAGTTGAGATATTATAACCAGAGATGTGTCAGTGTATATTGAACTGTGTCTAGGCCTTTTATATATTTTTTCTTCTTTCTTGAATTACTAAATCTGTTTTGAAAATGCCAGTCAGTTTTACACGTGGTAAGCGTAACCAAGAAAAGAGGCTTCTAGGAAAAGGGGGTAGGAGCACTGATCAGAGTGAGAAAAAGCCAGAGAGAAAGTCAAGTTCAGCAGGAGCTGCTTCTTCCAGGGCTTACAAAGTGTAGTTTCTTCACTTTATTTCATTCAATAAGGGAAGTGTTTTTCTCACAGATGCTAATGCCACTTCCTTTAAAAAGATAGGTTTCAACTGGGCATGGTGGCTCACTCCTGTAATCCCAGCACTTTGGGAGGCTGAGGTGGGGGAATCCCGAGGTCAGGAATTCAAGACCAGCCTAGTCAATCTGGTGAAACCCCATCTCTACTAAAAATACAAAAATTAGCTGGGTGCGGTAGCGTGTGCCTGTAGTTCCAGCTACTTGGGAGGCTGAGGTAGAAGAATTGCTTGAACCCAAGAGGCAGAGATTGCCATGAGCTGAGATTGTGCCTCTGCACTCCAGCCTGGGTGATAGAGCGAGACTCCATCTCAAAAAAAAAAAAAAAAAAAAATAGGTCTCTGGTAACAGAGAAAGAGAGGGGAACTTACATTTGTTATTAAGGTGCCATGTATTTAATAAAACACCAAACAATTTAAACTTTGATTCTATTCTGTCTTCACACATACTCCGAAAGGTAGGAACAGTATTTCTATTCCCATTTTACAGAGAACTGAGGCTCATGGAGGTTAAATAATTAATAATTTATCCAACTTCTTCACATGGTTAAATAAGAAAACATGAAATGACCATTTCTAAACATCATTTGGTGGCGGGGCGCAGTGGCTTACACCTGTAATTCCAGCACTTTGGGAGGCCGAGGTGGATGGATCTCCTGAGGTCAGGAGTTTGTAACCAGCCTGGCCAACACAGTGAAACCTTGTCTTTACTAAAAATACAAAAATTAGCTGGGTGTGGTAACGGGCGTCTATAATCCCTGCTACTCGAGAGGCTGAGGCAGGAGAATCGCTTGAACCTAGGAGGCAGAGGTTGCAGTGAACTGAGATTGTGCCATTGCACTCCAGCCTGGGTGACAGAGTGAAACTCCATCTCAAAAAAAGAAGAAAGAAGAAATTAGAAAGAAGAAGAAAGAAAAGGAAGAAGAGGGAAGAAGAAAAAAGAAGAAAACAAACATCCATTGGTGATGTCCAAAAATAAGCATCTCATAAATTAAACTAATAAAGAACCTAGAGTCGTACATGCATACCTTGTTTTCTTGCCCTTCACTTTATAGCACTTCACAGATACTGCATGTTTTACAAATTGAAGGTTTGTGGTAACCCTGTGTTGAGCAAGTCTATCGGCATCATTTTTCCAATGGCATATGCACATTTCATGTCTCTGTCACATTTGGTAATTCTCATAATATTCCAAAAGTTTTCTTTATTATTATATCTCTTACAGTGGTCTGTGATCAGTGATTTTTTTTTTTTTTTTTTTTTTTTTACACAGAATCGCCTTTCCCCCCCCGGGTGGGGGGCAGTGGTGGAGCAACCTGGACTCACTGCAACCTCCGCCTCCCAGGTTCAAGCAATTCTCCTGCCTCAGCCTCCTGAGTAGCTGGGACTACAGGCACCTGCCACCACACCCAGCTAAGTTTTGTGTTTTTAGTAGAGACACTGTTTCACCATGTTGGCCAGGATGGTCTTGATCTCTTGACCTCGTGATCCACCTGCCTCCGCTTCCCAAAGTGCTGGGATTACAGGCATGAGCCACTGTGCCCGGCCAGAGACTTGTAGGTTTTTAAGGAGATGGGTGTCTTGATGAAAACAGTACTTAGGGAAAATTATTCTGAAGGTAGAAGGAAATTAGATTAAAATGAGAACAATTATAATTAAATCTATTAGGAGGCTATTGTATGAATGCAGGCATGAAATGACTGGGTCTGATTCATGCTGTGCTTTCCTCAGAAAACTAAGTACTCACCCAACAAAAATCCCATTGGGAGAATTTCCTCTGGGCCCTTGTAGTGTAAATCCTCTTTCTTCTACGTTTCGCCAATTTTCTCCCCATTCCTGGTACTTACTGTCTGTACACTTCTAGTCATTTATTCCCAGCCTGACCTGCTCTCGTAACTTAGTTCCAGGTTTTAGAATCATCCTTGTTGCCAGGTGGGCCTCTTACTATTGGTCTCACCTCTGTCAGCCTGAGTGAGTGTCTTCTGTGGATTCTCCTGTTACCTGTGTTGTTCTGCTTCCCATTCATCACAGTGTGATTCCCAGGGCTTTACTTCTTAAGTGGCAGCCCATGTGGAAATCAGCACATTATCCCTTCCTACTTCCTGACCTCCTGCACCCACAGTTGTCCACTCCAAACTCCCCACTGGCCCAGCTCAACCCTCAGATCATGCCAGAGAGAAGAGGTGAGGACTGAGCATTGAGAAATGCAAAATCATTAGGGGACTCAAAACGAAAGAGAAACTCTCAAATAGGAGTTTGAAAGGAAGAAGAATATTTGAGATACTATAAAGTCACAGAAGCTGGTATACAACAGAGTCTAAAAAGAAAGACTGTAAAACTAAGCAAACATGTCTAGGGGGAAGATGTCATTGAATGAGACAAGAATAAGAGGTCATTACTGGCCTTTGAGAAAGAAGTTACCTATGTGAAAAGGTTAAAAGCTAGATTTCAAGGATGTAAAGTAGAGAAAAGTCTATTAAGAAGCAGAGGTGGCCACCAGCACTTTGGGAGGCCGAGGCACGTGGATCACCTGAGGTCTTGGGAGTTTGAGACCAGCCTGGCCAACATGGAGAAACCCTGTCTCTACTAAAAATACAAAATTAGCCCGGGTGGTGGTGCCTGCCTGTAATCCCACCTATTCGGGAGGCTGAGGCAGGAGAATCACTTGAACCCGGCAGGCGGAGGTTGCGGTGAGCTGAGATTGCACCATTGTACTCCAGCCTGGGCAACAAGAGCAAAACTCTGTCTCAAAAAACAAACA
Organism: Rhinopithecus bieti; assembly: GCF_001698545.2. Classification (NCBI taxonomy): domain Eukaryota; kingdom Metazoa; phylum Chordata; class Mammalia; order Primates; family Cercopithecidae; genus Rhinopithecus; species Rhinopithecus bieti. Next base: position 315,733 of record NW_016806453.1, read on the forward strand.
AACAAACAAAAAAAGATAGCAGATAGCAAAGCATACCACACATTTACAATGTGCTCAATGAAAAAGGGCAGGTTGCATTTGGGGGTGGGGTGGGGTAGGGTCCTTGGGCTGGCTCTTCCCATGCTGTCAATTTCTTACACAAAAGCAAAGATTACAGAGACTCCAAATTCAAACTTGCCCTCCCAGGTTTTTAATAAAGATATATTTGACAAAATAAGGGGATAGAACATATTTTGTTTGTTAGCTTGATTGATGACATTTAAATATTTAGACATATAGGCCAGGCGCGGTGGCTCATGCCTGTAACCCCAGCACTTTGGGAGGCCGAGGTGGGTGGATCACGAGGTCGGGAGTTCAAGACCAGCCTGGCCAACGTGGCGAAACCCCATTTCTACTAAAAATACAAAAAAAATTAGCTGGACATGGTGGCGTGCCTGTAATCCCAACTACTCAGGAGACTGAGGCAGGAGAATAGCTTGAACCCAGGAGGCAGAGGCTGCAGTGAGCTGAGATTGCACTTTTGCATGCCAGCCTGGGTGACAGAGCAAGAGTCCATCTCAAGGAAAAATATATATATATATTTAGACATATAGAATGTGGACTCCCATTTATATTCCTACTCTAGGTTGTGCAAATATTAGGGTCAGGCCTCTGGTAACAAGGGTGAAGATAGAGAAAAATCAGGATTTTGCTTTTATTTGTTATTCTCATTTTATTTTATTTTTTATTTTTGATATGGAGTCTCACTCTTTCCCAGGCTGGAATGCAGTGGTTCAATCTCAGCTCACTGCAGCCTCTGCCTCCCGGGTCCAAGCAATTCTCCTGCCTCAGTTCCCCAAATAGCTTGGACTATAGGCATACACCACTACGCCTGCCTAATTTTTTTTATTTTTAGTAGAGACGGGGTTTCACCATGTTGGCCAGGCTGGTCTCGAACTCCCGACCTCAAGTGATCTGCCCGCCTCGGCCTCCCAGAATATTGGGATTACAGGCTTGAGCCACCGCGCCTGGCCTATTGCTACTCTCATTTTTTTTTTTTTTTTTTTCCTGCTCCAGATTGTTTGTTTAGATTGGGGAAATTGCCAAATATTTCAAGAAAATGAGAAAGAATATAAGAGAGAATGAGAAAGTCAAGATATTGGCTAGCAAGGGTTGGTGAACAGAACAGTAGTCCTTGGAAGTTAAGTAAGGTGAACTGGACGGAGTTAGACAACACCAGGGATGAAAAGGAGGTGAGTCTACACTAGGGAAATAAATGGTGAAGCCAGGAGTTAAAGCATTTTGAAACTCTCATGAGAAATTAGATCTGGAAAGAACTATAATAGAGAGTTTTTTTTATATTTTCTTCTTCTTTTTTTTTTTTTTGAGATGGAGTCTTGCTCTGTTGCCCAGGCTGGAGTGCAGTGGCACGATCTCAGCTCACTGGAACCTTCACTTCCTGGGTTCAAGTAGTTCTTCCGCCTCCAAAGTAGTTGGGATTACAGGTGCATGCCACCATGCCCAGCTAATTTTTGTATTTTTTTAGTAGGATGGGATTTCACCATGTTAGCCAGGCAGGTCTCAAACTTCTGACCTCGTGATCTGCCTGCCTCTGCCTCCCAAAGTGCTGGGATTACAGGCGTGAGCCACTGTGCCTGGCCGATATTTCATTCTTCTAATCCTTTTCTCAATACTAGGAATATATTCTATATGATTTATTTTGTCATTAGTTATTGGTTTACCTTAGCTTCAGAGAATTGAGATTTTTGAACCAAGAAGTCCTAATAGGCTGAAAACACAGAATCATTTCAGTTGTCAATTGCTGCATTAACAACCCAAAACTTAGTGAGTTCAAACAACAATGATTTATTACTCCTCATAATCTCATAATTCTGTGGGTTGACTGGGTGGTTTTTCACTGATCTCATCTGGACTCACTCTCATGCAGTTTCATGCAGCTGGTGGTCAGCAGAGACAGCTGGGATGGCTAGGCCTCTCTGTCCACATGGTCTATTATTCCTTGCTTCTTCAGGACATGGTGGTGTCACGGCATTGCTCCAGGAGGATAAAGGAGGCTACAAGGCCTAAGGACTAGCCTTGGAGTTGAAGTGTCATCTGCCATATTTCAGTTGGTCAAAGCAAGTCAAAAGCATAGCCCAGACTCAAGGAGTGGGAAAAAATAATATCCATCTCTTGATGGGAGGACTGGGCAAAGTCACACTGCAAAGCAATGTGAACACAAGGAGTTGTGATTCCCTGGGGGCCATTGTTGTAACAATCTGCAATAGTCCACTACCCTTAGCCTCAACGATTTATGTCTCTTTCATGAATCTCATCCTCCCAAAATTATGCAAGTCTCATCTTATCATATCATCAAGCTCAGAATCCATGATCTCATGGTCTGTATGAAGTCAAGATGTTGATGAAGTTCCTTAGGTATAGTTCTTTAATTCAGGCACCTGTAAACTAAAAAGACAAGTTATTCCCCATGCCTTCACATACCCAATGTACACTGGAGAGACAGAAAAACCACATTAGACACTGCTGTCCCGAAAGGGGGAAGGAGAGACATACTAGTCACTGGTCCATGGCAATTTGGAAATCTAGCCAGGTGCATGTTGAAAGGTTCCTCTACTCCAGGCACAGGCAATGTTTATTAATTAGGACCCAGTTCTACCCTCTGGAAGTGGTTCCCTAATTTCTTGATCTATTTGGCTCTTGGCAATATCCTCTGGGCTTGGCTCTGCCTTCTGAGTCATCCTTCTTTTACACAAGAAATGGCCCATGTTTGTGGCTGAGTAGCTGCCTCATGCTTCCTCCTATTCCTGGAAAGATGGAGGCCCACAGGCCTCTTCTCATTTTGAACTGTCTCAATTTCTTTTAACCCAAGCTAGTGGCTTTTGTTCAACACAACACTTTTTAAAACCTTGTAAGTCTTCTATGAATCTGATGGGCTTCCCCTCCATGCCCCAACAACCACATGGACAATTCTTTTGGAGGCAGGAGGCTGTAGTGCTAGCTTCTTCCCTACCACTTCAAAATTCTTCTATCTCAGTGGAAGGGGAAGAGTAAATCAAAGCTGTAGTGTGCATAGGATGGTGTGTTCCATGTTATGTAAATTGATGTGTCCCATAAAATGTTGTGCATAAATCAGATTTTTGTTTTTAAAAAAATGCAATTTATGTCATTATAGAAACTTGCCACTTAAAATCAACCTATTGTGAATCCTTTGGTAAAGTTTGATGTGGCGATGGTGTAGAAAGAAGAGCTCTGGAGTCAGACCTGCATATGAATCCCACTCTGCCCTGTGACCTGGGACAAGTGACTTATTCTCACTTGGTGAGAACACAGATATTTCTGTGCTTGCTATTTTGATGGGTTGTTACAGAGATTGAAGATAAAGTATCTAAAGACTGTAGCATATAATAAATTATAGTTAGAGCTATAATTCTAGAGCTGAATGAAACTTTAGTCCCCTTCCAAGGCTAACTCCACATCAGACATTTTTGATGGTATACACTATTATATATATTCATTTATTCATGAGGATCATGAACTACTGACCTATTATGTGCATTATGAAACATATCCCTAAAATAGAGATAATGAAGGAGATTTTTTAAAACCTCAGGCAAGTAGATCTAATATTTTCTTCCTGCACCCGGTAGATTGTGGTTTTTTACAGGCAGTGCTTGAATTTGCAGGAATTTCAGCATCCTGTAGGGGAAGTGATAAAACAGTGGTGCAGATCTCCAGCAATCATCAATGTTTCTCAAGTGGTACAAAACAAGCAACTCTAAAGTAGGATGCATTTTTGTAACAGAATGTTTTCCCTAGTAGCCAATGGAAACTTCTTTTTCTTTAGGTAAAAAATCTGAAAGCCTGAAATTTATAAAATAAACACCCTTGTAATAAGTTTCAAAACTGTTTTGGCTTGCACATCTTCTGCTGGAAATAATGAACAATTGCTATTATCTTCATGTTATGTTTTAAGCTACTGAATAGTTAATTCCTTCAGTTATATGCTTATGCTTCCTTCCATTTTCCTAATTCTTTTATCTACACTTATCCTACTTTTGATTACTGCTTTTAGCCCCGTAATTTTCATGTTACTCTTTGACCACTGACAGTTTGATTTTCTGGACCAGTGTATAAACTTTACTCCATTTAATATCTGTAATTTTCTCCTCTCACTCAAATACACATGACACTTTGTACTTCTGTGTCTGTACGTTCTGTACATACTAACTCTAATTTTATTCTGTGTACTTTGGGGAATGTAATAATGGGAATCTACCAAATCACATTGCTTTTCTAGTTTACTTTTCTAGTTGTGATAATGGAGTTTAAAAACTGCTAGACATTTTATGTGATTATAATATCAGTCATGATGTTTGATTTCTAATACACAAATATAATTAGGTTGAGGAATTTTCTTTGAAAGATACTATAATTGAGAGATGTCACATTACTGGCAAAGCATTAATAAGTACTAATAACATGAACTCTCTAATTATGTTTTACTTGCCATAGTCCCTTTTAAACTACTAATGTGTTAGGTTGGTGCAAAAGTAATTGTCGTTTTGGGCCGTGAATTTTAAATAATTATAGCTAGGCTTAAATATATCTTTGTTAATCAAAATAAGAACCATTGCAATCAACACATTTTTGCCAAGGAGAAATAAGTTTGTGTTTTCCTGTAGTGTAAAAATCCATGCTTCTGGATTCGACAAACTCTTGGAAAGCATTTTCTGAATCTTGCTGGTTGTGGAGGCATTTTCCCCGCAAAAAGTTGTCGAGATGTTTGAAGAAGTGGTAATCGGTTGGCGACAGGTCAGTTGAATATGGCAGATGAGGCAAAATTTCAAAGCCCAATTCGTTTGACTTTTGAAGCTTTGGTTGTACAACGTGCAGTCAGGCCTTGTCCTGGAGAAGAATTGGGCCCTTTCTGTTGACCAATGTCGGCTCAGGCGTTGCAGTTTTCTGTGCATCTCTTTGATTTGCTGAGCATACTGCTCAGATGTCATGGTTTCACTGGGATTCAGAAAGCTGTAGTGGATCTGACCGGCAGCAGACCGCCAAACAGTGACCACGACCATTTTTGGATGCAAGTTTGGCTTTGGGAGGTGCTTTGGAGCTTCTTCCTGGTCACAATCTGATTGAGAAATGGTTCATTGTTAAGAAAACACTTTAAAATGATGATTTTCCAATTTTATTCAGCTCATGAGGCACCCACTTATTAAGCTTTTTCACCTTTCCAATTTGCTTCAAATGCCGAACAACCATAGAATGGTCCACGTTGAGTTCTTTGGCAACTTCCCATGTAGTTTTAACAGGATCAGCTTTGATGACTGCTCTCAATTGGTCGTTGTCAATTTCTGATCGCTGGCCACTATGCTCCTCATCTTCAAGGCTCTTGTCTCCTTTGCAAAACTTTTTTTTTTTTTTTTTTTTTTTTTTTTTGAGACAGAGTCTCACTCTGTCACCCAGGCTGGAGTGCAGTGGGTCGATCTCAGCTCACTGCAAGCTCTGCCTCCTGGGTAGCTCCCAAGTAGCTGTGTCTACAGGTGCCTGCTACCATGCCTGGCTAACTTTTTTTTGGTATTTTTAGTAGAGATGGGCTTTCACCGTGTTAGCGAGGATGGTCTCAATCTCCCGACCTCATGATCCGAACACCTCAGCCTCCCAAAGTGCTGGGATTACAAGTGTGAGCCACCGTGCCCGGCCCTCCTATGCAAAACTTCTTGAACCACCACTGCACTGTGCGTTCGTTAGCAGTTCCCAGGCCAAATTGTGTTGTTGATGTGGCAGGTTGTCTTTGCTGCTTTACGACCCATTTTGAACTCAAATAAATCACTCAAGTTTACTTTTTGTCTAACATCATTCCATAGTCTAAAATAAACAGCAAGTAATAAGCCAAAAAAAATGAAGTGAGAAATGCCCATTAAAATGATGTATAACATAACCACATTTATTTAAGTAATGTATTCCAATAGCAAACGGCAAATTCCAACAATGCAAAAACTGCAAGTACCTTTGCACTCACATATAATATCCTGAAGGCATGTTAAATCCTTTAAAGAAGTAGGTTCCATATAATAATAATTATATATACCTAACATTTATTAAAAACTATGTATTAAGTACTGTGCTAAATATATAAATGATCTCATTTAATTATCATAACAATTAAGGAAACAGTTACAAAATCAAGACTAGAAATATAAGCGTGTTTGACTTAAGGCCACAAAGTAGACCATGAGGCTCCATTGCCTCTGATGTTGGTCCCAATATAATCACTTGACAGACTTGGGATAAAGTTTTATTTATAATAACATTTAATATAACTTATTCATATCTTGAACCTAAGGAACAATCCTAATGTATAGAATAGTATCAGATATGTATCATCTTTAAAATAATTTGGTATGCCTTAGTAATGCATTGCCCACCAGGCAGTTTTTGAATATTTATTTATTTAAGACAGGGTCTTGCTCTGTCATCTAGGCTGGAGTACAGTGGCACAATTTCCGTTCACTGCAGCCTTGATTTCCTGGGCTCAATGATCCTCCCACCTAAGCCTCCTGAGTGGCTTGGATTTCAGGCTCATGACACCACGGCTGGCTAAGTTTTGCATTTTTTGTAGAGACAGGGTCTCACTATGTTGCCCAGGCTGGTCTCAAAACTCCTGGACTCAAAGGAGCCAGCCACCTTGTCCTTCCAAAGTATTGTGTTTACAGGTGTGATCCACTATACCCAGCTTAATTTTTATTTAGAATTTGCCAGTTATTTCTCTAATTTGACAGAGGACTAAATATGAATCAATCTGGGACCAGTTCCTATAAGGTCTAGATTACAAAGTAAACAAAACAGACGTAGAATTGTGAGGCCGCTGCCAAGTACTAAAGTTCATCGGTAAGTGAAAGAATAAAACATCAAATTAATAAATACAATGGGCTGGGCGCAGTGGCTCACGCCTGTAATCCCAGCACTTTGGGAGGCTGAGGCAGGCAGAACACCTGAGGTCAGGAGTTCAAGACCAGCCTGGTCAACATGGCAAACACTGCCTCTACTGACAATAGAAGAATTCGCTGGGGGCAGTGGTGCATGTCTGTAATCCCAGATCCTTGGGAGGCTGAGGCACGAGAATTGCTTGAACATGGAGGCAGAGATTATAGTGAGCCAATATTGCACCACTACACTCCAGCTTGAGTGACAGAGTGAGACTCTGTGTCCAAAAAAAAAAAAAAAGTAGAAATAATTAATAAATAAATTAGAAAATTTATGACCTGTTCTTAAAAGCTTTTGACTTTTTGGAAATACAAAATTTTGACTATTTCATATTGGTTTGTGGTCAAATTCTTCAGCCTGTTAAATGTGAACGTATCACATATTTGCATTTTTTTTTTTACTTCCCAAAGCATATGATCATTTTACAATGTATCAAATTTGTTTACAGCAATTGAAAATTTGTCAATCCTAGTAATGTAGTAAAGTTGAAACATTATGATGTGTTGTTACCCTGTCATCTCATATTTTCAGACTTGTTTATCTAAGAAAGTGAAGAAATTTCAAGCACTGTGCAAAAATAAAATATGCCAATGATGATGCATGTATTCTACATGATATATATAGTCTTTATAAAAATATGTATTAAAACTGGTTCATTAAAATTCATTGAAAGCTATCTTCTCAAATTTCAAAGCCTGATATAATTATCAGTCTACATTTCTCAGATGTTTGTATCATTCAATTAATTTTAGTATCTCTCTGACATATGGATGAGTCTATAAAATATAAAATGTTATATTTTCTCTTCTATGTTTTAATAGCTTCTATTAATAGATGACATTTATATAGATACATTTAATTAAATACATTTCTAGCTCAGAAAGTTTTCCACTATTGTAATTAGCTCTATTATTTATGGAACTCTTTCATGTTATTAACTCAATTTCAGAATGCTTGATTAAAGTATATAGATTGTCTCTGGTGTCAAGTTCTAGGCTTTACAGATTATCAGGAAGGAATTTTTTTAACACCATTAAGGAACTCTAAAATTGTAAATTATTGTCAACAATTATTTAATTCTAAATTTTCTAAGAAGTTTTTTAACAAGAAGTTGTATTAGTGAAATTAAAAAGAAAATTTTTTAAATTTTATAAAAATATTTTGTATATGTGCAGCTATCAAAGCAGAAAACATAATAAAAGACAAAAGGAAAGAAATGTCACCACACAGGTAAATATTTGCTAAATCTTTACATTTTTTAATAGAAAATTTAGGCTATAGGCACTATTTTTATTCAGGATACTCAGAATTACTTAAAGAGGCAATTACTAACTATTGTCTCTGTTTTTGTTTTTTAATTCTCAGTCAATATTATTCTTTCGTTCATTCAACAAACATTTGCTTAGTCAACTGTGAGAGGAAAAGACTGTCATCAGGCCTGAGTCTTCTAAGTTGTGGACTGTCTGAGGTCCTAAATATTAGGTTGGCGCAAAAGTAATTGTGGTTTTTGCCATTACTGTCAATGGTAAAAAATGCAATTACTTTTGCAAAACATTAAGACACAAAGAGCAGAGACCAGCCTGGCTTATAAAGTCACAGATGCTTATTAAACATTATCAATCTTATGATGTCTTTGCACAGTTTGGAAGTAGGTGATTCAAATTTTCAGTTTATTCTCAACCCAGCAATGATTTGCTCCTATAAATATGTCATTTCAAGTAAAGAAGTGACTTTCCATCTCACACTGAGTGAAACCAAAGCATTATAATAGCTTGCTTATTGGGCTCTATGGTCTTGCCCTAGTGTGTTTTTTTTCTCTGATATCAGCTCCTACTACTGTCTCCTTGACGTCATTGCAGACACACTGGACTCCATGCTGTTCCTCAGAAACCCCAAGAATGTGCCCCCCTTTCCTGTTCTCTCTGCTTGGAATGCCTTTGCACCCAGATGTCCATAGGGCTCCCTTCCTTTACCTTCATCTTTTCAGAAGGTCCTTCCCTGGACCTTCACTAAATTTACAATCACTCTCTCTAAAATTGCAAATCCTGTCAAACACCTTCTTCTATACCCCTTCCCTGCTCTATTTTTCTTCTCAAAATTATCACCATGTAACATACAGTATTTTATTATATTTGTTGTCACTCTCCCTGCACTAGAGTACAAACTCCATGAGAGCAACGGTTTTGTTTGTGGTGTTCATTGCTGTTATCCCCAGCCACTAGAATAGTGCCTGGCACATAGTAGACACTCAATAAATGTTTATTGAATTGATGAGTAAATCTTAAATCCAAATGGAGGAAGTAAACTATGAGAAATATTAATACAAATTAAAAATCCCTCTGTACATTGCAACCTTTTTTTTTGACGTAGTCTCGCTCTGTCGCCCAGGCTGGAGTGCAGTGGCCGGATCTCAGCTCACTGCAAGCTCCGCCTCCCAGGTTTACGCCATTCTCTCGCCTCAGCCTCCCAAGTAGCTAGGACTACAGGCGCCCGCCATCTCGCCCGGCTAATTTTATTTTTTTTTAGTAGAGACGGGGTTTCACCGTGTTAGCCAGGATGGTCTCGATCTCCTGACCTCGTGATCCGCCCGTCTCGGCCTCCCAAAGTGCTGGGATTACAGGCTTGAGCCACCGCGCCCGGCCATTGCAACCTTTTCTAAACCCCTCTGAATATAGCTCCTCTCTTATCACTATAACTACCACATCCCATAATTAGCAGTGGGACTATTGTTAGCAGAAATAGATGGGAGCTTCACCTAAATCTCAGTTTGTCTTCAGGCAAGTGGAGAATGAAGGAACATCCGTTTCATCAGGTCATCTCGCTTTCTCTTGCGGGCTCTTGGCATCTTGCGAGAGTGTGCCTGCTTAATAACACCTGAAATGCCCTTTGGAATCCTCTTACCGCTTGAGAACAAGGATGCTGCTCAGACCCATAAGCATCCACCCTATGCCCAGCATTAGAAGATGAGGCCTCCAGAGTAAAGATGGGAATGGGCCCCTTCCAACCTTGTAAAGCCTAGGACAAAAGAAAACTAAGAACTATTCTATTTCAGAATATTAGAAAGTAAAACAAAACAAAACACAATACAAAGCTAAACACTACCTTTGTGTCAAAGATTAGGGGTAAATGTTCCAGGGTAGCCTGTTGTAGATCGTATATCTCACTCAATTCCATTGGCCCAAGCACAGATGGTAGAAGTGGAAAGACTAAAGACTGCAAACACCTCTACTGCAAAGTGCCCATATATGCATGTTATCCTACAACCAGAATAGAGTATCCTCAGCTCACTGAACTTGCCATAGTGTTTCATGACTCCTTGCCAATGAGCAGTATACTATTTGGCTGAAAGCACCGTCTCTCCATCTCTACCCCCAATGCAGGCTTGGCAAATTCTGGTTATCTTCCATAATAATTACCATTTATATGATAATTTTAAAAATGCACTCACCTAAGTGGAGCTGCTCTTTCCATAGTTTTCTCTCTTTCTGGCTTTACAACTGTACAACTTGCAAAAAAAAAAAAAAAAAATTCATCTACTCCTCCATTCCCCAACAAAAACTTTTTGAAAACACACATACACACATGAAAAAAATGTTTAAAGATAATTTGTCTTGTGCTAAGGATCTAATATTTTCAGGAGTTCTGTGTGCTATTTCCTTCTACATTAAAGAATAATCCTGAATACAGATGTAATAAATGTATTTATTACATTTATTAGGTATTTAATGTACTATCAGGAAGTAACTTAGGTCGCCTAAGGGAGCAACTTAAGTGTATGGCTGAGGGACCATTATTGTTGTAGGACTTTCTCCTTAGTTCAGCTAAAAACAGGGTCCTAGTCACACGACCATGAAAAATTAGGCTCGCAGACACTTTGAAGGGTGAGAAGGGCAGGGTTTATTGGGTGAAAAGGAAAAAAGCAGGGGAAACAGTGACTTTCAGCAAAGGTGCCAGTGGGCTCACAAATTAAATCCAGGTTACCAACCCGGAATAAGAGAGTCCAGACTCCTCCTCCCTGCAAATGGCAGGAACTGCCCGAGGCTTCACCCCATTCACCCAGGATGCAGCCCAGTTGGAGTTTCTCCAGGGACCCTTTTACACTTGGCTGTCTGATTACTGCCTCTGCAGAAGTACATCTAACTGCTGTTAAAATAAGGGTAAGAATGAAGACCGATCTTAACTGTTTCCTGCTGACAGGGGGCGCTGTTCTGGGGAACGGCAGTTGGAGCTCCCCAGAGGTCTAGCTAAAGGTCCCCCGCAGAAAGGGCCATCCTCCAAGGCTCCAGTTGCATGACCATTTGGAGTTTGATGGCCTGAAGGTGAGAAGAGACAAACCAGGTTATTAGAAAACACGTATCAAAAAGAGAAAAAAGGTAAGGACACATCAAAAATCCCAAGGCCTTTTACCAGTGTGCACAGGGAGAGGGAGGCCAAAAGCCTGACTGGTAAAAAAAAAAAAAACTTTTACCCTTTTGCCAGCATATCAAGCTTCTGGGTTCCCTTCCCCTGAGCCCAATCTTAAGCCAACCAGTCTAAGGTTTGGGAAATTAACTTTTCCCACTTTGGAGGATGCCTCTGACAGGAGTGTCCTGAGTACAGAGACACAATTACCTATCATTGAAAAGAGGACAGAGGAGGAAAAAAGGAAAAAAGAAGGCTTTCACTGCAAGCCTCCTAGGTTTAAGTGATTCTCCTGCCTCAACCTCCCGAGTAGTTGGGACGACAGGCACACGCCACCACACCCAGTTAATTTTTGTATTTTTAGTAGAGATGGAAGTTCACTGTGTTGGGCAGGATGGTCTCGGTCTGTTGACCTCGTGATCTGCCCACTTGGGCCTCACAAAGAGCTGGGGTTACAGGTGTGATGCACTGCACCCAGCCAATAAGGCTTTTTTTAAAAAGGAGTCCCAGGGGTTCAGGATGCATTCAAAAGGGATATAGACTGAAGATGAATGGCTACCCATCTAGAAAGAGGGGAGCAGGCATCCCTGGTTCCCTTCGCTTCCTAGCACATACCTGGGGACGTGTGAGGGAGAGAAGGAAGAGCGTCCTCTTTCCCTCTTCTGTCCTTGCATCATCAAGTCCCAGTGACCCTGGCAGGTGCAATCCATAGGTGCCAAAGTGGCTTGCACCCACGAAGCAGGGAGGGCCTAGATAATAGGAATTAGCTGCTCTCACCTATGTCTCTCTTCCATCTACCATCAGTAGCCTTGGAGTTCCCTAGACCTCATTTATGCCGTGGATACTAGCATGACCCTTATCCATGAAATGGGAGGCTTGGCTTTATTGGCAGGAATTAGCCCTGCTTACCTGCACTGTCTTTTAACCTCTGTTGTTGCCTGCCTCTGGATTCCTTAGATCCAGTTTTCTTTCCTAGGGCTTTGACCTGAAGCTTGGAATTGAGTCTGGGACAAAAATGTGTCTTGGGAGGGGTACATGGACTCCTTATCAGAAGCCAAATGCTAAGGTGAAGGTGTGGAATTGAATCCTCCTCCAACAAGGGAGAGAAAAGCATGTCTTGTGACATGCCCAGATAACCCGTGGCTACAGTTACACTTGCTAAGATTTGGGTGCATGGTGCTTAGCTTTGGTTAGCTCCCTTGGTCTTCCTTTCCCAAAAAGAAAACCTCTGTGTGATGAGCATCCTGTTTATTTCCATCACCTGGCAGGATTTAAAGGATCATTGCTCAGAACTAGAATACTGATCCAGATTTTTACATTACCCATCCCTTTTGTTCTTTCTGAGCTGCAGGTGGAGATTGGTTGGTTGATTGATTGATTGGTTGGTTCACAGGAACAAGCAGAGTGAGTCTGAAAATATAAACAAAAACTTAAAAACAACTAATGAGTTTAGAATTTAATCACAAATCTATGATGAGTTTTGAAACATAATTTCTCTCTCTCCAGTCCTCATCATGATAGGACTGAGTTGTTTGCAAAATATATTTTAGTCTTATCCTTCGCCTGATTATTTGCATAAAGTACAGCAAGAATAACTATTTCTACATAGGCTAGATTTTAGTCCTATCCTTGGCCTGATTATTTGCATAAAGTACAGCAAGAATAACTATTTCTATATAGGCCTTTTAGGCTGGATTTGATGGAACTCTGTTCCATAAGGAATCTCAGATAAAACCTTTTAAATCTGAGCCCAATCATCCTGAGCCCAACCATCCTCAAATACCTGTGAGTTGTGTGATCCTCTCCTCTTAAGGTCCCAAGATAAATGTGGGGCTCTTGGGCCTGTTAGGAAGTGACATTCTTTACTGACCACAGGTCAGGAACCCTGTACAGGGACTGCATAAATGAGGGTGTGAGGTCAGTTTTTTTCTCCAGGGGGCTTTCATCAGCTGTGCAAATTGAGCTTGCCTCCTTAAAGGGAAGCATATCCTTTCAGTCGAAGCCTTAGTGAAACAACCAGTTTCTCCAATTGCGTCCTGTCGCAAAAGAAAAATGGAGTCTTTTTTTTTCTTGAGATGGAGTCTCACTCTACTGCCCAGGCTGGAGTGCAGTGGCTGTGATCTTGGCTCACTGCAAGCTCTGCCTCCCGGGTTCACGCCATTCTCCTGCCTCAGCCTCCCTCCTGAGTAGCTGGGACTACAGGCGCCCGCCACCACACCTGGCTAATTTTTTGTATTTTTAGTAGAGATGGGGTTTCACCGTGTTAGCCAGGATGGTCTCAATCTCCTGACCTCGTGATCCACCCACCTCAGCCTCCCAAAGTGCTGGGATTACAGGTGTGAGCCACTGCACCTGGTCGAAAAATGGATTCTTATTGCTCTGATTCAAATAACTATATTGCCATAAGTTAAAAATACTCACAGGTAATTTCTGAATTCTAGAGGAACTATGCAGAAAAACCAAACATGCTCCAAATTTTGTTCACAGGAGTATACCTTACTCAATTATTAAGGGCCATAAAAGTGCAAAATAAATTTCCTTGACTCTGAAAAACAAAAGGATTAGTAATTCCAAGCAAAAGTCAAAAAGATTGCTTCAGCTTTCTGAGTTTAGCCCATTTAGTTCTTGATTCCCATGATATTCATGAACATTCAGCTCTTCATGAGTCCTGTACATTTTTCTTTATTCCAATGTTGAAATATCCAAAATTATTAGAAGCCTGTATTTGAGAGTACCTGTCAAAATTATATAGCTCATTGTAAATCATCTTTTGAAAAGGATTAAAATAACAATTGTCTGTGAATAACAAAATGTCTAGGGTAGGTACAGTTAGAAACACAATTGACAAAGAAGTTTGATTATCTCCATAGGTTACAGTAACTTAGCATAACAACGTTAATTATCATTGATAGCATATACTCAGACATTAAAATCTTAGCAATCCCATACAATTTTGGAACATATATTAGAATTATTCATGAAAACATATTCTAAAGAAGATTGAACATCATTTTGGCAATTGCATATAACTAAACAAGTCAAATCATCCTGTTTACCTCTCTTTTCTGGGTATTCCAGGGGCCCTCTGAAGTATCCAAAAGCTAGGTGTCAGGAAAGACAATTTCGAAACTGACGTTTGATTTTGGGAAGCCTATTCAATATGTTAGCAGTTTAAAACACTTGATATAGAATTCCAGATTGACATAAGTTATTTATTTTGCTGAAATGATGAGTCAGAAATTTAAAGAAGCAAAAAACTTGTATAACCCTTTACAAATTTTGCCAAAGAGCAAATCTGTGCCCCAAGAATACCCTGTTGTGCTTTCATTCCAATGCACAACCCAGAGAAAAACCACACAATATCCCCCTTGAATCTAATCAATATGTTCACACCTAGAGCTTCTTCTGCAAGATTAATTTCCACAATCCTTCCACCACTTGTTTGAACCTTCAGCTTTATCCTATCTAATTTAAAACAATTCTTTAACCCTAGGCAAGAATGTACATTTTCATGCCTTTTTATAACCTTTTATTCAAAACACATTTTAGGCTGGGTACAGGGGCTCACACCTGTAATCCCAGAACTTTGGAAGGCAGAGGTGGGCAGATCACTTGAGGCCAGGAGTTCAAGACCAGCCTGGCCAATGTGGCAAAACCCCATCTCTACCAAAAATACAAAAATTAGCCAGGTGTGATGGCATGCACCTGTAATTCCAGCTACTTATGAGGCTGAGGCATGAGAATCACTTGAACCCGGGAGGCAGAGATTGCAGTGAGCTGAGATTGTGCCACTGCACTCCAGCCTGGGTGACATGGTGAAACTATGTCTTTGAAAAAAAAAACAAAAAAAACCAGGCCAGGCGCAGTGGCTCACACCTGTAATCCCAGCATTTGGGAGGCTGAGGTGGACGGATCACAAGATCAGGAGATCGAGATGATCCTGGCTAACACAGTGAAACCCCGTCTCTACTAAAAATACAAAAAATTAGCCAGGTGTGGTGGCGGGCACCTGTAGTCCCAGCTACTCAGGAGGCTGAGGCAGGAGAATGGCGTGAACTGGAGGCAGAGCTTGCATCATACCACTGTACTCCAGCCTGAGCAACAGAGCAAGATTCTGTCTTAAAAAAACAAAAAAACACAAATGTTTTATTGTTCTTACACACTTTACATGTAAATCTATTTTCAGTAGTTTCAATTACATGTCATAATGGTAACTTTTAGCAATTTTTAACTTTAACATAAAACCTGGTAAGTTGTTTTAATTGTGTGCTAGGTGCAGCCAAAGTTTGACTCCTTCTAACATTAATTAAGGGCATGGTTAGTTCCGTATGTCCCCGAGCCTTACCAATTGTGGAGCAGACAAGTCAAATAGTTCTCAAAACCCAAAAGGCAGTTTGTAACCTTAAAACATTTAACAAACCTTGCATGTAACCTGCATCATTTAGTCCACCTATTTATATTTTGATGACATTTGCTTTTTACCAATAATCTTTAAGGCTGTTTTTATCTCTCAAAGATTAAAGTCACATGAACTGAAAGTTACCACAGCGTTTATCTTCTCTTTGAAAAATATTTGATCCAAGTGCTTGTCTTCCTTTAGGCCAAAGTAACTAGAAGTCTTTTTACAGACATCACATACATAACACATATATAGCTACAAAGACAGGCAGAAGAAAACCCAGCCATGAGGTGGAGCCCTGTAAGAGACGGGGCTAGGAAAACATGCAGATATCAAACCAGAAAGGACTCATTCCCTAAGGCAGGATTGCTAACTAAACAAAGCTTTGCCATAGGGTTACAGGCCATATCCCCAAGATATAAAATAAGATGGAGGCCTGCTGCAAAGTTTGCTGTGGAAAGCTGTGCAAAGTACACCAGATGGGCTACAGCTTAAAACTAACCTCACAAATCCTCTCACAATTAAAACTCTACAGAAAATATAAACAGTGATAGTTGGGGTGCCTGGCCTAGTAAAATATTTTCCAAAAAGAAAAAAAAGGCCAGGCGCGGTGGCTCAAGCCTGTAATCCCAGCACTTTGGGAGGCCGAGACGGGCGGATCACGAGGTCAGGAGATCGAGACCATCCTGGCTAACACGGTGAAACCCCGTCTCTACTAAAAAATACAAAAAACTAGCCGGGCGAGGTGGCGGGCGCCTGTAGTCCCAGCTACTCGGGAGGCTGAGGCAGGAGNGCCTGATTATTTGCATAAAGTACAGCAAGAATAACTATTTCTATATAGGCCTTTTAGGCTGGATTTGATGGAACTCTGTTCCATAAGGAATCTCAGATAAAACCTTTTAAATCTGAGCCCAATCATCCTGAGCCCAACCATCCTCAAATACCTGTGAGTTGTGTGATCCTCTCCTCTTAAGGTCCCAAGATAAATGTGGGGCTCTTGGGCCTGTTAGGAAGTGACATTCTTTACTGACCACAGGTCAGGAACCCTGTACAGGGACTGCATAAATGAGGGTGTGAGGTCAGTTTTTTTCTCCAGGGGCTTTCATCAGCTGTGCAAATTGAGCTTGCCTCCTTAAAGGGAAGCATATCCTTTCAGTCGAAGCCTTAGTGAAACAACCAGTTTCTCCAATTGCGTCCTGTCGCAAAAGAAAATGGAGTCTTTTTTTTTCTTGAGATGGAGTCTCACTCTACTGCCCAGGCTGGAGTGCAGTGGCTGTGATCTTGGCTCACTGCAAGCTCTGCCTCCCGGGTTCACGCCATTCTCCTGCCTCAGCCTCCCTCCTGAGTAGCTGGGACTACAGGCGCCCGCCACCACACCTGGCTAATTTTTTGTATTTTAGTAGAGATGGGGTTTCACCGTGTTAGCCAGGATGGTCTCAATCTCCTGACCTCGTGATCCACCCACCTCAGCCTCCCAAAGTGCTGGGATTACAGGTGTGAGCCACTGCACCTGGTCGAAAATGGATTCTTATTGCTCTGATTCAAATAACTATATTGCCATAAGTTAAAATACTCACAGGTAATTTCTGAATTCTAGAGGAACTATGCAGAAAACCAAACATGCTCCAAATTTTGTTCACAGGAGTATACCTTACTCAATTATTAAGGGCCATAAAAGTGCAAAATAAATTTCCTTGACTCTGAAAACAAAAGGATTAGTAATTCCAAGCAAAAGTCAAAAGATTGCTTCAGCTTTCTGAGTTTAGCCCATTTAGTTCTTGATTCCCATGATATTCATGAACATTCAGCTCTTCATGAGTCCTGTACATTTTCTTTATTCCAATGTTGAAATATCCAAAATTATTAGAAGCCTGTATTTGAGAGTACCTGTCAAAATTATATAGCTCATTGTAAATCATCTTTTGAAAAGGATTAAAATAACAATTGTCTGTGAATAACAAAATGTCTAGGGTAGGTACAGTTAGAAACACAATTGACAAAGAAGTTTGATTATCTCCATAGGTTACAGTAACTTAGCATAACAACGTTAATTATCATTGATAGCATATACTCAGACATTAAAATCTTAGCAATCCCATACAATTTTGGAACATATATTAGAATTATTCATGAAAACATATTCTAAAGAAGATTGAACATCATTTTGGCAATTGCATATAACTAAACAAGTCAAATCATCCTGTTTACCTCTCTTTTCTGGGTATTCCAGGGGCCCTCTGAAGTATCCAAAAGCTAGGTGTCAGGAAAGACAATTTCGAAACTGACGTTTGATTTTGGGAAGCCTATTCAATATGTTAGCAGTTTAAAACACTTGATATAGAATTCCAGATTGACATAAGTTATTTATTTTGCTGAAATGATGAGTCAGAAATTTAAAGAAGCAAAAAACTTGTATAACCCTTTACAAATTTTGCCAAAGAGCAAATCTGTGCCCCAAGAATACCCTGTTGTGCTTTCATTCCAATGCACAACCCAGAGAAAACCACACAATATCCCCTTGAATCTAATCAATATGTTCACACCTAGAGCTTCTTCTGCAAGATTAATTTCCACAATCCTTCCACCACTTGTTTGAACCTTCAGCTTTATCCTATCTAATTTAAAACAATTCTTTAACCCTAGGCAAGAATGTACATTTTCATGCCTTTTATAACCTTTTATTCAAAACACATTTTAGGCTGGGTACAGGGGCTCACACCTGTAATCCCAGAACTTTGGAAGGCAGAGGTGGGCAGATCACTTGAGGCCAGGAGTTCAAGACCAGCCTGGCCAATGTGGCAAAACCCCATCTCTACCAAAATACAAAATTAGCCAGGTGTGATGGCATGCACCTGTAATTCCAGCTACTTATGAGGCTGAGGCATGAGAATCACTTGAACCCGGGAGGCAGAGATTGCAGTGAGCTGAGATTGTGCCACTGCACTCCAGCCTGGGTGACATGGTGAAACTATGTCTTTGAAAAAAAAAACAAAAAAAACCAGGCCAGGCGCAGTGGCTCACACCTGTAATCCCAGCATTTGGGAGGCTGAGGTGGACGGATCACAAGATCAGGAGATCGAGATGATCCTGGCTAACACAGTGAAACCCCGTCTCTACTAAAATACAAAAAATTAGCCAGGTGTGGTGGCGGGCACCTGTAGTCCCAGCTATTCAGGAGGCTGAGGCAGGAGAATGGCGTGAACTGGAGGCAGAGCTTGCATCATACCACTGTACTCCAGCCTGAGCAACAGAGCAAGATTCTGTCTTAAAAAAACAAAAAAACACAAATGTTTTATTGTTCTTACACACTTTACATGTAAATCTATTTTCAGTAGTTTCAATTACATGTCATAATGGTAACTTTTAGCAATTTTAACTTTAACATAAAACCTGGTAAGTTGTTTTAATTGTGTGCTAGGTGCAGCCAAAGTTTGACTCCTTCTAACATTAATTAAGGGCATGGTTAGTTCCGTATGTCCCCGAGCCTTACCAATTGTGGAGCAGACAAGTCAAATAGTTCTCAAAACCCAAAAGGCAGTTTGTAACCTTAAAACATTTAACAAACCTTGCATGTAACCTGCATCATTTAGTCCACCTATTTATATTTTGATGACATTTGCTTTTACCAATAATCTTTAAGGCTGTTTTATCTCTCAAAGATTAAAGTCACATGAACTGAAAGTTACCACAGCGTTTATCTTCTCTTTGAAAATATTTGATCCAAGTGCTTGTCTTCCTTTAGGCCAAAGTAACTAGAAGTCTTTTACAGACATCACATACATAACACATATATAGCTACAAAGACAGGCAGAAGAAAACCCAGCCATGAGGTGGAGCCCTGTAAGAGACGGGGCTAGGAAAACATGCAGATATCAAACCAGAAAGGACTCATTCCCTAAGGCAGGATTGCTAACTAAACAAAGCTTTGCCATAGGGTTACAGGCCATATCCCCAAGATATAAAATAAGATGGAGGCCTGCTGCAAAGTTTGCTGTGGAAAGCTGTGCAAAGTACACCAGATGGGCTACAGCTTAAAACTAACCTCACAAATCCTCTCACAATTAAAACTCTACAGAAAATATAAACAGTGATAGTTGGGGTGCCTGGCCTAGTAAAATATTTTCCAAAAGAAAAAAAAGGCCAGGCGCGGTGGCTCAAGCCTGTAATCCCAGCACTTTGGGAGGCCGAGACGGGCGGATCACGAGGTCAGGAGATCGAGACCATCCTGGCTAACACGGTGAAACCCCGTCTCTACTAAAAAATACAAAAAACTAGCCGGGCGAGGTGGCGGGCGCCTGTAGTCCCAGCTACTCGGGAGGCTGAGGCAGGAGAATGGCGTAAACCCGGGAGGCGGAGCTTGCAGTGAGCTGAGATCCGGCCACTGCACTCCAGCCTGGGCGACAGAGCGAAACTCCGTCTCAAAAAAAAAAAAAAAAAAACCAAAACTATTAATTAAGAGTTAACTGCTGATGGGGTAGAGAAGGAAAAAGGATGCCAGAGAGGAAGAGTTTCTTATTCTTATGCAAATAGTTTCTCCACCAGAGAGAAACATTGCAAGGGGACAAAGCTGAACTCCCTGGTTGGGGGAGTAGAGACTCCATGGGTGCATGGTAGGGAATGCCAGCCAGCTGCATGGGTGCCTTGAGGCCCCCGGCAGCTACTGTTGGCTCATTACTGCCCTGTGTGGCCACTGGACACCATGCACACATGCAGCAGACACATCCATGCACCAGACATGTCCATGCACCTCAGCTAGTAGGAAAGGATGAGCAGGGAGCTGCCTCGTCTAACCATCCCGCACTTGCACCTGTGGCCATTGGGATGGGTGTGGCCCATATCCAGTATTGTAAAAGAAAAGATAAGTGCTATTACTGTCCTGAAAGTAAGAAGAGGAATGCCGTAGGACCAGAAGGCTCAGAAGCAACAGTGAGAGGTTTTGAGTCGCCATTTCACTCACCCTTCCTTGAGTCCCATGGTGGGCACCAAAGCTGTTATAGGACTTTCTGCTTAGTTCAACTAAAAACAGGGTCCTTGTAATAACCATGAAAAATTAGGCTCACAGACACTTTGAAGGGTGAGAAGGGCAGGGTTTATTGGGTGAAAAGAGAAAAAAAGGGGGAAACAGGGACTCTTAGCCAAGTGAGAGGGTGTGTTTCCTGCCTGTGGGCTCACAGATTGAATCCCAGGTCACCAATCGCAGAACAGGAGAGGCCAGGCTCCTCCCGCTGCAAACCAGCATGAACTTCCAGAGGCTCCACCCCATTCTCCCAGTGCGCACGTTGGTTGGAGTTTCTCCAGGGACTCCTTTATGGGTTTGTCTCATTATGACTGCCATCACCACCATGAGCAACAGTGGAAACTCTGAAAAGAAGGAAAAAGTCACCTGGCTCACAGCACTTAGCAGTTTCACCTGAGTGTTCAGTTTCATCTCTTCTTCAGTTTAACAGACACAATCTTTTTGTTTTTAGATTAACATCTTGGTTCAATAGATAATTAATTTGACTAACAAATAGGATATTTCAGTTCTGGTAAGTTTTAATTCTTTGATACTATCTGAGCAGCCTGAGGGGCTGTTTCCTGAGAAAGGAACCTGGTAGTAAAGATAGCCTCAAGATTTCACTTACATTGTCTTATTGGGCATTTAGTATAAAATTTAGAAATCTTAATTTAAGTCATTATATTCAGAATTTATATTCAGTATCATATCCTTACAGTTATATAACAAACTCTATAAAATCTCTTCATATATACCATTTATTCCTCCTAACATCTTTGTGAAGGATGTTAATTGGTTATTTAAATGGTTAATTATCCCCCATTTTGCATATTAGAATAAACAAGCCCATTCCGATTTAAGAGATCTTAGTATTACAAATTATCACTATATTCACTCATGCAGCACAATGCCTACAATGCACGCTACACAGTTACTGGAATTTGGAATTTCCAAAAGGTTCTGAATGTGTTTTTTTGCTTTGTGAAACCTGTTTGATATTACTTAAACTTGGTTGTAAGCCTCTGACAGGCAAAACAGTATGTTTTCACCTTTTTTAGTGTGATGCTTTGCATGCGGTAGATACAATAAAGGTTTACAGGTGTAATTCAATACACCTACTACCATATATTCAAGACTTGGCTATAAAATGTGTGGATTCTCCATCCCTGGGATGTTTATTTTCTTTCTTTTCTTTTCTTTTTTTTTTTTTTGAGACAGAGTCTCGCTCTGTCATCCAGGCTGGAGTGCAGCGGCATGATCTTGGCTCACTGCAACCTCTACCTCCCGGATTCAAGAGATTCTCCTGCCTCAGCCTCCCCAGGCTGGGACTGTAGGCGCATGATACCACACCTGGCTAATTTTTTGTATTTTTAATGGAGACAGGGTTTCACTGTGTTTCGATCTCCTGACCTTGTGATCCATCCACCTTGGCCTCCCAAAGTGCTGGAATTACAGGCGTGAGCAAATACACCAAATTTTCTTTCTAATCAGTATTTTCTTTCTAATCACCTAACTTCAGGGTCGTACTTCTCCAAATGTTACCTTTCCCTTTATCTTAACTGAAACCTCGTTGTCTCCTGACGACTTCTTCCCCTGTAACTCTTTCAAGCATTTTCTCCACAACCCACTTATATTGATTGGTTCAGGATAGGGTAGCAGGTATCCTTCTCCCTCCCTATTGCCACATTCTCATTGGTAAAGTAGTGAGAGATGAAGACAGAAGCGTAGCTTGTGGTCTTTCTCTCCCAGGAGCAGAGAGCTCCTGTCTGCATTGGAGATTTCAGTATTCATGAATTGTAGCAGCTCAGTTTCATTACTTACGTCTTCTTGCTTCCAATAGTCCCATCCTCCTCAACACTGCCATGGTTATAATCTTAACTGTGCCTGTTCCAAATGAAATTTCAGGTATCCAAGTCTCTGATGGCCACTGATATCTTTCCAGGTTGTTCCATAAATGCTTCAATCCCACCAGGACCTCAAATCGGTTTGCCCTTTTTACTGCTCATTGTTCCCCTCACATGCTCATTTCCCTTATTACTCGGCTGAGAGTTGATGCCACATCACCACAGGACCACAGGATCTTTTCCAAAGCCGGTGGGAACAAAGCTATTTCAGAAATTAGGCTTTAAAAAATTGTGGTCAAATACACATAACATAAAATTTACCATTTTAACAGTTTTTAAATGTACAGCTCAGTAGTGTTAATTATATTCACACTGTTGTGCCACTAATCTCCAGGACGCTTCATCTTGCAAAACTGAAACTATATATCCATTAAAAACAAAACAAAACAAAAAAACTCTCCATTCCCCTCTCACCCCAGACCCTGGCAATCAACGTTCTACTTTCTGTCTCCCTGAATTTGACTACTTTAGGTACCTCATCTAAGTGTTCATACAGTATTTGTCTTTTAGTAGTTGACTTATTTCACTAAGCATAATCTCCTCAAAATCTATGCATGTGTCAGAATTTACTTCCTTTTTAAAGCTGAAATATGTAATCATACTTTGTTCGTTCATTCATCCATTAATGAATGCTGATTGCTTACACATTTTGGCTATTGCAAATAATGCTGCTATTAACATGGGCATACAAATACCTCTTCAATACCCTGCTTTCAATTCTTTTGGGCACATACTCAAAAGTGGAAATATTGGATTACACAGTAATTCCATTTTTAATCTGTTGTCTGATCATCATTTGTTTTCCACAGTGGCTGCAACATTCTACATTCCCACCAGTAGTCCACAAGTGTTCTAATGTCTCCAGCACTTGTTCTTTTTTTTGTTTTGTTTTGTTGTTGTTGTTGTTGTTTTTGAGATGGAGTCTAGCTCTGTCGCCCAGGCTGGAGTGCAGTGGCATGGTCTTGACTCACTGCAAGCTCCGCCTCCCGGGTTCATGCCATTCTCCTGCCTCAACCTCCCAGTAGCTGGGACTACAGGCACCTGCCATCATGCCTGGCTAATTTTTTGTATTTTTAGTAGAGACGGGGTTTCACAGTGTTAGCCAGGATGGTCTTGTGATCCGCCCGCCTCGGCCTCCCAAAGTGCTGGGATTACAGGCATGAGCCGCCACGCCCAGGCCTGTTGTTTTGTTTTTATTGTAGCCATTCGAATAGGGTGTAAGGTGGTAGCTCATTGAGGTTTTCATTTCTGTTTTCCTAATGATTGGTGATGCAGATCATATTTCCATGGGCTTGATGTCCATTTGCATATCTTCTTTGCAAAAATGTCTATTCAACTCATTTGCTTATTTTTTAATCGAGTTTTTTATTTGGTGAGTTGTAGAAGTTTTTAAATATATTCTGGATATTGACTTCTTATCTAATTTGCAAATATTTTCTCCCATTCTGTAGGTTGTCTTTTCACTCTGTGGATAGTATCGTTTCATACACAGGGGTTTTAAATTTTGATGTAGTCTAATTTATCAATTTTTATTTTTGTTGCCTGGGCTTTTGGTGTTATACTAAAACTGACCCAATCGTTCCATAGATAGTTTTTTGGATAAACATAGAAATTGACCCTTCTGGTCTTAAAGCTTGAAACTCATATTTGTTTTATCTGAGTTCTGTTCTCAGGAAACCACCTTTAGGCCTCTCAAAAAAGTGTCAAAGAACTGAAACACATCAGATCACTACATCCAGGCAATGAGATGCTGGCCCCCTCATTCACCATGATTGCTTGCCCCTCCCTAGTTCCTGTTTTCTTACACATTGTTTCATTTCTTCTCTGCTATATAAACCCTTGGTTTCAGTTGGTCAGGGAGACGGATTTGAAACTGATCTCCCATCTCCTCATTAAAGCCTTCTTCTTTGGCAATACCAATTGTCTCAATCGTTGGTTTTCAGTGCATTGGCTTTCTGTGTGGCATGCAATAGGGCCTAGACTGAAACCCTGGTGTTTCAGTAACAATAGCCAAGAAATCATTACCAAATCCAATGACATGAAAATTTTCTCCTATGTTTTCTTCTAAGTATTTTATAGTTTTGTGTCTTATATTTATGTCTTTGATACACTTTGAGTTAACTTTTGTATGTGGAATAAGGTAAGGTCCAATTTCATCCTTTTGCATGTGGCTATCCAGTTTTCCCAGCACATTTTGTTGCAAAGACTGTCTTTCTCCACTAAATGGTCTTGGCACTCTTTAATATCATTTGACCGTATATGAGAAGCTTTATTTCTGGGCTATCTATTCTATTGCATTGGTCTGTATGTCTAGCTTTGTGCCACACTCTTTTGACTATTGTAACTTTGTAATAGGTTTTGATATTGGGAAGTTTGAGACCTCCAACTTTATTCTTCTTTTTCAAAATTGTTTTGGATATTCAGAGTCCCTTGAGATTTCATTTGAATTAAAAAAAAAACAAACTCTATTTCTGAAAAAAAAAAGTCATTGGGATTTTTATAGGGATTGCATTAAATCTGTAGATCACATTGGATAGTATTGACATCTAAGCAATATTAACACTTCCAATCCATGAACACAAAGTGTCTTTCTGTCACAGGATCCTTGGGGTATCATTTTTCCAGCTGGAAGCCTCTGTGGCTGGTGGCACCTTTGCCCACGTTTTGCTCAGGCCTGCTGAGCTCATTCCAGCCACTTGGCCTGGCAGGCTGCACTTGGCTCATGCTACCAGCCTGGACCCCACAACTGCCAAGGGCGAGCCAAGCATGGAGTGGTGAGGGGTGCATGAGCGAGCACAGGGTCCAGCCACTGTGCACAGCCAGGCACACTGGCTGCTGTGGTAGAGTGGACAGCTACAGGCACTGGCACAGGCAACAGCTTCAGGCAAACCTGTGGCTGGATCAGATGCACTGCAAGTGGTTTTTGCCATGGGCACCTGTGTCTGGATGAAGGGAATACAGTGGTGCCCAGAAGCTTGGAGATGCTAGAAACCACAGTGCCCCAAAGAGGGTGTCACAGCCCTGGCTCGGGGAGCCCCTAAGTCTGGGCTCCTAGAAGGGCTGCAGCTCTTCTCTTCTTCTCATTGCCTGCAGTGTAGGGGGCATGTTTTAGCCCTTTTTGTGTTACAGCTCTTTCAGTCCCACCATTCAGCAGGTCCCAAGTTCTTGTTCTGCATCCAGGAAGAATGAGGGATGCAGACAACTGGAGGGTAAGCAAGGCGAAGAGGTGCTTCATTGAGTGACAGTACAGCTTTCAGGAGACCCAAAGTGGGTAGCTCCTTTCCGCAGGCAGGTAGTCCTGATGAATGCAGCTCTCAGTGGAGAGGAGATCCAGAGTGGGTAGATCCTATCTGCAGGCAGGTCATCCCATCATCTCTGTAGCCCTCAGTGGAGAGGAGATCCAGAGTGGGTAGCTCCTATCTGCAGGCAGGTCATCTTGATGTCTGCCTGAGTCCTGGGGTTTTTATGGACTCACAAGAGAGGAAGTGCATGCTGATTGGTTCATGGGTAGCCATGGGTGGGCCTTAAAAAAGCACTGTAAGTTCTCACTCCCAGCTGCAGACTCCACTCGGAAGGGATCCTGGCCCCCAGGCTTCAGGTCCTTCCTGGCTTGAAGATGGGGTTTCACTGGGGACCTGCCCTTTCCACCCAGGAGCCTGTCTGCCTCCTGCTGCCATATACATGTCATCCATGGTCCCCAGGCTGTTCATGTGGAGTGGCACCTACAGGCCTGCATTGAGCCATCCTCAGCACCCCCTCGGCCTCCCTTCCATGCTTGTCAGTGCCCAAAGTCCAGAGAGGGCTGAGGCAGCAGGGGGCTGGCATGTCAGCACCACCCAAAGTGCACACACACCAGCTGGGTTTCAACAGTGCCCAGGCTCCGCCTCAATTTTGCTCCAAAATCACAGCAGGTACCAGGTGCTGGGAGAGGCCAGGCAGTCGGAGCAGGCACTTCCGAGCCTGTGGGGATGGGAGGGTTTCTCGCCCTGAGAGTACAGGGATGCCTGGGTCTGCAGCCGCAGCTGGGCAGCTACAGCTGCGCCCAGGAAGGTGGGGCTCCCACCTGGCCAACTCGGAATGGGGCGTGGCTCCCTCCTATTCCCAGCTTCCACTGGCTCTGCAGAGCACACAGCCCTGAGCGTGCCTCCCCTGCTGCAGCTGGCATTTCTGCAGTGGCTGCTCCAGGCGGGCCACCACCACCATCATTTCCATTTGTCAGTGTCTTCTTTAATTTCTTTCAGCAAGTTTTATCGTTTTTTTAATACAAGTCTTTTGTCTTCTTGGCAAAGTTTCTTTATAAGTACTTTATTCTTTTTTAGCTATTTTAAATGGAATCGTTTTCTCAATTTCCTTATTGACTTCTTCATTTGTAGTATATAGAAACACAACTATTTTGTATTGATTTTGTATTCTGCAACTTTTGTTTAAACTTTGTTTATATGTAGCAGTTTTTTTGTGTAGAATCTCTAGGGATTTCTACATATAAGATTATATCTTCTGTGAACAGATAATTTTACTTCTTCTTTTCCAATTTGGATAACTTTTATTTTTTTCTAACTTTTCCCTAGATAAATTTATTTCCTAATTGCTCTGGCTAGGACTTTCAGTACTATGTTGAATGAAAGCAGTAACACTGGGTATCCTTGCTTTGCTCCTGATCTCAAAGGAAAAGCTTTCGATTTTTAACCACTGAATATGATATTAACTTTAACCATTGAGTATGATATTAACCATTGAGTATGTAACACTTCATATAGGGTCTTTATTTATTATATTAAGATAATTTCCTTCTATTCTTTGTTGTTGAATGCTTTTTATCACAAAAGCATGTCAAATTTTGTCAAATTCTTTTCCTAAATCAATTGAGATAATAATGTGCTTTTTTTCTCTTTCATTTTGTTAATGTGACATATTACATAATTTCCATGTGTTGAACCATCCTTGCATATCAGAAAAAAAATCCCACTTGGTCATGGTATATAATTTTTTAATATGCATTTAATTTATATGGTATATAAATTTTTAATATACAGTTTGCTAATATTTTGAAGATTTTTGCATCAGTATTTATCAGAGATATTGGTCTATAGTTTTCTTTCCTGGTAGTGTCCTTGTCTAGCTTTGGTATTGGGGTAATGCTGGCCTAGTAGAATAAGTTTGAAAGTGTTCCCTCCTCTGCAATTTTTTGGAAGAGTGTGAGGCAGAATTCAAAGTATTAAAAAACTTTTAGAAATGTAAACATATATCTATAAGTATATATTAAAATGTAAATAGTGTAATAATGTAAAATAATGTCAAATGTAAAAGAGAGAAAGGGAAGGAGAAACATACACACACACACCCCTAACATATTATAGAATACCCCAAGTAGAGATTGAGGAAATACATTGTTTTCATTAATATTTATGCAGAAAAACATAAGAATATCACACTAAATGGAATAAAGAACAGAATTAACCTAACATAAGGTCAGGTCAAGTTTTCACACCAACTGATTTAGAGCACCAAACTAATGAAAAAGCTTTCAGTGTTCAATTTTTTGGATTTGGGAATTGCAGATAACATTGTGGGGCGCTGTGAAATCACTTCCTCATATAGATCTTCCATTTAGTTACTCCCCTTGCACTCCATTCATTTATTGGCAAAACCTTAACCCTGATGAAATGTAGTTCTCCATCTACTCAATTCCTACTTCTAGGTGGCTGAACATGGCTGGGAATAAAGAGAATCAGGCAACCAGTCTCATTTTAATTTCATGACCATAGACCAAGGAGGCCTTCAGTGTTTCCCAGCAAACCTGAACATCTCCCTAGTCAAATTTATTATTCCACATCTCTAAGATTACTATTTCATGACTTCTCCCTTCCCAAAATTCCAACACATCTCAGCTGATGACCTTCCTGGGTTTTGTTTGTTCTCCAGTTTCAGAAAGCCACCCTCATAATGCATTTAGCAAAATGCTTCGTATTTTTCACACTGAAAAAAAAGGAAACAGTTTGAAGAGCAATTCTATAACCACCCATCAACAACTCTATCAACCTACCAGCAGCTATAACCTGCACTGCCTCAACCCCAGACACAAACTACTTCAGGCACATATCTACTGAGATGTGTAAAATGGAGCTGGGACTTGACATGTTGACTACTGAACTCTTGATTTTTCTCAACTCCAAACCTGTTCCTTTACTGATGTCTCCTTTGCCAGTAAATGGCTCCTTAATCCACCAGATGCTTAGAATAAAAATCTTAAGCTCACCCTCGGCTTCTTTCTCTCATACACAATATCCCAGTTATCTTGGTCTTTAAAATATCCAGAATCCAATCCCTTTTAACTACTCCACCAGCTCACCCATCTGGACTCTGTGGTAGCCAACTCCCTGATCTCCTGCATTCTTGCTCTATTGCAGCCTATTCACCTCACAGTATGTATTCCATTACACTTAAGACAAAATCTAAACTCTTCATCACATCCCACGGGGCCTTACATGACTAGCATTTGCTCTTTCTCTGAGCTCTGACCATACTCCCATTACTCACCCTATTCCAGTCACGTTGGCCTCCATGCTATCTCTGGAGTACCCAAGTCTCAGGGCCTTTGTACTGATAGTAACAGAAGACAGACAAATTCCTAGGCAGACAGTGACAGGTCCCTGGTGAAACCCGACCTTCAAGCCAAAGACAGGTTAAAGCCTGAAAACCAAGCTGCCAATTCTGGATGGAGTCCACACCCAGAATGAGAAGTTCTACCCCCATCTTACTCTTTCTCTCTCTCAATTGGTTCCTTCTGGATGATGCCTTTTAACCAATTGAATGGTGCTTTTTCCAAGCCATGGACCAATCAGCATGCACACCCCCATTCTAAGCCCATAAAATTGGTGAATCTTTTTCATCATCAATTTAAAATAGCACATCCCTCATTTTCTAACTCCTCTCCCAGACTACTGGGTCTTCATCTGCTTTCTTGATGCAGGTAATTATGTGTCTACAAACTTGCTATTACTTCACTCCCCATTTGACTCCCTCAAAGGAAACTGAACTCTTTACTTTTTTGTATTGTTCTCAGAGATACAAATATCTCTTGATTAGTCACTACAATTTAGTAAGTGCTTGCTAAATATTTGTGAATGAATGAATGTCATTTAGCAATCTGTGTATCTAGGAATGAACAGAAACTATCAGTAGCTCTAGTAAAATTAAGAGAAAAGAAGTGCTGAAAGTAATGAAAAAAAAAAAAAGCCTGAGTTCTTTTGATAATCCATGTATTCCCTGTACCATGAAGAGTTGACATGGCTATATGTTTAACTACAATTGTCTGCTCCTTGCATGTAAATACAGAATATAAATACAGACTCCAGTATGTATCAGTTGTTAATGTTCTCTGAATTTCAGAAAGCATTAGCAGTTAATATAAATCTTATTTTAGCACTGTATTATTAATATCACTCATGCCACTTTTTTCCTTTTTATTTGCTACTTTACCATTTCCCTGTATTTCATAATTTACCCTTAGGAAGCTGTCTACTATTCTTGTTTGGTGACATTAGAAGGTGGATGTGCAAACACACAACAAAATAATAAGCAATGGCTTTGCCAAGAGGAAGAAATATTTTTATTGATAATTTGCTGAAGTAACTGAATGAGTTACTTCTTCTCTACAAGGGATAATTATTCTTTTCACTTAGGAGTGGTTATTGCATCTAACATATTTGCTTTGTTTTAAAAAATCTTAGATGTGTTAGGAAAATGTATGCTGAGATTGTTTTATATTCTTAATTGAAAAGCCTAGGAAAAAATAAAAGACATCAAGTCCATTAACAAAAACAGCTTTGCTTCAATGTAAACATCTCATAAATAAAATCTTTTCTTTTTTTGAAATGGAGTCTCACTCTGTCGCCCAGGTTGGAGTGCAGTGGCGCGATCTCGGCTCACTGCAAGCTCTACCTCCCAGGTTCATGCCATTCTCCTGCCTCAGCCTTCCCAGCATTTGGGACTGCAGGAGCCCACCACCACGCCCAGATAATTTTTTTGTATTTTTAGTAGAGATGGGGTTTCACCATGTTAGCCAGGATGGTCTTGATCTCCTGACCTCGTGTTCCACCTTCCTCGGCCTCCCAAAGTGCTGGGATTACAGGTGTGAGCCACCGTGCCTGGTCCTCATAAATAAAATCTTATTTTAAGGGAGGAAAACTACAAAACAGTTAATTTTAAAGTTTAAAATTGCCATCCCCAATTTTTTTCAAACGTACATGCATTTATTTAAGACCTAGAAAGCTAATAATCTGACATATTTTCAATTTCTGATGGGAAACCATAATTAAAACATCTGCTTCTATGTGAGTCTTTGCTATATGTACACATACCTTCACTGTATTATGACTGATGTTAAATTTTTGTATTATTTAATGTTGGACTTCAATTTCACTCTCATGTGCTAATAACCTTCTTCCACTATTACCTAGGGCAGGGGTTCTTAAACTTTAGCATGCAACAAAATCACCTGGAGGACTTGTTAAATCACAGATTGCTGGACTTCACTCCCAGAGTTTCTGGTTCTGTAGACCTCAGGTGGAGCAGATAATCTGCACGTCTCACAGATTTCAGGGACCATAGTTTAAGAACCAATGACCTAGGAAAACCTAGTTTTCTTATAGAAAAACTAATTTTCTTTGTTTTTCACTTCCTCTTGGCTTTCTTCATAACCTGGCTTTTTTCTTATGATATCTGGGGCACCAGTGTTCATACTCTTTGGAAATATAGTGGTTTAAACATAGTATATGGAATCTGCATCTATATATAGCAGGAAAAGTAGAAATTCATTTCTCCCTTTTGTCAAACCAATGGCAGCATCTTGTGTTTTCTGCCACATTATATCTTGATAGCACCTCGTTCATCTACCTAGACAAAGACCGCTGGTGAGAAAGTGACCAGCTAGTCTTGGTTTGCTACTGTTATTGTCCTCACTGATGCCTTCTATAAGCTCTTACTTTTCCTCTTTTTCCCAAGAGCTTTATCAGCAGAATGTAATGTATTACACAGTGCCAAGGAACAGTGACTATTTTGGGGGATACGAGCTAGGAAATAAAAAGGGACATAGATCGTTAAGGAAAACAAGAAATGCCTTTGATTGTTGAGCCCTAGGGAAAGTAAGTCACTGGCAAGTAAAGAATTCTCACTTTCCAGTTCTTTTACTTCCCACCTTTCTATCATTTGTGAGGGATGATGCTCACTTCCCATTCTGTATCAAACATGACTCGCTCTTTACTCTTAGACAAATACATTTAATGTTTCATATATAGGCACCCGATTTGAAGATATTACCACATATACAGGTTTGCATGAAAGGGGTTGGGGAGAGACTTTGATTTCCTCCAAAAATCTCCTCTGTCCCCAGTTTTCTCCATCCCTATAACTGGAATCTCCAAATCACTCGGCTGGTCTCGCTCCAAAACAAGAAGTTATCTTTGACCTTGTCCTTTCTGTTACCCCTGTGTTCAGTCCATCTCCATTTCTACTTGCACTACTTCTGTAACTGGGCCACTCATCACTTGAAAGAGAAAAACTCAGGAAAAGAGCTTTGATGAAAGGAAAGTTAGCTTTATTCAAGAAGCCAGAAACCCGGGGAAGGCAGTGAATTAGCATTCAAAGACCACCCTTACAAATGGCCCCCTAGATCAGGGGTTTTTAAGAGTAATGAGGGGAAGTGATAGCAAAACATTCTTGTGAAATGTGCACAATCTCAGGCAGGCAGTTAATCATTGCTTTCTCTGTTAATGCCTATGACCTTCTGCAGGGGCCGTCAACCTGTTCTTATGAGGCCGGTCAGCTCATTCCCAGAGTTGTTGGTGTGTGTCTTTTATTTCTGTTGAAGTTCCTGTTTTCCCAAGGCTGTTTTAGTGAATAATCTCCAGACTCAAGCAAAACGATAATTATATTCAAGCAAGCAAGCTAGCTTTTCTCTAACACGGAGTCAATACTGTTAAACTTCTAAAACATACCCTAAATCTGCCCATATAATTTATCTCCATTGCTTCTGCACTCAGCTGAGTCACACTATCCTTCACCTAGTTGACTGCAACTGTCTTCAAACTGTTCTTCCTGCTCCCACTCTTTTTCTTTTTGAGATGGAGTCTCGCTCTGTCACCCAGGCTGGAGTGCAGTGGTGAGATCTTGGCTTACTGTAACCTCTGCCTCCCGGGTTCAAGCGATTCTCCTGCCTCAGCCTCCCGAGCAGCTGGGATTACAGGTGCCTGCCACCACGCATGGCTCATTTTTGTATTTTTTAGTAGAGATAGGATTTTGCTATGTTGGCCAGGCTATGAGGTCAGGAGGTCTTGAACTCCTGACCTCAGGTGATTCGCCCACTTCGGCCTCCCAAAGTGCTGGGATTACAGGCATGAGCCACCGCGCCCGGCCCCTGCTCCCACTCATGATGCTGTATAATCTGTTCCTCACGTTAGCCAGGATAGTTTTTTCTTCTAAAACATCAATCAGAGCTTGTCACCTAGGACCGCAATGTCTTCCTCTTGTCCTTCAGATAAAATGCCACCTCCTTATCATGTCCCTGTATGATATCACTCCCTACTTCTCTCTGTGTCTTGCTCTTTGATAATTATCTCCTTGGCTCACTCCTTCAGGCACTTGGGACTTATTTCCATTCCTGGAACATACAAGTTTGTTCCCACTTTAGGGCATTGGTACTTGCTGTCCTTTCTGCCCGGAATGCTGTGCCTTTATATCTTTGCAGAACTGCTTTTTTGTCATTAAATTCTTGGCTCCAAAGTCACCTCTTCTGTAAGGCTTTTCTTGGGCACCCAATCAAAATTATGCACCAACCCCTCTTCACCCCGTATTTCACTTTTTTACATTTTCTTGCTTTATTCTTTTCATAGTATGTATGGATATCTGATACTAACTTGTTCGTTTATTTGTTTACTGGTTGTTGCATTTCTTACAGACAAATGGAAGCTCCATAAGATCAGAAAATGATTCTGTCTTATGTGTCACTGTATCTTCAATTCCTAGTGAATGCCTAGCATAAATGTATTGAATGAGTGAATCAGTGCTTTTTGTATAACTTTTAAAGAATAGGGGTGTTGGCTGGGCGCAGTGGCTCATGCCTGTAATCCGAGCACTTTGGGAGGCCGAGGCAGGTGGATCACCTGAGGCCAGGAGTTTGGGACCAGCCTGGCCAACATGGCGAAACCCCATCTCTACTAAAAATACAAAAATTAGCCGGGCATGGTGGCACATGCCTGTAATCCCAGCTACTTGGGAGGCTGAGGCATGAGAATTGCTTGAACTTGGGAGGTGGAGGTTGCTGTGAGCTGAGACCACGCCATTGTACTCCAGCCTGGGCAACAAAAACAAAACTCCGTCTCAAAACAAAAAAAAAAAAAAAAAAAAAAAAGAATAAGGGTGTTTCATTACATGACTATTTTAGACCTGTTGCCTCTCAAAAAACTATTTGAGGCGTCTATTAAAATAGTCCCATTAGCATCAGTCATGTTGCTGCTATTGAAATTCTATTAAAGAATAAGTATAGGATTTGGGGGCTGAAATATTTAGCATCAAATACAACCTAGGCAGTCACAGGGTCCTAGGATATGCTAAAATTGCTGTTCAGTGTCTTTGAAAGATATTAGTTCAGAAAATATATGACATATAAGTATTTTCTACTAATAAAACATTTTTAAGATATTCTGCTTAAGAGATTAAAAAACACTATATTTTGGCCAGGTGTGGTGGCTCTTGTCTGTAATCTCAGTGCTTTGGGAGGCCAAGGCAGGTGGATCACGAGGTCAGGGGTTCAAGACCAGCCTGGCCAACATGGTGAAGCCCCATCTCTACTAAAGATACAAAAAATTAGCCAGGCACAGTGGCACGGGCTTGTAATCCCAGCTACTCAGGAGGCTGAGACCAGAAAATCGCTTGAACCCAGGAGGTGGAGGTTGCAGTGAGCTGAGGTTGCACCCCCACTGCACTGCAGCCTGGGCAACAAGGCGAGACTCCATCTCGAAAAAAAAAAAAAGAAGAGAAAACCCACTATATTTCAATAAAACAAATGATGTTTACTGATTTCCAAGGCTCAGAACACCTGCATTTACTGACAAACAGAGCAAATTAAACAGCCAGAGGACCCAGATTCTATTTTAGAATCTGAAACAGAAAAACAGAAAAATGTATTTAAACACAAAACATATATAGTTAATACAATAATAACAGTTAATGTTTATTGACTGCTTGCAGTGTCCAAGGCTCTTCACATGTATTAACTCATTTAATCCTCAAAGCAACCCAATGAGATAGGGAATGTATTATCCCTATTTTATAGAGGGGTAAACTGAGTCACAGAGAGGTTAATTAATGCTCACATTTAGACACAGCTAATAAGTGGTAAATAGAAAATACGATGTGAGCAATGTCAATTAAATTCTTACAATCTATAGCATTTATTTTGGGGTGTGAGCAACTGGAATGAATGATTGTGAATAAGATATCTGTTTATATGTTAACATGTACTCAAAGTTTCTTGTGTTTAAAAAGTTAAATTGTGTGTTGTTTTGAGAATAAAACTAATTTTCATCCAAACAATGTAAAAACTCTTAAGTCAAAGTCTAGCCTTAGCAGACTGACAGACTCTTTTTAAACTAGAAGCTATAAAAAGGTTTTCTGGGCCGGGCACAGTGGCTCACACCTGTAATCCCAGCACTTTGGGAGGCCGAGGTGGGCAGAGCACAAGGTCAGGGGTTTGAGACGAGCCTGACCAACATGGTGAAACCCTGTTTCTACTAAAAATACAAAAATTAGCTGGGCTTGGTGGTGTGCAACTGTAATCCCAGCTACTCAGGAGGCTGAGGCAAGAGAATCGCTTGAACCCAGGAGGTGGAGGTTGCAGTGAGCTAAAATTGCACCACTACTCTCCTGCCTGGGTGACAGAGCAAAACTCCATCTCAATAAAAAAGAAAAAAGAAAAAAGGTTTTCTGCCTCCCAGCACTGTTTTTGTTTGTGGGTTTGTTTGTTTTTGCCTTCAAGCATAGTACCATAGGACTGGGTCCTGCTTTGGAAGTGTCTCTAGGAACAAAAAGCAGACATTAGCCACAAACAAATTACAATTAAACGTGTAGCAAGATAAATTCAAACTTTCTTTGCTCGAAACCTTCTGTCCTTTTTAGTTTCTCTTGTGAAACACCTTCCTGCCTTTAAGGAAACAAGACGGTTCCCCAAAATAAAGAAACTCACCTATTCATTAAGCTTCCCTTGACTCAAGGCAGCCTATTTTACCTGAGAAGTATACCAAAATGTTTACAAAGTATCTATAAATAATCGAGTAGATAAAACATGAAATACGTGATGTACTAGGAGGTCAGCTTTAGAGAAGGCAGAGCAGTGAGCTACTGTGTTGCAGAATGTTGCTCCTTAGATCAGCTAAAACCCAGGTTCTTGTCACTGGACCAGGAAAACTCAGGCACATGGACACATAGAAGGGTGAGTAGAGCAGGGTTTTATTGGTCAAAAAGGAAAAAATACGCTCAGCAAAGTGAGATGGAGTTTCTGGTAACCAGCCCCCACCACCTCCCAGATTGATTCCTGGGTCACCACACGAGCTGAAGAGAGCAGGCTCCTACACTTCGTAAGGCACGAATTCCTCCTGCCTCCACCCACTTCCCCCAGTGTGCACGTCGAGCTCCAGTCGCTCATCTGCACGAAAGCATCTGATGTAAACACCTGGGCGGGTTGGAGATTCTCTGAGGACCCCTTTTTTACCTGCCTAGGCATTTGGCTGTCTTACTACTACTAACCAAGAAGAAAGGAAACTACAAATTCAGAGGGAGGGCCATCACAGTGGGTCACAGTGATACTGATGAGTCTTGGGGAAAAAGATTCTTAGTTGGGCCTTGAACCAGGAGTAATATTGGAGATAACAGGAAAGAAGAGACAATGAAAACTCTTTAAGTAAAAAAACAAGGAAGTAGGAAAGAATCTATCTGTGGAACAGCAAGTAGAAGAGTTTGGCTGTCACCAATGTTTGTGTAGGTGTGGTAGTAGTAACAAAATAAGCTCACTGTGACATTTTTAGGTCAGACTGTGAGGAATCTTAGATTTTGTGCAAAGTGGTTTGATTTTATCCTGTTGTGCCTGAGAACTGAAGACTTGAGTTGGACAGTGATATGTTCAAAGGGATGCTTGAGAAAAACTTATCCAGTGTGAATCTGTAACCACCCAATGGGTTCATCTTGCCTTCTGTCCAGACAGATGTATTAAGACAGGGGAACTGCAATAGAAAAAGGGCTTAATACACATAGAGCTGGCTAAATGGGAAACCGGAGTTTTATTATCACTCAAATCAACCTCCCTGAAAATTCCAAGGCTAGAGATTTTCAAGGATAGTTTGATGCACAGGAGGGTAGGGAATGGGTGCTGCTGATTTTTTGGGGATGTAATCATCTGGGTGTGGAAAACAGTCTTTATACATTGAATCCAGTTCTGGATGGGGACCACAGAGGAGTCACTGGTACAGGTGGGCCTCAAAAGACATCTCAAAAGGCCAATCTTATGTTCTACAATAGTGACGTTATTTACAGGACTCATTGGGGAAGTTGTAAATCTTGTGACCTCTAGAATAGTGGCTGGTAATCATTGAACTATGCCTACATCTTAGCAGAATTTGGGCCCCTTTCATCCTCCTAACCTGGTGGGCTTTCATTAGTTTTACAAAGGT
The DNA here is from genome assembly GCF_001698545.2 of Rhinopithecus bieti. Classification (NCBI taxonomy): domain Eukaryota; kingdom Metazoa; phylum Chordata; class Mammalia; order Primates; family Cercopithecidae; genus Rhinopithecus; species Rhinopithecus bieti. The sequence goes on from NW_016806453.1 coordinate 353,143, forward strand.
GGTTTAGTTTTTGGGAAAGGCTATTATCATTTCTCCCAAAGTTAGCTTGGCTCACACCCAGGAATGACCAAAGGCAGTTTGGAGGTTAAAGGTAAGATGGAGTTGGTTAGGTCAGATCTCTTTCACTGTCATAATTTTTTCCCTGTCATAATTTTAGCAAAGGCTATTTCAGATCTTCAAAATACAGGGAAGTGAAGAGGCAGAAGGGCAAGTGAAGATGTAAGAGACTATCTAAACACAGCTTCTTTTTCTGATGAAGAGGTATAGCTAGTCTATAGATGAGCCCAGGAGAGTTTTACAAACATGCTTTTATTGCATTTCCTGTTTAAAAACTAAAATTCACATGATAAACTCTTCAACAGAAAATCTTGTCAGCAATGTTTCTGGAATATCTCCAGAAACCAACCACGACCACTATCACCATTTCCCCCTCTACCATCTTCTTTCTTCACTGTCACCATCAATTCTCAAGTGGCTTATTTCAATTGGTCTCTTTTCCCCACTCCATCTCTACAATATCATATTCTCCACAAATGAGCCAGAATGATACTTCTGAAATTTAAGTCAGTCAATATCACTCCTCTGCTCAGAACCCTCCACGGGGCTCCCATTCACACAGAACACGACTCCCAATCCTGAGCCTGGCCTCAGCGCTGCCTCTCTGCCTCATTACTCCCCCCTCTCCCCACCCCACTCACTCTGCTCCAGTTACCCTGTCTTCCTTGCACACCTGTGTGTTCCTGCTTCAGCGCCTTTGCATTTGCCATTCCCTCTGTCAGAACTCCCTTCCTGAGGTTTATTTGCCTGGCTAACTCCCTCCCTTCCCACAGGGGTCTACTCAAATGTAATCATAGAACTTCTCCCTGACCAGCCTGTATCAAATAACACTAACTTTTATCACTTCTTTCCCCTTTCCCTTTTTAAAAACACCTCCTTTTATCAATTGACTATTATCTTCCCTGGCAGAAAATCAGCTGCAAGAGGGCAGAGACTTTGTTTAGTTGTTTGTTTGTGACTGTATCCCTAGTTCTGAGAGCAGGGACTGAGAGTGATGCTCCAAAAATGCTTGTTATTAAATTATTTAATCTCTAGATGCCTTGGAGAGTCAGAGAAAGCCTCTCTGTCTTTCTTGGTCTCTCTGACGTTCTGCTGTTGTTCTGGATGAGGGAGAAACCCAAAGTCAAAAAACACTGGCCTCTGTAAAGAAGCCAGTAGAAACATCAGACAGTCACAGGCATTTGCCAAACTTGTACTGCCTCCTCAACTTAGATGCTAGTTATTGTTGAACGGAAAAGTTAAAATTAAATGGCAATAACATACAATTCCACTATACCAGAGAGTGCAGGATGTTCATCAAAGTCCATGTTCTCTTCTTCCAGATACCTAAATAGATTATGTTTCTCAGCCCTCTTGCAGTTAGGGTGGGGCTAACAAAAAGTGGCTGAAAGCAGGAAATGCAAATCAAAACCACAATGTGATACCAGCTTACTCCTGCAAGAATGGCCATAATCAAAAAAATAAAAAAAAATAGATGTTGGCATGGGTGTGGTGAAAAGGGAACACTTCTACATTGCTGTGGGAATGTAAACTAGAACAACCACTGGGGAAAACAGTGTGAAGATTCCTTAAAGAACTAAAAGTAAAACTACCATTTGATCCAGCAATCCCACTACTGGGTATCTACCCAGAGGAAAAGATATCATTATACAAAAAAGATGCTTGCACACAGGTTTATAGCAGCACAATTCACAATTGCAACAATACAGAACCAGCCCAAATGCCCATCAATCAATGAGCAGATAAACTGTGATATATATATACATATATGTATATACATTACATATATACATATATCACATATGTGTATATATTACACATATACATGTATACATGTATACATATATGTATCTATACATCTAACATATATACATATATGTATCTGTACACATAACAAATATACATATATGTATATATACATATAACATATATACATGTGTATAGATACATACAACATATATACATATGTTATATATACATGGAATTCTCTCTCTCTCTCTCTATATATATATATGGAATACTACTCAGTCATAAAAAGGAATGAGTTAACAGCATTCAAAGCAACTTGGATGGGACTGGATAATATTATTATAAGCGAAGTAACTCAGGAATGGAAAACCAAACATTGGATGTTGTCACTCATAAGTGGGAGCTAAACTATGAGGATGCAAAGCCATAAGAATGATACAATGGACTTTAGGGGAATTGGGGGGAAAGGGTGGGAAGAGGGTGAGGAATAAAAGGCTACAAATGGGGTTCCGTGTATACTGCTTGGGTAATGTGTGCACCAAAATCTCACAAATCACCACTGAAGAACTTACTCGTGTAACCAGACACCACCTGTTCCCCCAAAACCTGCGGAAATTTAAACAAACAAACAAACTAAAAAAACCTTATGTTTACTGAGCTATTATATACTTACTAAACATCTAATAAATTTTAATTAAAATTTAAAAAAAGAAAGTGGCTAAAAGCACTGTGTGCCCCTTCCAGGTCTGGCCTATTAAAGAAAGCAAAGCAAACCAAGAAAGCAAAGCAAGCCGAATGACACAAAGCAAAACAAAACGGAAACCTTTTCTCCACATAATCTTCCAGGCTCTTTCTCTTTCTGTCTGCTAGATACTGATGCTCCGGGAGACCTTGGAATCCACATGTTGAAGCTGGCACAGTATCTATTTCATATCTGCTTGGGTCTCTGAATGACAGCATGGAGCATACTATTTAATTTAGCCATAGAAAGAATTGAAGTGCTGATATATGCTACAACATGGATCGACCTTGAAAACAAATCTAGGTGAAAGAAGCCAGTCACACAAAAAAATCACATACTATATGATTCTATTCATATCAATGTCCCACAATAGAGAAATCTATAAAGATAAAGCATAGATTAGTGGTTGCTTAGGGTTGGGGTAGGGAGGATGGGAGTACAGAGAAGGGAAGGAGATAGCTAAAGGATTTGTGGTTTTTTTCTTAAGGTGATAAAAATGTTTTAAAACTGACCATGATAATGGTTGCACAAGTCTGTGAATATTCTAAACAACCATTGAATTGTACACTTTAAATGGGTTAATATATAATTTATAGTATGTGAATTAGATCTCATTAAAACTGTTTTTATTTTTATTTTATTTTTTGAGAGTCACTCTGTTGCCAGGCTGGAGTACAATGGTGCGATCTCAGCTCCCTGCAACCTCCGCCTCCAGGGTTCAAGTGATTCTCCTGCCTCGCCTCCCGAGTAGTTGGGATTACAGGCACACACCACCAGGCCTGGCTAATTTTTTTGTTTTTTAAGTAGCGACAGGGTTTCATGTTGGCCAGGCTCGTCTCGAACTCCTGACCTCAGGCAATCCAGACACCTCAGCCTCATACAATGCTGGGATTACAGGTGTGAGCCACCGTGCCTAGCCTAAAGTTGTTGTTAAAAAGTCCTTTACATGGCTTCATGTCTCTGCTTGCTCTGGCCCCTGGGTCATTGCTCTGATGTCTTTGCTACCACCTCAAAGGATTTAAGCATGCCAGAAAAGAAAGTTTAAACTATACTGAAGAACAGGAAAAAAAATCAAACAAAAATTCTTGATTCTTAGAAGTAGTAATTCACAAAGAAGGCCAGGTGCGGTGGCTCATGCCTGTAATCCCAGCACTTTGGGAGGCCAAGGAGGGCAGATCACCAGAGGTCAGAAGTTCGAGAACAACCTGGCCAACATGGTGAAACCCCGTTTCTACTAAAAATACAAAAATTAGCCAGGCATAGTGGCATGCGCCTATAGTCTCAGTTACTCAGGAGGCTGAGGCAGGACAATCGCTTGATCCCGGGAGGCGGAGGTTGCAGTGAGCTGAGATGGCGCCACTGCACTCCAGCGTGGGTGACAGAGTGAGACTCCGTCTCAAAAATAATAATAATGATAGTAATAATTGACAAAGGAAAAATTTTAATCTTTCAATATAATTTACCCTGAAAATTATGTAGGTAAATCATGAATATTTACTTTCATAAAGCTTTAATTTTCTCCCTTAATTCCTGCATTATTTTCTACTACTCAGAAATAATCCCCTAAGCCTATTACCCTACTTAAAAAAGATTAATTGCAATTGTATAACTTCTGAAAAGGACCTTTGGGAAATATTGTTTTAATATTTTGGGAAATATTGTTATTTTAAAGTCAATCAGAAGATTTTCTATACTTTCCACCCATTATAAATTTGTTGTAATGTGTAAGGCAATATTAACATCTTCATTTTTTTTTAGCTAACACAATTGACATTACTATGACAACTTACCAGTGGAAGGTAAATTGGTTAAATTCTCCTACTATTTTATTTATAACATTTAGCTTTTAATGCTTGGCTCTGCAGTTTGGATGACAATATAATAGGTTTAAAAGGTTTTTATTCATAAAACATATGGATTTCTAAAGTGAAGTAAGCCATCTGTCATTTTGATTTGAAAAAAGCAAGAATTAGAGTAATTGCATTAAGCATGTATTTTGGCATTTAAGCATCAGTATTTTGCGATATATATGGAATTTTTCACCTTTCCTTTGTTTGCTTTGAAAAACCCTCCACAACATGAAGCAAATGAGCAACAGTCTTTTTCTTTGTAGGTATCAGTGAACGAATGCAAACATATATATAAATCACAAAACATATTGGAAGCAGAACACCCAAGTAATGTAAGTCAATAAAAGAGAATCTCTTAGAAAAAAAGAAGAATCCACGAAAATAAGATAAAAGCGAATTCAAATAAAGATATCCTAAGAAAAATCATTGTAAGTAGCAAGTCCTTTTCACATAGTAGGAGTTTAAAAGACTACATGCAATATAAAATCAAAATTTTAGAGCTGCTTCTGAGAAGTCTTAGGATATACATAAATATTATATACAGCACAAAAGCTTAAATTCTGCAGGCTTCATACCTTCTGTTTTATTTTAATTTATTTATTTTTTTGAGACAGGGTCTCACTCCTGCTTACCACAGGCTGGAGTGCAGCTGGCATGATCATTGGCCCTGCAACGCTCCACATCTTGGGGGCTCAGAGACTCCTGCCAGCGCCGCGCGAGGTGCTCAGCACCTGTAATCCCAGCACTTCCGGAGGCTGGGGCCGGGCGAATCAGCGAGGTCAGGAGATCGACGACATCCTGGCGCTACCAGCAGTGAAACCCCACGTCTTTACTAAAATACGAAAATTAGGCAGGCGTGGTGGCAGGCGCCTGTAGTCCAGCTACTTGAGGAGGCTGGGCCCAGGGGATGAGCGTGAACCCGGGTGGAGGAGCTTGCAGTGAGCCGTAGATCTCGCCACTGCACTCCAGCCTGGCGACAGAGGACCAAGACGCATAGTCAAAAAAAAAAGAAAAAGAGAGAGAGATACTCCTGTCTCAGCTCCTGATAGACATGGGACTACAGGTGGGGCGTGCCACACACCCACTAATTTTTTAAATATTTTAGGTAGAGATGAGTGGATTGCTATGTTGCGGCCAGGAGGCTGTTACCCAATATTTTAGATTTCAGTAATTTGAGAGCTGAAGCAATAAGGGAAGGTTGATCATGCAGAAAAATGTGTTCTTTCACTGACACAAATAATACCAGAAAAGTGATCACTGGCTATAAGGATAGACAGAAATTTGAGAACGCATAGGTTATGAACGCATGGGTTACTGAGGAGAAACGAGAACAGTCTTGGGCTGGATGAGCTCATTGATGTACTCTCTGTTGTTTCTGAAAGTCCGCTTTGACAAGGATTTTGCAACGTTTATTAAATTTTAATATCTTAAGTGCGTATTTTTCCTCACATTTAGCTCCAAAGACTGTTCAAGGCACTGCCCATATTGAAGAATTGGCTCTAGAATGACTTCAAAATGTGACATGCTTAGCTAGACTGAAGTTAGGGATTTGGGCAGGAAACAAATGGCAGCATTTAAATTGAGTCATTTGAGAGAGTTTAATAAAGAGACCTATTTATTCTAAAGGGCGCTAGAGCGGATATAGGGATTACCACACAAGTTGCCCTGGGGCGAGAAAAAAAAAAAAAAAGCAGGATAGACATTACCACCCCCATCACGCCCTTGAAGTGCCATAGGGCAAGTGGTGGCTAACCAGAGGTATTGTGGAGAAGGAATCTGTGAGCAGAATATGGCCTCCAAGTCAGGACAAACCAGCCTGCAGAGACCCAGATTGGGAGGCAGGGACGAAACAGCCCACCTTCACTTCCTGCTTACCTTCATTGATCTCATGCTAGTGATGCTTTTGTACCAAATCTCTTCAGAAGCAGAAAGGAAGAGGGAGTCCATTGAGCGATGTGGTCCTTATGGGTGTAGAGTCCCAAGGCACGAACAGGATGGAGTGGGATCTAGTAATGGCAATCAAAAGGCCCGGCGGCCATTCGCGCTATGCCTGTCATCCCAGCACTTCAGCGAAGTCTGAGGTGGGAGGATTGCCGTAGCCAGGAGGTTTGAGACGCAGCCCTGGCCAATATGGTGAAACCTTGGCATCAACCAAACTACAAAAAAATTAGCTGGGCGTGTGGGCATGTCCTGTAATCAGATACTGGGAGGCTGAGGCAGGAAGATCCACTCTGAGGCCAGGAGGCGGAGCTGCAGTGAGGCTCGCGCACCACTGGCACTCCAGCCTCGGGGCGCAGATGGAGACCCTGCTCTCAAAAAAAAAAAAAAAAAAAAACCGGGCAGGTGCCTTACATGCTATAATCGCCAGCATTTTGAGACAGGGCCGAGGTTTGGGCGGATCACGGGGTCAGGAGATCGAGACCATCCTGGCTACAGCGGCGAGAACCCGCCTCACTAAAATAATCAAAAAAAATGATAAGCGGGTGTGGTGGTGGGAGGCCCACCTGTAGTCCGCCGGCTACTCGGGAGGCTGAGACGGGAGACTGAGGTGAACCGGGAAGGCGAGCTTGCAGTGAGCTGAGATCGGCGCCAGCTGCACTCCAGCCTGGGCGACAGAGCGAGACTACCGTCTCAAAAAAAAAAAAGACAAAAAAAGGCAAAAAGGCATTAGAAGATATCCAAACACCAGACCGGGGAGATTAGATGGCATGAACTAAAAGGATAAAGAGCTTTTAGTGGCACACAGTGGAAGCATAGTTAGTAAAATAAAGTTTCAGAATCTTACAGTAAAAAGGAACATTACAGGTCCTCACCTAAAAGTACTAAGTCAGTGTAGAAGTCGGGGTTCAACCAGAAAACAAAACAAAACAAAGCAAAAAACAGTAGGAGATGTCTATACTTAGGAATTAATTGCAAGAGATTGGCTTATGCGATTGTGGGGCTGGCGGGGCAAGTCCCATATGTAAAGAGCAGGCTATCAGGGAGACCAGGCTGGAACTCTTGGGCATGAGCTGAAGCTGCTGTCCACAGGCGGAATTTTTTCTTCCTCAGAGAAGCCGCAGCTCCATTCTTAAGTCTTTGCAACTGATGGATTCAGGCCAACCCAGATTATCTAGAATCATCTCCTTTTGATGGGTTTTAATCATAGCTACAAAACAGCATCACAGCAACAACTAGATTCCTGTTTGAATAACTAAGGATGATAGCCAAGCCAAACTGACACATGAAATTGACCAACACAACCAGGTGTCTCCTAAGCCTTATGTGTTTGTCTACATTTTTGAATTTAAGTGTAATATTTTACATTTATGTGTATTAAACTTCACTGTGCATATTTTACATTAACAGGCAGTTTATATTTATGTGGATTAAACTTCATTCTGGACCATTATTCCAGCCTATTGATTGCATTAACGAATTCATTAGTTATTCTCTCCTAGCTTTCTGTCATTCGAAATTTTGACAAGCATATCACTTCCAATCTTTTACACATGTTCTTGTTAGAGAAATTAGCAAGATGGGCCAAATTTAGCACCTAGGGCCCACAATAATACACCATAAATCTTTAGAGTTTTATTGGTGACTGGGTATCTTATTAGTGGGTGGGCAAATGTAATTGTTTGGTCAGGAATATCTAACCAAATATAGATAAGATAAAAATCTGCATGTGATGGCGGGTGAAAAAATTGTATTTACCAGAATGTCTTATACAGTGTGCATTGCCTTTGTATGGCAGTGTGCCGAGGGCCTGGGGTCATGTCTTAACAAGCATTCTTGGCTGGTAAACACCCCCTCCTGCTCTCCCACCTCCCTGCAACACAGAAGCCTGGTGTCAGCTGATGCCAAGTCTTCAAGAATGGAAAGACATTGCCCTGCAGAACCAGGGAGAGGAATGTTGACATTTTGTTTTTGAAACAGCAGATATGAGGAGCAAGAAAGATGGTGATTGGCTGCGCTAAATTGAAAAGTTAGTGAAACTTCAAAGTTGGGGATTCCAACTGATATTTTAAGTCAGCAATGTCTAAGATGATCATTAAAATTGTTTTTGTTCCTGGGATAACTCATCTTCTCTTTCTGTTCTACAAAATCATAGATAAAATTTGTATTCCTCATAAATGTTTTGTAAAAGTAAATAGCCTTTTGGGACAACTCAAGGAGATACTAAGTTTCACTGTGGGTCCATGAGACACAGCTTGGGAACAGTACCTATGTAACTAGGAGTTAAGAAAGTAGAGGAAGCTGTGGAGAAGCTACCTTCCCTAGAGGAGAGTTTGAACTTCATAAACTGTGGAATGAAACAAGAATATGGGTTACACATGATTATCAGACTGGCTCAGAACCTTATTGAAGTCTATTCTTATTTAGCTCCCATTTAAACATTTTGTGCACAGGATATGTGTGAGATATAGGTGTTCTATAAATGCTATTCCACAGACCTACCAGTCCTTCACAAAAGAGAAATGGGATTTAACTTACTCTCAAACATTCTTTCTAATTCTTAGTGATTATTCTTAATGGAATGCTCACAAAACACATGTAATAATCTGTTCTAAAAAATAAAGAGATTAACATCATTATAGTTCCAGAATATAAATAAATTTCTCTACATTTTAAAAATAGAGAAAACTATTTACCCATTCTTGGAATTTTGCCACTTGTCTCTTTACCCAGAATTTCTCACATATAACAAATAGCATTTATACCACCATAGCTTAAAGGCAAGATCTGTGCCTGGCACTGTATCTGTCGCATAGTTGGAATGAAGAAATATTTGCCGAATTACATTGAGTTGAATTCTTTTTGTAGAGAGCTAGGATGTAAACTAGATCTTCTAACTCCAAATTTAGCATTCTCTGTGTGCTATATTACAATATAGTGCTACATAAAAATAATAAGGCTTAACTTTTTTAGAGTACATTTGGATAGTATTTTATAGATGAACACGATACTTCCCCATCCATTACCTTTTTTAAAATGGCATGTTCACTTTTCCTTAGGGTATTTTAACACCATAACTTCAACAACTAATTCTTCCATATGAGTCAGAATGAAGTCTAAAAGAATAATTATTTGTATTAAACTGTTAGCAAGACAAATCAATAACCAATCATGCAGTAGGAACAGTGGAACCTATTCCTGCAGGCCACTAGGACACTACAGGTCATGTCCTTCCTGGCACCCCTTAGAATTAATCATCATTAATTCTGATGATCGTACCCAATCACCACTGTGCTCTAGGTTGAAGGGAGGTGTCTTGGAACCTTGTCTTAAGTCAGTCTTGGCATTCCTTTCTGCTGCTTCTGGGGCCTATTACCAGCTAGGCTAAATCTAATATTTGCATTCCATGTTATTGATTATTTTTCGGTATATTTGGAATGGACACTGTGGAGTGCTGCTCTTCAGACCCCCTTCAACAAGGAACTAGTTGCCCAATTGCTGGGAGTACAGTCTGTAGACAGCCTTTGGCAGTTAGTCTCTGAAGGGACTGTTTTCAGGTACAGAGAGCTGCATAGCTGAGGTCATGCCTCATTCCTGGGGCAGCTCACTTCCAATGGCCAGTTGATACAGGAGTATGCAGGCAGGATCATCTAACCCTAACCTGAGACAACCCTTTAACAGGCCATTTTAGCTCCACAGAGCTCTACCTGTGGGGTCAGCCAGGTGTTTCTCTTGCAGCCAAGTGAGCCTGCATCACAGTTTCTCCCTCTGCCCAGTCCAACTTCTTTAGATGTGGTTCTAAAGGTCACTTCTTAACAAAAACCCTGACTCCTACGATCTGCTTATCAAGGAACCCAACCTGCTCACCATTTAATACCTTTCCTAGTATTTACTAAAAGTTTTTCTTTAAATCAGCCCACAGTTTTATGTATGTGAATTGATTTTAAAAGAAGTCTTCTAGGCCGGGCGCGGTGGCTCAAGCTTGTAATCCCAGCACTTTGGGAGGCCGAGACGGGCGGATCACGAGGTCAGGAGATCGAGACCATCCTGGCTAACATGGTGAAACCCCGTCTCTACCAAAAAATACAAAAAAAAACTAGCCGG
>NW_016806453.1:363942-369620 GCF_001698545.2 Rhinopithecus bieti
CCATCTCAAAAAAAAAAAAAAAAAAAAGAAGTCTTCTAAAGATCTCTCATTCTAGCAAAATGGTGGGTTGATCCAAAAGGAAAATCCTCTTGCTACAAATACCTAAAAATGATGCCTAAAGTATGCCATAACTTTAAATGTTTTAAAGACAGAATTGGGCTCACAAGGAACAGAAATCCTCAAATGTTAGAAATAATGGAAAGCAAGTATGTAGTTGGTGTTTTGGGGAGTTGTAGTCAGAGCTGGTAAAGGCTGAGCCTTGTATTTTAAGTCCCAGATTGGGAAAGGAAAAAGGACATTAGGACTTTTGAGAAGGGAATTGGAAAGAAAAACTATGAATAAAGCTAGGAGTTTCATGGAGATGTTCAGACAGCAAAAGAGAAGATTAGGGAAAGTCAACCAACCAATCACCACCTGCCATAGTAGGCAAATATCAAGGAAACGTGTTCTCTATTGAAGCTCTCACAGGGAAAATCCTCTCCCTGGTAAAACCCTCACCACAGCCCTGAGCCTCATACAGATTTGGATTTGAATTTATGCCATCTGATTTTTTCGGTGAAAACTTCTAAACCAATATAAAATTTTTCTTCAGTCAATAAAATAATGACTGGAAACCTGACAGAAGCAACACAAACTCACTCTGGAGAAACAGTCTCACAGTTGCCACAAACGAAGCCTTACTAGGGAGAAACTCACAAGAAGACTTGAGAAAATACACAAGTGAAAAAATCCACTCAGTGAGTCAACATACATGCACACTGACTGCACACACACAATAAGAGGCGTAGCACCCCAAGTATTTTTGGGGGGGTGGAGATGGAGTCTCACTCTGTCGCCCAGGGTGGAGTGCAGTGGTGCCATCTCGGCTCACTGCAGTCTCTGTCTCCTGGGTTCAAGCGACTGTCCTACCTTAGCCTCCCTGAGTAGCTGAGATTATAGGTGTGCACCACTATGCCCAGCTAATTTTCATATTTTTAGTAGAGACGGGGTCTCACCATGCTGGCCAGGCTGGTCTCAAACTCCTGACCTCAGGTGATCTGCCCGCCTCAGCCTCCCAAAGTGCTGGGATTACAGGTGTCAGCCACCGTGCCCGGCCAGCACCTCAAGACTTGATAGAGTAGAACAACCTGAAAAAGTCTACAGAATAAATACATTTTAAAATGGTTAGGAAAGCATAAAGACAAGGCATCCTGACAAAGGAATAAGCAGCCACATAAAAGAACCCACTAGAGTTAAGAAAAATGAAACGCCTGTAACCCTAACAGTCTGGGAGGCCAATGTGGGAGGATCACTTAAGTCCAAGGATTAGAGAACAGCCTGGGCAATATGGTGAGAGTCTGTCTCTATGAAAAAAGGAAATTAGCCAGGCATGGTGACACATACTAGTAGTCCCAGCTACTTGGAAGGCTGAGGTGGGAGGATCTCTTGAGCCCAGGAGTTTGAGATTACAGTGTGCTATGATCACACCACTGCACTCTGCCCTAGCCAACAGAGTGAGACCCTATTTCTAAAAAAAAAAAAAAAAAAAAAAAAGCTTGTTCATTGACATTAAAAATCAAAGGATGGCTTAAGAAGGCCAGACACAGTAGAAGAGAACATTAACAAATTACCAGAAAAATCAGAAGAAATTGTCTTGAATGCAGTCCAAAAAAAAGAGTTAAAGAACAGATACTCTTAGACTGAAAGAAAAATACCATACTCGACTACCTGCTGTTTGTAAGAAACATACTTAAAACATGATGCACAAAAACTGAGGTTAACTGGATAGAAATGATATCCCAGGCAACACTAATTAAAAGAATGCTCATATTAACTTCAGACAAAATAGACTTCAAGGTAAAGCCAATAATAGGGAGAAAAAGAGGATCACCACGCAATGTTCAAAGGAACAATCACAAGGAAGTTGTGATAATTCTAAGCATGTATCCATCAATATAACCTCAAAATATAAAAATGAAAAATTAACAGTCTTGCAATAGGAAATGAACAAATCCACAATTGTTGAAGATTTTTTAACATCTCTTAGAAACTGGTAGATTCAGCAAACAAAAAATTACTAAAAATCAAAAAGATTTGAACATATAAAGCTCAATTTAATAATATATGGTATTTAATTCAATAATTAAAGAATATATATTTGTTTGTTTGTTTGTTTTTTGAGGAAGAGTCTCACTCTGTCGCCAAGGCTGGAGTGCAGTGGCACAATCTCAGCCCACTGCAAATTCCACCTGCTGGGTTCAAGCAATTCTTGTGCCTCAGCCTCCCGAGTAGCCGGGACTACAGGCATGTGCCACTATGCTCGGCTAATTTTTGTATTATTAGTATAACTGGGGTTTCCCCATGTAGCCCAGGCTGGTTCAAGTGATTCACCTACCTTGGCCTCCCAAAGTCCTGGGATTACAGGTGTGAACTCCTGCACTCAGCCAAGAATATATAATCTTTTTAAGTAAAGAAATGGAACCTGTATAAAAATTGGCCACACACAAGACCACAAAACAAGTTTCAACATAAACCAAGGAATCTATATGATTCTGCTCGGCTCTCTGATCCCAATGCAATAAAATTACAAGCCATAATTAGACAATTTTTTAAAATCCTTTTATGTCTGGAAAGTGTAATAAACAGTTCTAAACATTGTTTGAATAAGTTAGAACAGAAATTTGAAAATATTTATAATTGATAATGAAAACACTCCATAAAAATTGTAGAATGCCACCAAAACAGTAACTAGAGAGAAATGTATTGTTTCAAATTCATATACCATATTTGTGTCAAATTTAAGATGTCAAAAGTTATAAGATACACCATTGTTTTACGGCCACTAAGAAATAAAAGTGCTGCTGATTAAATATGATATCCTGGTGGTGGCCTGTAGCCATTGTCTAACAGACACGGGGATGTAACAGCCCAGCCCTGTTGCCTGTGGGAAGGGAGCAACCCTCTAGTGCCATCCACCCTACAAAGCTCTAAACCTCTCCTGAAACTCTATACTTGCTTGGTTCCTTCCTATGCCCTGTGCTGCGTTTCTCAGTCTTGGATATGTTTCACCACAAAATCTAAAACCTTAATACATAAATTTAAAAATAAATCAATCAATACTATCTAGAAAAATAAAAGGAGAAAGATAGTACATTCCATTATTTCGAATCTCAAGTTATATTTACATCACAAACCACATAAAGGATTAAATAGAACTAAAAAAAATTAACAAGCAAGCGAGGTGAATATCTTAGTCTGACTAAAAATCAGGTGCTTTCATCATTAAATTGATACAAAGAGATAAAAATGGGAAATTCTTTTCCTCTGCAGAAAATCTAGCCTACACAGACACTGCATCCTTTTTTAAAAATCTAATTTCAATTGTATTTAATATAAACCAGCTTCAGCTTCAGATTTTGTGAATAATGCATCAGAAGAGTTCTTCACATTTGCCCTTATGTGTGTCAGGAAGACACAATCCTAGATGTGGAGGAAGAATAACGATCCATTACTAAAAATAACACTTCATCCAAGAAAGAATGACTCAGCAAAGAGTTTAGTCAACGATGCAATCGACTCAAATATGTTTGAATAAGAGCAAATATATTTACAATAATCAAGTTTACTTGCAATCTCCAGATCATTGTCAAACATAAATAACTCCAGTCATATTGTGAGAAGTGGTAAACAAATTGTATTAAAAGTAGAAAGAAAACCTGTCTTCAAATATCTACTCAACAAAATTTGAAATAACAGGAATTGTGTTCTTATTTATTAATTATATAATTATGCATTATTGTATATTTGTTACAAGGACTTAATTCATTTTCAAAAACTTTTAATTTAGCAGAAAGAAATATGGTTCATGTAACAAGTGAAGAATCAAAAGCAAAATCGATTATGTTGGAATAAGAGCTGAAACTTAAAAAGCACTTAGATACTCGGCAGGTTTCAGTTCTTGTACTTAATTTTCCCACTGCTTTTGAGAAGAAGGGGCTATTTTAATTCCCATTTTATAATGAGGTGATGTAGGCACTGAGAGGTTAAATAATCTTCCCAAGTTTGTATAGTTGGTACCTAGTAAATGACAGTCCAAATCTGGACAGTCTGATTCGAATCTGTGCTCATACTGCTTCTCAAAGCTACAAACACGCAGAATCATGAGATAGAGAACATAAATTAGTATCAAGAGAAGAAAAACTTGAAAAATGGGTCCATAAATACATTTTTTTGCTTTAAAATAAATTTGTTGCAAGTTGTTACAAGTATTTTAAGCAATGGATTGTTTATTGAAAGTAATACTTTATTTACCTGACATTATTGAAAGTGTTTCCTGTAAATCATTTTTCCCATTAGGTGAGTCATATCCATTTTTATTTTGACTGTTTCTGTGCTTGGCCCTGAACGCTCTTATAGTAAAGAAAATTTGATCAATCAATATCATAGTTTTTTAGTATTTTAATAAACAGAGGCCAAGTGTAGTGGCTCATGCCTGTAATCCCAGCATTTTGGGAAGCTGAGGTGGGCGGATCACTTGAGGTCAGGAGCTCAAGACCAGCCTGGCCAACATGGGGAAACCGAATCTCTACCAAAAAGACAAAAATTAGGTGGGCATGGTGGCATGCGCCTGTAGTCCCAGCTAGTCAGAGGCTGAGGCATGAGAATCACTTGAACCCAGGACGGGGAGGCTGCAGTGAGCCAAGATTTCACCACTGCACTCCAGCTGGGACAACAGAGTGAAGAAAAAAAATAATTGAATTGCAATACATTTGGAAAGCCAAAAAAGAATTACAAATAAAAGTAAAAGCCATAGGTAGAAATTTGTAGTGGTAAATCATTTCTCATATGTATATGTATACAGAGCCAATCTTTCAAAATTTATTTTCACTCTCTAAAAGCATTTTCATAGGAGCTATTATTATTCCACACACAGATTATTAGGTTTTCTCCATTATTTTTCCCCCTTTAATTAGAAGTATAGATAACAGATAACTCAGAGCAGAAATTAGATCCTGAAAGTGCCTGGTATTACTAAATTGGTCAGATAACGTGAAGTATTCAAAATAATTTTAAATAGGTTTTTCAGTTAAGAATTTTTTTTAGTTTTAAATTTTAATTTTTTAAATTTAATTTAAAAAGGAAAGTGAGCGACTCTGATTGCTTGTCAGAAAGATAAAAAACAAGAGCGCTACTTGTTCTTTGTGGTCTTGTTAATGAGGCATCAAATCCCAAATGCCTTTCCTTTGAAATGGCTTCAAGCGTGGTTCTTCTAATCAAAGATTTCAGTAAGTGTTGTAATGGACTTCAAGAGGCACTGTGATGTTGTAAAAGGCTGCATGTGTGTGTGTGTGTATGTGAGTGTGTGTGTGTGAGAGAGAGAGAAATTGTGTGTGTGCACATGCACACATTGGTGGAAGGATCTTTATATCTGTAAGTCTGACTCTTCCCACAGCCAGCCTTCCCCAACTATAAACTGGTGATGATTTTTTTAAAATTGCAAAGTGTTACATAAACATTTGGAAAATATCACTGTAGCAGGTAAAATTTAATTTCTTCATTTTCCTTGAATTCTACAAAACTGATTCTGAGCCCTCATCCTACGAGGCAAGTTATTATGAGTATTCTCTCTCTGTGCCTTCCCCCAGGTCTTAGAAAGGGTCCCGGGAGGTGGAAAAGCCTTAGGTAGAAAAGCTTTTTTT
>NW_016806453.1:370105-384763 GCF_001698545.2 Rhinopithecus bieti
TTTTTTTTTTTTTTTTTGAGACGGAGTCCCGCTCTATCACACAGGCTGGAGTGCAGTGGCGTGATCTCAGCTCACTTGTAACCTCTGCCTCCTGAGTTCGAGGGATTCTCCCATCTCAGCCTTCCAGGTAACTGGGACTACATGCGCATGTCACTCCTCAGATAATTTTTATATTTTTTAGTAGAGACAGGGTTTCACTATGTTGGCCAGGCTAGTCTCAAACTCCTGACCTCAAGTGATCCGCCTGCCTTGGCCTTCCAAAGTGCTGGGATTACAGGAGTGAGCCACTGCACCTGGCCAATAACAATTTTTTTTTTTTTTTTTTTTTTTGAGACAGAGTCTCTCTCTGTCGCCTAGGCTGGAGTGCAGTGGCGCGACCTCAGCTCACTGCAACCTCCGCGTCCCAGGTTCAAGCAATTCTCTGCCTCAGCCTCCTGAGTAGCTGGGATTACAGGTGCGTGCCACCACGCCCAGCTAATTTTCGTATTTTTAGTAGAGATGGAGTTTCATCATCCTGGCCAGGCTGGTCTGGCTAGTCTTGAACTCCTGACCTCGTGATCCACCTGCTGTGGCCTCCCAAAGTGTTGGGATTACAGGTGTGAGCCACCACACCCAGTCAACAAAATTTTTAAAGCAATTCACACTGGTTATCTTGGAGATGCCTGTTGCCCACGTCCTCATGTTTTTTTGGAATCCTGTGGCTCTGAGTTTTACTGTGCTATGCTCAGACAAGAGAATCTTTGCCAGACAGGGCCAAGAGCCGGGAGTCTTTGCCAGGCAGGGCTAAGATCCTGCCCCTCTGATATACCAGGCATCTCCTGCCTTCTGCTTGGAGAAACTTGTATCCCTTCCCTAGACCAAAAGCATCCCTTCTCCCATCAGGAGCATCTCTCTATCTACTTCACCTTCCAGATCCTTTCACAAAAACCAGCAGGGAATACGTTTTTAGGCAACTTCTGCCTTCTGACCTACCACCGCTCCTCAGCTAAGGAATAATATTAACAGATCTCGAATGCAGAGGTTAAAAAAATAAGTAGAATAAAACTCAAACTAATATGCCAACAAATTATATTAGCACATTATTTTTAAAATATAGAACATAAAAGTAATATTATTTTATTTTTTCTTGTTTATTCATGTACAGTACAAAAGCAAGCAGAGAAAATTTTACAGATGAAGGAGACCAGCTCTTTAAGATGGGCATCAAGGTTCTCCAGCAGTCTAAAAGCCAAAACAAAAGAAGAGTAAGTCTTTATACAGTGACCTCAGCCAAATTAAATTTCCAGGTTATGAAAAAAGAAAAATCCCAAATGTAGTTTATCATTAAAAGCTCACTGGGATAATGAGTAAGCGTATTTGCCCATAAGCTATTGTTTTTAAAAGGATCAAATTGAATTGAAAGAATCCCACAAATTATCACTATAAACAAACAGGAGAACTGCATGTGAGATTGCAGTACCCATATTAAGTGAAATTCAGAATGAAGACACTGACCTGAGCATTCATGCGGAAATATTGTTTTGGCTTTAATTTATTAGATAATTCAAATGAAATTAAATGCGTTATTTGAATTAGAGCAACTTGTTGTATTAAAATGCTTTATTCTGCCTGGGTGTTTGTACAGTATCTTATGATTTTCAAAGCACTTTCATGTATGTGATTCCATGTTATCTCCAGAACAGTAAGAAGAGCTTCATTTTTCCCCTTTAAAAAGTTGGAAACAGAGATTCAAACATGTTAAAGTGAGTTGAGCACAGACAGCTGAGAGGTGACCAAGCTGTGACCACATGGTCTTGTTCCCTATTCATTGTTTCTCTTATCACTTTTCTACCTTGTCTAAAGGGGAGGCAGCAATATCTTCTCCCTCCACCCCACACTTCCAGTGGAGAGGCACAACTTGTGGTCACACCTCAAAGCCTTGGGATCAAATCCTAGCTCTCTCATTTACTGGCTGTGTGCACTTGGATAAGTTACTCAACCTCTCTGTGACCTGGATAATACAATCGAGCTCTTACAATAGTGCCTGGCACTTAGTAACCAGGAAATACAGGTGTGTTAGTTTTATCTTGAGTCCACTAACTGGTAAGTTGAAGGTATGGGGGCAAAGAAAGCAAGGGTATTTTAAACCAATAATACAAAGTGTGGGCCCTGGCCAAGCATGGTGGCTCACACCTGTAATCCCAGCTCTGTAGGAGGCCGAGGCTGGCAGATAGCTTGAGGTCAGGAGTTTGAGACCAGCCTGGCCAATATGGTAAAACCCTGTCTCTACAAAAATTAGCCAGACGTAGTGGTGCGCACCTGTAATCCCAACTACTCGGGAGGTTGAGGGAGGAGAACTGCTTGAACCCAGGAGGCAGAGGTTGCAGTGAGCCAAGACCATGCCATAACACTGTAGCCCCTGGGTGACAAAGCCAGATTGCATCTCAAAAAAAAAGAAAGAAAGAAAAGAAAAGAAAGTATGGGCCCTGAACTCCCAACAAGGAGATATCTCTTGTATTCACACAGAATAGGCACACCAGTCACAGGCAAGCATCCCAGAGCTGTGGTAGCTAGCCCCAGACAGGGCAGCAACAAAGTCCATGAGTTCTTAAAACCCAAACCTTTGAAAAGTATAAAAATACAGAGGATAAGGAGCACTCAGCTATGATCCTGGTTATGACAACATCAACAACTTTCATTTATCAAGCACCTGCTTTGTGCTCGTTACTGTTTTAGGTACTTTACATGTGTAAATTATTCATTGCTCACAGTGATACTGTGAGACATGGATAATTATCCCCAAATTACAGATAAGGAAATAGAGAGTCAAAAAGATGATGTAATTCGTCCCAAGAGACAAGAAGTGAGGGAGTGGTTCAACCCATCCCAGCAAAATTCAGCCTCACATTGAATGTCTCACACTGAATGTCCCTGGGGGCTGTTATAATGAGGACGGGGTAAAATCAGATCCCAAAAATACAATCCAGCCTAATAGGAGCTCACCTCACTAACACGCCCACTGGCTAAATAAGTAAGAACAGAGCATTCTCCAGCAAGCCCAGCTAGAAGAAACAGACGTGGAGCGCCAGGCAGAGGCTGGTCCCTGAGATTTCAGATGACCCCCGACGATAGCATGGGAGCCCACACAAATAAGGGGCCCACTAGGTGTGTTACATCAAGTCCAAGGAAACCCTGGATTTGGCCCAATGGGACAAAATCACTCTGAGAAGGTCCCAGGTAACCATCCACTTAACCTTGAAAGGGATCTTCCTCTTTGGCCTAAAGAACAGGGAGAAGACCCAATCCTAATAGCAGACCATCCATCAGTGTGGGAACCTTCATGCCTACCTGGGTGTCATTCAGTTTCATGCCATTCTTACCAAGACTGCCCTGCCCACATCCTTGCCCCAGAACTCAGTCTCCTGACCGCCCCCCGCCACCTTTTTTTGAGATGGAGTCTCACTCTGCTGCCCAAGCTGGAGTGCAGTGGCACAATCTCAGCTCACTGCAGCCTCCACCTCCCTGGTTCAAGTGATTCTCCTGCCTCAGCCTCCCAAGTAGCTGAGATTATAGGGGCCCACCACCACATGCAGCTAATTTTTGTATTTTTAGTAGAGACAGGCATGAGCCACCGCACCCAGCCTCCTGACCCTTTTGAGTTGGTAGCAATGGAGAACTGAAATCTAATGGGCTCATAGAAAGAGATCTCAGGAGTTTGCGGGCAAGCTGGGTGAAGTTCTTGTGTCATCAGGATGGCCTGCTGTCTTCTTAAGCAAGTTACACCTGTGCAGCCATGCCTAAGCATAGGGCAGGTGGAGAAAAAAATGACTGCACACCCTCCTGACCAAAGGAGAAGAATTTCATTCCCGCTCATTCCTCTGTTCTATCCCCTCTTTCCTTTGCTACTTCCTGGGTTGGCAGGACAGATGTAAGATAGGTTAAGACTATCCTTTTGGCTCCTCCACACCCACATCCTGGACCAATTCGTTCGTTCATTCACTCATTCATTCAGCCTCTTCTTTTGTATGAGTAGGAAAAATCACTGAACAAGTTAGTGCTGTTAAAAGTACAGATATTAAGCAAGCATATGTCAGAGAGAACAAATTTGTCTGAGTGAGTCAGGAAGCCTCACTGACAGCTGGAGTGGTGGCCCTTCATTAAGAATCAATCCCCATCAGCAAAGAAGTTTTGAAGATAAGCCATTGTTTTATACCAAGTTTTTGGTGTGCCCTGCAAAAGCATTGAGACCTTCCTCCCCCATCACCCACCTAAGCATCCAATGCCAGACCCTGTAGAAATGATCCAGATAACTAACTAAATTGTCTTTTGGGATCTGCCCCTGCTGCCCAGCTTCTCCCACCTTTTTCCTCTTGGGGATTGCAGCCCATATCTTAATCTTACCTATCAGCAACTTTCTCCAGCCCTGGATCCTGCTTCTAGTATCCCTTATAGCGCCTTGGATTTTTCTCCTAGGGAACCCATATGCCCACACTGCCCTTGGAATGCAAGATACCTAGAAGGATTTGTTTTGCAGCCTGTTGCTGCCCTCCAGGTCCAGAGACTGAGTATAAAATGCTGGAGATACTAGGTGTACTACTGGAGGCCCCTGCAGCCTATCTCAGGTTTCTGTGCCCCGGTCCATGCTGGTGCTCCTCCTGTCCCAGTAGGCTATAGAGTTGCAGCAGGAAGCCACGTGACAGAAAGGCACAAGGGAGTCTGTATCCTGATGCCAGGCTCTCTTCCTGTTGCCTCTCCCTGGGTGCCAGACATTTGCCTTTAGTGACCTTGAGACCGTCTACCTTGTTTGCCTTCCCACCTCCAGAATTTCATCTTGCTTTGACCTGGGTTAATTTCTTTCTTGATCTCCTGAACTCCAGTTTTCTACCTCTTTTTGTTCCACTGGAGTACTCACCCTGTGTTTTGACATCCAGGACACTAATGCCTACCTGGATGTTTCTCTGTCTGAGGTCCTTCTTGCCTGGACTATTCTGCTCCAGCTTCTGCCCAAGAGCAGTTTATTTTAGCCTCAGCATGGATAGGCTGTACAGAAAGGTGAGTCTCCTGATTCTCCTGAGTCAGAAGCAATGGTAGATTTTTGTGGGATTTTTCCCTGTATTTGAGCCAAAGTCACAGGTAGAAGTTAATGCTTTCTGGTCTTTCTACCTTCAAAAAAGAAGTTATAAAAGTGAAAATAAATGCCTACACGTTTTGACCTTGCAAGACTCTCCATCACTTCGTATACCAATGAGGTCCAGGTGACTTCTGACTGGGACTCGAAGAGTGCAGTGTAAGGTAATCCTGTGGCAGCTATCATTTTAATCACTAAATGTTCACACCACTTACCACCTAATTATAGGAGAATAATTACCATGCTATAAAACTTTAGAATCAATGCAACAGTCCCAATAATAATAGCTAAATGTACTGAGTGCTTACTCTATACCAGTCACAATGCCAAGCACTTCCCACGATTGTCTCATTTAATCTTCACAGCAACCCCATGAAGTGGGTGCTGTAATACTATCCCCATTTCATAGATTACAGGGTCACAGAGAAGTTATATAACTTGGCTGAAGTTCTCCAACTAGTAAGTGGTGGGACCAGGATTTGAACCAGGCAGTCAGAATCTAGAGCCCCAGCCATTAAGGTTTTGTTTCACTATTGTTTTTCCAAAGAGTCTGACTTTGCTGTGTTGAAGAATATATTCTGTTTAGCAAATTATTTTAAGATATGAAGGGATCGTCATACTCCTGATAGCAACTTCCTAGAGGTTATATTCCAATTTTGATTATTCTTACATTTTTCAGAATTTATTTTATAAAACAAATATTCATAAATAATGGTGGTGGCCATGGGAGAGTTCCCTTTTTTAGGATAAGTTCCTCAGTTTTTCACTTTACTCAGTGGATAAGATGGTGTATCTTATATATTTCTCCTTTTTAGTAGCTTCATTGTTTGTGAGATATATTTGAAATTATAACCTTAGGACTGCTTTAGGAATGAACAAAATCTACTGATCTAGAGATGTAATGAACTTCACTAAACTGTATGACAATTGGTTCCTGCTTGTTAGAGAGAAGTAGTATGAATAGTATTGAAGAGGGAGAAGAAAATTTCATTTTTAAAAATCAAACTTGACTTCATATTCTTGAAACAGAGCCTACCTACTTTTTGCCAAAGCAGCTGACATGGGAAACTTGAAAGCTATGGAGAAAATGGCTGACGCTTTGCTATTTGGAAATTTTGGCATGCAAAATATAACAGCAGCTATCCAATTATATGAGTCCTTGGCTAAAGAAGGATCATGTAAAGCCCAAAACGTGAGTTTTGAAGGAAAATGAAACCTTAAATAGCTCTATCCTGAAATAACTATAGACAGCATGTGAAAGGAATTGAGCAATAGCATTCCAGCTCTGCTGCATGAACCCAGTCTAGGGAGGTTACCGTAATGCACTGAAACAGTGGTGTCAGGGCAGGAGTGCAGCAGAAGCCATCCTGGGCAAATTGTTCTAGCTCCATGTGTGACTTTTGGGAATGGAACAGAACTGCTTTCTAATCCGCCTTTCTATTGTCCATGACCATGTACATGTTTTCAGATAATTTGGGACTTCCGAACCCCCGACAGCTAAATTTTATATAAAATGTATTCACCTATATGAAGAAATATGAAACTATATATATATTATCTTAGGGTGATATGTTTGCATGATCTTTACATTTCAAATATTTTATAAGCTAAATGTAATTCCTTTTCTATTTTAATAAATGTATTCCATTTTATTCCAAGAATAACATCACCATTTCATAGAAAATCTGGAAAACAGGAGGAAAAAAGCTTTTTCCAAGCCAACCATCTTGATTCACCTACTGTTAGGACAGCTTTGTACTTCTGCTTGGCTTCTTTCTTTGTGTGTTTCTCTTTTTACATCATCCTAATCATGGGGCAATTGCATATATCATTTTGCTTCTGGCTACTTTCACTTAATGCTATAGCAAAAGCATATTTTCATGTTGCTGTAGTCTTTACTATGAAAACCTTTTTTTCTGATTATGGAAAAAAATCTGAGAATTCAGAAAGTATGAAAAAGAAAGTAAAGTTATCTAAAAGCTTTCCCCCCAGAGATCACATTTGTTACTATCCAGTGAAGTTCAGAAGCTAGACTTGGAGTCAGACAGACCTAAGTCTGAATCTACTCTTTCATTTGTTTATTGAATAAGCTACTTTACAAAACCCTTTCACCTTCCTCTGCATGAAAATTTGACCTTTGTTTCACTCTCTAGTTCTGTTTCCCTGGTGATCTGATAGGAATAAAATGCCAACTATATTTTTAGTTAACCTTGCTTCTGGTAGAAATGACCTCTGATTGGCAAACTGCCTTTGAATTGGGAGAAAAGATCATGAACTATAAATACCAGATGGAGGTAGTACTTCTTATGGACACTGTGCCTATGGAGTTGTCACATTGAGAATGAGGCTTTTAAGTGAGGGTGGCTCCTGCATCCACCCAATATGGGTCTCATCTCCTTGCATCTAAGCCATCTTCTGAAGGACCAAAGATGGTGGTTCCTGGAAGAATGTATGAACTCTGCTGTAAGAACTCCCACAGAAAAAACTGGGCCAGGTGCAGTAGCTCATGCCTGTAATCCAGCACTTTGGGAGGCCGAAGTGGGTGGATCACTTGAGGCCAGGAGTTCGAGACCAACTTGGGCAACATGGTGAAACCCCATCTCTACTGAAAATACAAAAATTAGCTGGGCATCATGGCACATGCCTGTAATTCCAGCTGCTTGAGAGGCTGAGGAGGAAAATTGCTTGAACCTGGGAGACGGAGGTTGTAGTGAGCTGAGATTGCACCACTGCCCTCCAGACTGGGCAACACAGCAAGACTCCATCTCAAAAAAAAAAAAACAACGAATTCCCACAGAAAAAAAGTCCAGATGCTGCCCTGTTGGCATACTGTGGTTACTATGCCGTACCTGTCTTCATACACTGGTGGCGACATAGCCCATGGGTATCCTGTGAGTCTGTATGTTTAGTTGAACCAGAAGTTGGACTGGAAGACCCCTGGTGGATGGGGCAACCTCACTAATTTTCATCTGTAAAGTTAAGATAATGATGAAACATTGGGTACTGCATCCTTCTGGTTCACTGCTATATCTCTACCATTTAACACAATGCCTGGGACAAGAATTATAAGTTGAATGAGGAATTAATTAATTAATTATAAGTGAATTTATGGAGTTATTGTGGGGATTAAAATAATGTGGGAAGACAGTTTCATACCTGGAACACTGTAATCTTTCATTATAGAGAAAGGAAATGTGGGAGGAGTGGGGATTAGGGAGATATTGGTCAAAGAATACAAGATTTAAGCAAGGAGAGGATATAAATAATATTATTACTCCAATATTATTCTTCTGGAATATTTTCCAAGACTCCATAGATTTTTTTTTTTACAAAAATGAGCTAATACTTTAGTCACTCCTTCCTAACTTGCTCTTTATTCACTTAACAATGTATCATAGATGTCTTTCCATGTTAATATATACAGAACGACATCATCATTTTAAATTATTTAAATCATCATCATTTAAATTAAGTTGCTGAATACTGCTTTTACATCAGGGACTCTTTCTTGAAATTGCATGTGAAATAATGCAATAAACAGATTTGTAAATGTTATAATAAAATATGAGAGCTATTAAGCCTTCATTCCCCATATTTGCTTAACCAAAAATATAAAGTTCCAAGATAGACCAAATGTTACCACAGATAACAGTTTCCTAGTTTCCTCCACTAAAAATGGTATCACTAAAGACCAAATGTTACCCTCACTCCCACCACTAAAAATGGCAACACCTAATTTCTTTCCAAACTATGTCAACATGAATTTTATATTCTTAGTGTGTGTATACATTAGTTAATAAGTCAACGATTGTTTCTTGGATAGCTACTACGTGTCAAACATAATGTAGTTAATGGGGAGAAAAAGATTACTAGGTCAGAGTCCTCCTAGGTCAATCTGAAATACAAATAATAGCAGCACAATTGAGGTGGACTATAGTTAAGGTACGTATAAAGTGCTTTAGTCACAGAAGAGGGTCTGGCTAGTTCTGCCTAGGGCAGGTAAAGAGTGTTTCAAGGAAGAAGTGACATTTACACTCAGTCTAGAATATTGGATAAAGGAAATATCAAAGACTTCACTTGTTTGTATATAAATAAAGCATTTGATACAAGGTCGAAATATTAATTACTCCCAGAAAAGAAGTTCCAAACTTACATGAATGGTTCCTAAAACACATGGATTTTAGAGTTGAAGTTGGAGTTTTACTCTAGGTAATGTGGTTATTGCATCTAATTTGTGTTACTTTAGCTAATGTAGTTACATCTAGTCAGTTACATCTAGCTAGTGTTACTCTAAGTAGTGTGGTTATCACATGGCCACAAATATCCTCAAATCCCAGTTAAGTGACCATCAGTTGCTTGCCATTTTTTGTTTCTTTTTTTGCCTTTGGTTTTAAGGAGAATCTTGTGGAAGAATGTAATTGGCTGAGTGCCAACCCAGTGCCAGGAGGAACAACTCTAAATGTCTAACCACTGGTCACGAATTCTTACAGTCATCTTTGCAGAGAAAAGCAGGCATTGTTGAGACGGTACTCTAAGAAATGTACAGTTACAGACTTCAGGGTGGCATAGTGTGGTGGCAGAGAAGAGGTTCCCAAATCAGAAGTTCTGACCATATGTGAGTCCATATATTCTACCACATAGCTCTTCCATCTTTTGTTTATTATTTTAGTATCTCTGAAGAAGTTACTTCTCTAAACCTTGGGTTTCCCAAACCTGTATCTATTATCTTAGGGTAAAAAGAGATTGATAATAATACCCACATTACTTCACAAGGTTGCCATAAGAACTAAAAAATATCTTCAAGAGTCCTTAGCAAATGTTAAAGAACATTAATGAATACTGTTGTGTAATAATTTTAGTCTCAGCAGCATTGTCTTTGGGGTCAGTTAGTTCTGGCTTTACATCTCAGCTCCAGCTGGCCCCTAATGACTTGTCCTCTCTGGGGCTCAATTTCCTCTTCTGTAAAATGGGGATATTTACTTAGATATGTGTGTTTTGGTCTCAAGGAGAATCAGAAGACAGAAAAGGAGTGAGGACAAACTTATGGCCCAAAAGGCTGACATTGACCTGGTATGCAAAATGCAGCTGAACAAGTTTGTTGTCGTTGTTGTTTGTTTTGGTTTGGTTTGGTTATTTGAGATGGAGTCTCGTTCTGTTGCCCAGGCTGGAGTACAGCGGAGTGATCTTGGCTCACTGCAACCTCCACCTCCCAGGTTCAAGAGATTCTCCTGCTTTCAGCCTCCTGAGTAACTGGAACTACAGGCTGTGCCACCACAGCTGGCTAATTTTTGTATTTTTAGTAGAGAAGAGGTTTCACCATGTTGGCCAGGCTGGTCTCAAGCTCCTGACCTCAGGTGATACACTCTCCTAGGCCTCCCAAAGTGCTGAGCCACCACACCCGGCCTCTGTTTATTAAAATACTAAAATACTATGAAATTGATTGATTTAAAAGTATCTGCCCAACCCTCTCTTATGCCCTCCCTGACATCTACCCTTATTCCTCACTAGAATTCCCCAAAAATTCCCATGATCTAGCAAGCATAGTGTTAACATCTGGATAAGCAGGGAGCCTCCAGGATCCTGCCCCCAGCACTATAGCTGGATTAAATTCCAGTGCTTTGATGGATTCAGTTCTATATTTTGACTATCATCCCTGTCACCACTATAGCAAAATCTGTTTCCAATAGCAAGTCCCCTTGCAGTTGGTGTATTTCCTTGTGCAAAGAACAACTTGTTAAAGAGATTCTGTGCCACAAACAATAGTTTGATGGCTGGTTGCTAGGACCAGACTGGCCACAGGCCATCCTGACCACAGCTCTCTAATAAGGCTGGCCCAGTGACCACCTTTCTTCTTGGGTTTTTTGTGCCAGCCTGGTACAGAAATCCTGCCCGCACTGCTGGAAGTGTTGGGAACTGTGAGGACAACATAGCAACAGAAATGTGGGTAAAGAAACTGGAGAGAGAGAGAGAGAGAATGAGAGAGAGACAGCGAGACTGAGAGAAGAGAGAATGAAGACATCTACTGTCTCTGAGGGGAAAGGGAAGAACAATCAGAAATACTGAAATATAATAGATGAGAGGAGCCTGGAGTGCCAGAGGTCTGGTAGGGACCCTATTTAACAATAACAAGAACAAAAACATAGGAATTCCTATTAAAGTGTCTCCAGTTAAGGAGACAGAAAGGAAGAAATGCAACTTCTGGCTATGTACAAAGGAAAGCTGGATGGAGGAAAGGAGGCATAATTACTTTTTTTCATGCACCTTCAGTGGTTTACCTTGCAAAAATTCAAATAAACTGAAGGAAATCCAGATAAGGGCAACAAAAGCAATTAAGGTTATAAACAGAGTCCATTAAATTGATTTTCAGAGATTTTGTACCTTTCAAATAATGAGAACTATTAATTAACGGAATAGTCTTCATGAAAATGGTGGAAATAGAGGAAATTTCAAACAATCATACCCTAGAAGATGTCCTATAAAATATTACACTGTACCAAGCTGGAGGTAGATTAGTTATATATTTTCCTATTTCTCATTTCTCATCCAGGAAGCAGAAATTAGAATTATAAAGACTCACTCTCTCCTTAATATTGATGAACTGTCCTCAATAGGAAATTTGTTAATTTGCCAAACAAGAAGGTTGGATGAAATCTCATTTGCTTTAAGAGTCGAAAATGGCCAGACACGGTGGCTCACGCCTGTAATCCCAACATTCTGGGAGGCTGAAGCAGGGGGATTGCTTGAGCCCAGTATTTTAAGACCAGCCTGGGCAACATGATGAGAACCCTGTCTCTACAAAATTACAAAAATTGAAATTAGCTGAGCATGATGGTGAATGCCTGTGGTCCCAGCTACTTGGGAGGCCAAGGCAGAAGGACCACTTGAGCCCAGGAGGTCAAGGCTGCTGTGAGCTGTGTTCACACCACCACACTCCAGCCTGGGCAACAGAGTAAAACCCTGTCTCAAAAAAAAAAAAAAAAAAAAAAAAAACCAAAAAATTGATCAGCCAGGCATGGTGGCTCATGCCTGCAATTCTAACACTTTGGGAGGCTGAGGCGGGAAATCACTTGAGCCCAGGAGTTCAAGACTACCCTGGGCAACATAGTAAGGCCCTATCTCTACAAAAAAAAAAAGTATTAGCCAGGAGTGCTGGCACGTGCCGGGATGTGCCTGTAGTCCCAGCTACTTGGGAGGCTGAGGTGGGAGGATCACTTCAGCCAAGGAGGTCGAGGCTGCAGTGAGCCGTGATCATGTCACTACACTCCAGCCTGGGCAACAGAACCAGATCCTGTCCCTCAAATAAAAAGAGAAAGAAAGAAAGAAAAAAAAAAAGAGAAATTACTCATTTGCATTGTATTGCCCTTAAAACTTAATTTAATAGTGGTGATCTCTAAGTGTGGTACTACTATATGTGGTGATTATGTTCTGGGTTTATTTGTTTTTGAGACAAGATCTTGCTCCATTGACCAGGCTAGAGTGCAGGGGCACAATCATGGCTCACTGTACCCTCAAACTCTTGGGCTCAAACAATCCTCCCACCTCAGCCTCCCAAGTAGCTAGGACTGCAAGCACAGGCCACCACACCAGGCTAATATTTTGTTAATTTTTTTTTTAAAGACAGGATCTCACTATGTTGCCCTGGCTGGTCTCAAACTCCAGGCCTCAAGTGATCCTCCAAACTCAGCTTTCCAAAGCACTGGGATCACAGGCATGAGCTACCTATTTTCTTTCTAAAAATATTCCTCTGTTTTTTTTCCTCTAAATGTTTTATTCATGGATATGTATTACCTTTGATATCAGAAAAAAAAATATTTAACTTAGATGTATACACTTCCTTGGTTACATAGTTTAAAATAGTTTTGCTGTGGATTATAAAAAAAATTCATTCTATCATGTAAAAATAAACATCACTGACACATAAAAGAGAAAGATATGAGTGTTTGCCTATTTTATCATGCTTTATGATTCTATAATAATTCTATTTTAATGGCAAAGATTCCACATTTTCTTTATTTATTCTAAATTTAAATTATAGAGCCGGGTGTGGTGGCTCATGCCTATAATCCCAGCATTTCAGGAAGCCGAAGTGGGTGGAGCACTTGAGGTCAGGAGTTTGAGATGAGCCTGGCCAACATGGTGAACCTCCGTCTCTACTAAAAATACAAAAATTAGCTGGATGTGGTGGCACACGCCTGTAATTACAGCTACTTGGGAGGCTGAGGCAGGGGAATCACTTGAACCTGGGAGGCAGAGGTTGCAGTGAGCCTAGATGGGGCTACTGCACTCCAGCCTGGGCAACAGAGTGAGACGCTGTCCCAAAAAAATTTTTTAAATTAAAATACAGAAGCATTTCACAGAGGGACTATAGGTTATTAGCACTGTGCTACTATAGAAAAAAAAATATTTTTAGTATCCACCTAATGATCATTTTGATAATTCTAGAATTACCTGCATTGAGCATTTCTTCTTGATGTTAATGCTCTTTTTGTATTAAGAGTACAGATAGTACCTGAGTTGTTCATTAGGGTTGATTCACACTTGTTTGGTATGCAATTTGAGCTAAAAGTAATGATCACAGGTGCTTTCAAGTTTCATGCAGTAATTAAAGGAAAATTGCTTAATCTTTTTTCTCCTTTAATAATAATTTCTTATATAAAAAGTAGAAGGAGGAATATTTAATGCTTAAATTGTTATCATGGAACTTGAGTAATTTACTTTGGAGTACAGTAAAATATTTGAACTTAACTCTTAACTCTGTTAATTTAAATCCCAGCCACTGTAACAATTCCTTAAAAACACAGCATAATGGTTAAGTTCAGAAACATGTCTTACAGGGGCCAGGAGCCCTGGCTCATGTCTGTAATCCCAGCACTTTGGGAGGCTGAGTCGGGCAGATCACTTGAGGTCAAGAGTTCGAGACCAGCCTGGCCAAGATAGTGAAACCCAGTCTCTACTAAAAATACGAATAATTACCTGGGTGTGGTGGCGCATGCTTGTAATCCCAGCTATTTGGAAGGCTGAGGCAGGAGAATCGCTTGAACCCAGGAGGTGGAGGTTGCAGTGAGCCGAGATTGCACCATTGCATTCCAGCCTAGGCGACAAGAGTGAAACTCTGTCTCCAAAAAAAAAAAAAGGAAAGGAAAAATAAACAAGTCTTACAAACAATTTGCAGAACTTGACCTTTACAAACCACTGATAGTGTCATTGGTATCATCACTATTATGTAGCTTCTCTTTCAATTCACAACATTTTTCTTTTCTGGATTAAGATTTAA
Organism: Rhinopithecus bieti; assembly: GCF_001698545.2. Classification (NCBI taxonomy): domain Eukaryota; kingdom Metazoa; phylum Chordata; class Mammalia; order Primates; family Cercopithecidae; genus Rhinopithecus; species Rhinopithecus bieti. Next base: position 384,487 of record NW_016806453.1, read on the forward strand.
TCATTCTGTAATCCATATCATTTTATCTCACCTTTATCTCAGAAAAGGACCAAATACTAAACTTGGACTAAAGTTGGTAAGTGACAATGCCCAAGTATTAAGGTATAGGACAGGCCGGATGCGTTGGTTCACGCCTGCAATCCCAGCACTTTGGGAGGCCGAGGCTGGCGGATCACGAGGTCAGCAGATTGAGACCATTCTGGCTAACACGGTGAAACCCCATCTCTATTAAAAAATACAAAAAAAAAAAAAAAAAAAATAGCCGGGAATGGTGGGG
>NW_016806453.1:385052-391539 GCF_001698545.2 Rhinopithecus bieti
AAAAAAAAAAAAAAAAAAAAAAAAAAAAAAAATAGCCGGGCATGGTGGCGGGCGCCCGTACTCCCAGTTACTCATGAGGCTGAGGCAGGAGAATGGCGTGAACCTGGGAGGTGGAGCTTGCAGTGAGCCGAGATCGCGCCACTGCACTCCAGCCTGGGTGACAGAACGAGACTCCGTCTCAAAAAAAAAAAAGTATAGGACAGTGCTTACTATAATCAGCATATTTACCACACGATAACCCATAAGATCATAAGACTTCCTCTAGTGTCCTGGCATACTTCAAGTAGTATTTTAAAAATTAAATTAAAGCTCAACCCTCCAGCGAATTAATTCAAAATCACGCAGTTAGTTTTCTGCTAAAGAGAGTGGAAGTGTAACCCTGGGTTGATGATTTGAGGCTGGTAAAAGCATGGTTTTACTCTTTACATTTAAGAGTGAGCTTTATACTGAGGAATACGCCCCTCCCCAGTCACAGAGTGGAACTATAACTCTCATACAACCCACTTCACAACTTCCTGAGCTCACAGATTTCTCCAGGAGGATCAGGCCAAATAGTTTGCTAGGCACCGCACAAAAGGATCCACTGTTGGTGAAAGTATCTTAAAATATAACCCCAACTCAATAGAACAGTATCTTTATTTTCTTATTTTAAAAGGTCAGTATATTTGTTTACATCAATGTTTCTGCATAACTAAATTAGATTCTAAATTGAGCATAATCAAAATTGCCAAGAGTTGCAAGAAAATAAAATCTAATATTGGCAGAAGATATCCTTAAAAAGAGCCAATTTAGCCATTTATATATATATATTACAAGGGTTAGAGGAGTACCAGGATCCCAGATGCCTTGCATTGGCAGAAACAGCCTTTATGGTCTACTTTCCTAAAAGAGGAATGTTTGCGATCAGAGGAATTGGCAGAATCATAGAGTATTTATTTATATGTTTATTTATTTGTTTGTTTATTTTGAGATGGAGTCTTGCTTTGTCACCCAGGCTGGAGTACAGTGGTGCCATCTCGTCTCAGTACAACCTCTGCCTCCCAGGTTCAAATGATTCTTCTGCCTCAACCTCCAAGTAATTGGGATTACAGGCTCACACCACCACACCCAGTTAACTTTTGTCTTTTAGTAGAGACAGGGTTTCACCATGTTGGCCAGGCTGGTCTCAAACTCCTGACCTCAAGTGATCCTCTCACCTCGGCCTCCCAAAATGCTGAGATCACAGGCGTGAGCCACTGCGCCCGGCCAAATACATATATATTTTTTACTTTTGGTGTATATATTAAATAAATGACACAAGTTATGCTTATAAACTGCATGTTAGAGTTATAATGTGTCTAGGAAATGAACTCCATAGTCAATTTCCAAATTTAAGGAGTTCTTTGTACTGGAAATGGTAATAAATATAATTGAAATTATAATAAACTTTAAAAATGATGTACTTTTGTTTTAATTGAATTGTAAGACCTTGATGTATTTTGATTTTCGGAAGACATTTTACAGTCTCACATGATGTTCTCATGAACTAGATGGAAAAATAAAAATGTGGATTTGATAGTGGCAGTTGGAGAGTGCTAACAGTAATGAACTAATGTCAAGGTGAAAGCAGGTCTCTGAAGTACTCCACGGGATTCTGCTCGTGACCCTATGGGTTTCAAATACTTTTTTTTTTTTTTTTTTGAGATGGAGTCTTGCTTTGTCGCCCAGGCTGAAGTGCAGTAGCATGATCTTGGCTCACTGCCATCTCCATCTCCCCCCAGGTTCAAGTGATTCTCCTGCCTCAGCCTCACAAGTAGTTGGGATTACAGGCTTACCACCATGCCCACCTAATTTTTGTATTTTTAGTAGAGACAGCGTTTTGCCATGTTGGTCAGGCTGGTCTTGAACTCCTGACCTCCAGTGATCCGCCCACCTCGACCTCCTAAATACTTCTTTGACTAGTAAGTTGAATAGCTAAGACTAGAGTGTTGCTAATAAGAAGGATAGAAAGAAAGGCATATTACCATTGGCACACATAAGTGTGTGGAATGAACTTCTAAGAATGGTGACAGAAATCATGAGTTCCAAATGAGTAGAACCTTGCAAATACTAGAAACACCCAAGCAGACTCTTACAATTCTGTTCTGACAAAAAATGACTCTACTGAGAGGAGTGAGGAGGAACCATGAGAAAGTGACACTGATGATCTAAATCATCATCTACCATAGCACATCCATAGATAATGTGTGAAATATGTAAATTAAGCAACAGCAATTTATCTAGAGTCATAACAATGGTAATTATCAAAACAGTTGAAATCATTAAAAGTGGTTGAACTGCTCTTCAGAACCATTTTAATTTTTATTTATTTATTTTTTTTTTTGAAGGAGCCTCTCTCTGTTGCCCAGGCTGGAGTGCCGTGGCATGATCTTGGCTCACTGCAACCTTCGCCTCCCAGGTTCAAGCGATTCTCCTGCCTCAGCCTCCCGAGTAGCTGGGACTATGGCCCCCACTACCACGTCCAGCTAATTTTTGTATTTTTAGTAGAGACGAGGTTTCACCATTTTAGCCAGGATGGTCTTGATCTCTTGGCCTCATGATCTGCCCGCCTCGGTTCCCAAAGTGCTGGGATTACAGGTGTGAGCCACTGCACCCAGCCAGAATTTTAACTTTCAATACACGTGCATTGATTAATTTGACAAAAATATTTTAAAAGTTAAATTTAGATATTAACCCTCTCTTCTCAAAACAATTATTTTTAAAGCAAAAACCGGAAGTCCTCTTGTACTAAAAAGGGACCAGCAATTTGGAAAATGTAAAATTCCAGGTGTGGGGAAGAAATGTACAAGACGATCTTAAAATATCTTATCATACCCGATAGGAAGGATGGTGTCAGGAAATTAGAGTCATGACCAAGGGATGGAGGAGCCAACTCAAATAGGCTCCCACTGGCTAAAGCTGGAACGATCAAGCACCAAAATGAATAATGATGGCAATGGATTGAAACATCTAAAATCTATTTAAATTCATTTGTTCATAATGATACCTAGAAACAACACTCATTCATCACTTCGGGGGACATTAAAGAACCAACTCACATTATTTTGAAAACTGATAAAGGGAGTCAAGTATTTGTCTTGCCTATTCTGCACAATAGAGTATAGGTGATATTTTTCTTTATAGAATTATTTCAGCTAATAAATGAAGAAGGAATGACAGAATTATAATGTCTTCATTGCCACCCCTAATGAATCAGTGGATCCGAGATAGGAGGTGGGACTCGATTCCAGAGGTAAAGCCTGGACACTGGACCGAATTGAGTACTACCTAAAACAGGGATGAGGTGGAAGCAACTTTCCATAAGACACACCCACCAATGTGCCATGTCAGTTTACCATTGCCATGGCAACACCCTGGCGTTACTGCCCTTTTCCATGGCAATGAGCTGACAACCCAGAAATTACTACCCTTTTCCTGGAAAATTCTGCATAAACCACCCCTTAATCTATATGTAATTAAAAGTAGGTACGAAGGCTAGGCACAGTGGCTCATGGCTGTAATTCCAGCACTTTGGAAGGCTGAGGTGGGTGGACTGCTTGAGGTCAGGAGTTTGAGACCAGCCTGGCCAACATGGTGAAATTCTGTCTCTATCAAAAATACAAAAATTAGCTGGGTGTGGTAGTGGGCAACTGTAATCCCAGCTACTTGGGAGGCTGAGGAAGGAGAATCACTTGAACCCATGAGGCAGAGGTTGCAGTGAGCCGAGATGGCACGACTGCACTCCAGCCTGGGTGACAGAGTGAGGCTCTGTCTCAAAAACAAAACAAAAAAACAAAAACAACAAAAAAAGTAGGTATGAATATGACTGCAGAGCTGCCCTGCACTGCTACTCAGCACACTGCCTGAGGGGTAGCCCTGCTCTTCAGGAGCAGTTACAAAGCTGTAACACTGCCAAAGCTCTAACACTGCTGCTTCAATGAAGCTGTTTTCTTCCACCCTACCACCAGCTCACCCTTGAATTCTTTGCTGAGCAAAGCCAAGAACCCTCACAGGCTAAGCCCCACTTTAGGGCTTGTCTGCTCTACATCAGACCTAAGCAAGCTCATCAGTGGCTTCTAGTTTCACAAAGCAGAGACAATAAATTATGCACCTCCTGATGGAAAACATAGTACTTTATATGAGACAGTCTTGTCAAATAAGTTACATTAAGTTTGATCAACCCTCTAAGTCAGCCTACCAATTTACAGAAAATAGTGTTTCAATCAGCAAAATAATGACTAAGAGTAACTCTACAGGACAAATAAATTGATTGATGTATGCATATGTTCATTACAGCACTATTTCACAATAACAAAGACATAACATCAACCTAAATGCTTATCAGTGATAGAATGGATAAAGAAAATGTAGTACATATATACCATGGAATACTAGAGATCATACCCTTTGCAGGGACATGGATGGAATTAGAAGCCATTATCCTCAGCAAACTAAGGCAGGAACAGAAAACCAAATACCACAGGTTCTTACTTATAAGTGGGAGCTGAATGATGATGTTGCAGGACTTTTCCCTAGTTCAGCTAAAGACGGGGTTCTTTGTCCCACAGCCATGAAAATTCAGGCTCATAGACAATTTGAATGCTGAATAAGACAGGGCTTTACTGGGTGAAAAAGGAAGAAAAGGAGGAAACAGGGACTCTTACAAGGCCAGAGTCCCTGCTAGAGTGCTTCCCACCAGCAGTTCCACCCCAGTGTGCAGGCTGGTTGGTGTTTTTCCACGGACCCTCTCCCACCAGCTATCTCAATGAAAATACATGGACATGTGGGAGGGAACAACACACACACGGGGGCCTGTCAGATGGAGGGTTGTGGAGGGAGAAAGAGCATCAGGAAGAATAGCTAATGGATGCCAGGCTTAATACCTAGGTGATGCGATGATCTGTGCAGCAAACCACCATGGCAAACATGTACCTATGTACTAAACCTGCACATCCTGCACATGTGCCCCTCAACTTAAAATAAAAATGGAAGAAAAAAAAAACCTTAAAGACAAAAAAAGACTTAAGAGGAAGGGCATGGTGGCTGACACCTGTAAGTTCAACATTTTGGGAGGCCAAGGCGGGAAGCTCACTTGCACCCAGGTATTGAAGACTAGCCTGGGCAACGTAGTGGGACCCTGTCTCTATTTTTTGTTTTTTAAGATTTTTTTAAAAGATTTTTTTAAAGGCAAGAAACATGCCACTCAGTTGCAATGTACTCATCATATTTGGATACCAATTCAAATAAACAAACTTAAAAAAAAGAAGAAGAAGAAAAAAACAAACTTATAAGGCAATTGGGCAAATGTAGATACTGACTGATGATGTTATGGAATTACTATTAATGCTTTTAGGTGGATATGGTACTATAGCTATGTTATTTTAAAAGATTTTCTTTTATAGGTACATATTAAAATACTTAGAGATGAAATATATATTATCTTAAGATTTGCTTCAAAATAAACTGGATGGCTGGGGGAAATCAGTGTGGGTATAAATGGACTTGACTATCAGTTGATAATGGATAATTAAATTGGCTGATAGATACCATGGGGTTGATTATATTACTTATTTTATTTTATTTTATTTTATTTTGAGACAGAGTCTCACTCTATTGCCAGGTTGGAGCGCAGTGGCACAATCTCGGCTCATTGCAACCTCCGTCTCCCGGGTTCAAGCAATTCACCTGCCTCAGCCTCCCGAGTAGCTGGGACTACAGGCACCTGCCACCACACTTGGCTAATGTTTTGTGTTTTAGTAGAGCCAGGGTTTCACCATGTAGGCCAGGATGGTCTCTATCTCCTGGAATGATCTGCCCACCTCGGCCTCCCAAAGTGCTGGGATTACAGGCGTAAGCCACTGCACCTGGACTACTTTCACACATTTGAAATATTCTATTACAAAAAGGAAAAGTAGCCCAGGCATGATGGCTCACACCTATAATCCCAGCACTGTGGGCGGCCGAGCAGGGGCAGATCACTTGAGGTCAGAAGTTTGAAACCAGCCTGGCCAACATGGTGAAACCCCATCCCTACCAAAAAAAAAAAATTAGCCGAGCATGGTGGCACGCACCTGTAGTCCCAGCTACTTGGGAGGATGTGGTGGGAGAATCCTTTGGAACCAAGAGGCAGAGGTTGCAGTGAGCTGAGATGGGACCACTGCACTCCAGACTGGGTGATAGAATGAGACCCTATCAAAAGAAAGGAAAGAAGAAAGAAAGAAAGAGAGAAAGAGAGAAAGAGAGAAAGAGAGGAAGAGAGGAAGAGAGGAAGAGAGGAAGCGAGGAAGCGAGGAAGGGAGGAAGGGAGGAAGGGAGGGAGAGAGGGAGAGAGGAAGGAAGGAAGGAAGAGAAAGAAAGAAAGAGGAAGGAAGGAAGGGGAGGGAGGAAGGAAGGAAGGAAGGAAAAAAGAAAGAGAAAGAAAGAAAGAAAGAAAGAAAGAAAGAAAGAAAGAAAGAAAGAAAGAAAGANA
>NW_016806453.1:394517-437451 GCF_001698545.2 Rhinopithecus bieti
TAAATTATTTTAAAAAAGAAGATCTTTAAATATCACTCTAAAATGCCTTAATAAGAATCCAGAAGAATAAAACAGGCAGATTTCATTTATAAACACCAATATAAGGTTTCTAAATAAAATTTTAGCAAATTGAAAAGCATGAAATTTAATCAAGTAGGATTTTTAACCAGAAATATTAAGATAATTCAACATTAAGAATACATTTTTGTAGCTTAATCTCAATAAAATAGCACCGTATCACTTTCTACCTACTTATCCTGCTTTAGTTTTCTTCATGGTACTTGCTGTGATTTGAGTGTTTGTGTCCTCTCCAAAATTCATGTTGAAACTTAATGCCCAATATAACATTACTAATAGGTGAGGCCTTCAGGAGTTGATTAAGCCATGAGGGTGGTGCCCCCTGTATAGGACTAGGTGCCCTTATAAAAGGGCCTGAGGGACGAAGTTTGTTCCTTCTGCCCTTCCACCTTCTGCCAGGGAAGCACACAGGCTTTGACTTTCTTTTTGATTTCTCTAACCTCCAGTGCAGAGGACAGTGCCTGGCACTATCTGCTTAGTAAATGCTGATTAAGTGAATTTTATTAATATGCTAAGAAGAAAAAATATAAATGATTATAATACATGCTGAAAATAGAGTGATAAAATTCAACATTTGTTTGTGATTCTAAAAGTTAGTAAACAGAGAACATTTAATTGAAATTATTAGCAAAATGTATATATAATAGCAAACTACAACAGGCATCCATATTAAAATCAGAAACAAAAAAAAAAGAATACTTGCCATGACCACAATTCATTACATTGTTCTGGAAGTTTTACCCAATAAAACAAAAGGAAATGGGTTACATGAAGGAACTTACAAAATTATTATTTACAGATGATAACGTGTCAACTTAGTATACTCAAGAGAACATTTAAAAAACAATGGGTTAGCGTCACATGGCATCTTTTTTAAAATAAATAAATTAATTAAAAAAATAAAAAACAGGCTGGGCACAGTGGCTCACGCCTGTAATCCCAGCACTTTGGGAGGCCGAGGCAGGCAGATCACCTGAGGTCAGGAGTTCAAGACCAGTTGGCCAACATGGTAAAACCCCATCTCTACTAAAAATACAAAAATTATCTGGGCACGGTGGCAGGTGCCTGTAATCCCAGATACTAGGGAGGGTGAGGCAGGAGATCACTTGAACCTGGGAGGTGGAGGTTGCAGTGAGCTGAGATCAGGCCATTGCACTCCAGCCTGGGTGACAAGAGCAAGACTCTGTCTCAAAATAAATAAATAAAAATAAAAATAAAAAACAATGGGAAGCCATTAAAAGGTGCTAAACAGGGCCAAGGCGACATAAGCAGATTTGGCTCTACCCATACATGAAGAATGGAGAGGAGGAGAACAAGCCTGGATACTACTACAATTGTCCTGATGAGAACTGAGACTAACTCACAATAGCAGGTGCTGAAAGAAATGAATTAGAGACATATTGTAGAGGTGAAATTCACTGGAAGTTGATGGCAAATTGGTTACTTGGGGTAAGAGAGTAGGAGGTATCTCAGATACCTCCTGCATGGGGTTATAAATATGAGAGTTCTGGGAAAGAGAGCCGGAGACTCATTATACAGAATGTAGACTTTTCTAATACTCCTGTTTTCAGCCTTGTTCTTCACCGATATTCTTTAATGTGTCTGTGTCTCAAAGTCTGAAGTCTCCTTGGTTTAATTTCTTCAGGGAATAAGCCTCCCATCTCCAGTGGGGTCAGGGGATGGGCTATCTGCCTGGCTGCACAGGACAGGAGTTAGGACTGCTCTTTTTATAGACTTCTAATCAATACCATGTGTCCGCTCCACCTACTGGGTGGAAACTAGACTCTTTGAGAGACTGCTTTGCGTTCTTTTGGTTATATACCCAGAAGCAGAATTGCTGGATCATATGATAATTGTATTTTTAATTTTTTAAGGAAACTCCATACTGTTTTCCATAGCAGCTGCACCATTTCACATTCCCACAACAGTGCACAGTGTTCCTATTTCTCCCCATCCTCACCAGTTTTTTTATTTTCTGGGTTTTTTTGGGGTGTGTGTGTGTGTGTGTGTGTGTGTGTGTTTATAGTGGCCAGCTTAATAGGTATGAGGTAATATCTTATTGTGTGTGTTTGTGTGTGTGTGTGTGTATGTGTGTGATTATAGTGACCATCTTTACAGGTATGAAGTAATAGCTTATCGTGGGTTATTTTTGTTTTGTTTTTTGTTTTTTTTTTTGAGAGGGCGTTTTCACTCTTGTTGCCCAGGCTGGAGTGCAGTGGCACGATCTCGGTTCACTTCAACCTCCACCTTTTGGGTTCAAACGATTCTCCTGCCTCAGTCTCCCGAGTAGCTGGGATTACTGGCATGCGCCACCACGCCTGGCCTCTTATTGTGGTTTTCTTTCGCATTCCTTCATGATTAGTGATGCCGAGCATCTTGATGTTGAGCACCTTTTCATATACCTATTGGCCATTTGTATATCTTTGGAGAAATATGTATTCGAGGTCTTTACCCATTTTAAAAATTGGGGTACTTGGGAGTTTTTCGTTATTGAGTTGTAAGAATTTTTATACATTCTGGATATTAATCCCTTATCAGATATATGGTTTGCAAATATTTTCTCCAGTTCCACAGGTTGCTTTTTTACTGTATCGATTGTTTCCTTTCCTACTTTTTAAAGTTTGGTGTAGTCCCATTTGTCCATTTTTGCTTTGGTTGCCTGCACATTTATTGTCATATCCAAGAAACCACTGCCAAATCCACTGTCATGCAGCTTTTCCTCTACAGTTTGTTTGAGGAGTTTTATAGTTTCAGGACTTACTTTTGGTCTATTCCATCTTTAATTAACTTTTGTATATGATCTAGGGTAAGGGTCCAACTACATTCTTTTGCATGTGGATATCCAGTTTTCCCAACCCCACTTGTTGAAGAGACTATCCTTTCCCCATTGTGCAGCCTTGTCATCCTTGTCAAAGATCATTTGACCACGTATGTGAGGTTTTGTTTCTGTTTTATGCATTCTGTTCCGTTGGTCTAAATGTTTGTCTATATACCAGTACTACACGGTTTTGACTACTGTAGGTTTGTAGAATGTTTCGAGATCAGGAAGTATGAGGCCTCCCATTTTGTTTTTCTTTCTCAAGATTGTTTTGGCTATGCAGGGGTTTTTTGCAATTCCATATGAATTTTAGGACGGGTTTTTCTATGTCTGCAAAAGTAACTTGATATTTTAATAGGGATTGCATTAAATCTGTAATTGCTTTGGATAGTATGAGGATTTTAACAGTATTAAGTCTTATGATCCATCAACACAGCTGTCTTCTTATTGATTTGTATCTTCAATTTCTTTCAGCAATGTTTTGTAGTGACTTATGTAAAAGTCTTTTACTTTTTTAGTTATGTTTATTCCTAAGTATTTTATCTTTTTAATGCTATTGTAAGTGGAAGTGTTTTCTTTTCTTCCTTTTTTCTTAATTATTTGTGGCTAGTATATAGGTACACAACTGATTTTTGCACGGTGTTTTTGTGTCCTGCAGCTTTGCTGAATTCATTTATTAGTTTTTGTGGGGAGGGGGGGTTGTTGTTTGTTTGTTTTTGAGATGGGGTCTCACTCTGTTGCCCAGGCTGGAGTGCCATGGCATGATCTCAGCTCGCTGCAACCTCCACCTCCCAGGTTCAAATGATTCTCATGCCTCAGCCTCCCGCATAACTGGAATTACAGGCACCTGCCACCACGCCTGCCTAATTTTTTTGTATTTTTAGTAGAGATGGAGTTTCGCTATGTTGGCCAGGCTGGTCTCAAACCCCTGACCTCAAGCAACCCACTCGCCCTGGCCTCCCAAAATGCTGAGATTACAAGGGTGAGCCACCGCGCCTGATCCATTTAATAGTTTTAACAGTGTGTGTGTGTGTGTGTGTGTGTGTGTGTGTGTGTCTAATCTTTAGGAATTCTACATGTAAGATCATGTCATCTGGGAATAGAGATCATTTTACTTTTTCCTTTCCAATTCGGATGACTTTTATTTCTTTTTATTGCCTAATTGTTCTGTCTAGGACTTCCATGACTGTACTGAATGGAAGTAGCAAAAGTGGGCATCTTTGCCTTGATTCTGATCTTAGAAAGCAATCAGTTTTTGACCATTGGGTATGATGTAAGTTGTAAGCTTTTACATATAGCTTTTATTATGCTGAGGTAATTTCCTTCTAGTCCTTGTTGGTTGAGTGTTTTTCTCACAAAAGCATGTTGAATTTTGTCAGATATTTTTTATCCATCAATAGCTTTTGTCGTCCATTCAGTTAATGTGTTGTATTATGGAACTGACTTTTTTTTTTTTTTTTTTTTTTAAGACAAGATCTGGCTCTATTCCCCAGGCTAGAGTGCAGTGCAGTGGCATGATCTTGGCTCACTGCAACCTCCACCTCCTGGGGTCAAGTCATCCTCCCACCACAGCCTCCCAAATAACTGGGAATACAGGCACGCACCACCATGTCCAGCTAATTTTTGTATTTTTTGTAGAGACAAGGTTTTGCCATGTTGGCCAGGCTGGTCTCAAACTCGTGAGCTCAAGCGATCTGCCCACTTAGGCCTCCCAAAGTGTTGGGATTACAGGCATGAGCCACTGCCCCAGCCTGATTAACTTTTATATGTTGAAACATTCTTGTATTTCAGGAGTAAGTTCCTCTTGGTCATGGTGTATAATCCTTTTAATGTGCCATGAATTCAGTTTGCTAGTATTTTATTGAGGATTTTGGCATCAATATTCAGGTATATTGGTCTATGGTTTTCTTGTTGTGTCCTTGTCTAGTTTTGGTATCAGGGTAATGCTGGCCTCATAGAAAGTTTGGAAAATGTGAAGGATTTCTGTTAATTCTTAAATTTTTGGTAGAATTCCCTTTTTTTTTTTTTTTTTTTTTTTTTTTTTTTTGTTTTTTTTTTTTTTTTTTGAGACGCGGAGTCTCGCCGCTCTGTCGGCCGCGGGCTTGGGGAGTGCAGTTGGCCGGATCTCAGGCTCACTGCAAGGCTCCGCCTCCCGGTGCTTTACGCATTCTCGCTGCCTCAGGGCCTCCCGAGCTAGCCTGGCGACTACAGCGGGCCCGCCACCTCGCCCGGCTTAGTTTTTTGTTATTTTTTTAGTAGAGACGGGCGTTTCACAGGTGTTAGCCAGGATGGTCTCGATCTCCTGACCTCGCCTGATCCGCCTCGTCTCGGCCTCCCAAAGTGCTGGGATTACAGGCTTGAGCCACCGCGCCCGGCGGTAGAATTCTCTAGTGAAGGCATTTGGTCCTGGGCTTTTCTTTGTTGGGAGGTTTCTGATTACTGATTCAGCCTATTAACTAGTTACAAATCGTTCAGATCTACTATTTCTTCAAACCTCAGTATTGGTAGGTTGTATTTTTCCAGCAATTCATCCATTTGTTTTAAGTCATCCAATTTGTTGGTGTATGATTGTTCATAACAGTATGATCCTTTTTATTACTGTGGCATCGTTTGTAATGTCTCCTCTTTCACTTCTGAATTTTGCTGAGTCTTCTCTCTTGTCTTGTTGATCTAGCTAAAGGTTTGCAAATTTTGTTGATTTTTTGTTTGTTTGTTTTGATTTGTGAGATGAAGTCTTGCTCTGTCGCCCAGGCTGGAGTGCAGTGGTATGACCTCTGCTCACTGCAACCTCCACCTCCTGGGTTCAAATGATTCTCCTCCTCAGGGTCCCCAATAGCTGGGATTATAGGTGCCTGCCACCATGCCTGGCTAATTTTTGTATTTTTATTAGAGATGGGGTTTTGCCATTTTGGCCAGGCTGGTCTCGAACTCCTGTCCTCAGGTGATCCACCCACCTTGGCCTCCCAAGGTGCTGGAGATTACAGGCATGAGCCACTGCACCTGGTCAAACTTTTGTCGATATTTTTTAAAAACCTAACTTTTAGTTTTGTTGACTTCTTGGTATTGGCTTTCTAGTCTCTCTTATTTCTACTCTAATCTTTAGTATTTCCTTTCTTCTGCTAACTTAGGGTTAGGTTTGTTCTTTTTTTAGTTCTTTGAGGTATAAAGTTAGGTTGCTGATTTGAGATCTTCTTTAGTAATGCATTTTATATCATATACTGCTCTAAACTTCCCTCTTAGCATCTTATGGGATGTTTTCCTGCATCCCCATAAGTTTTCATGTGTTTTGTTGTTTGTTTTCATTTTTCTCAAGATATTTTCTAATTTCCCTTGTGATTTCTTCTTTGACTCATTGGTTGCTCAAGAATATGTCATTTTTTCTTTCCACATATTTGTGAAGTTTTTAGTTTTCCTTTTGCTGTTGATTTCTAGTTTCATTCCATTGGGTTTGGAAAAGATACTTGGTATGATTTAAATATTCTTAAATTTGTTGAGACTTGTTTTCTGTCCCAAAATGTGATCTATCTTGGAGACTGTTTTTATGTGCCCTTGAGAAGAACGTATACTTTTGCTCCTGTAAAGTGGAATGTTCCGCATACGTCTGTTTGGTCCAACTGGTCTGTAATGGACCTTATTGTGTAAACATAATAAGGTCTTTTGTTATTGATCTTCTATCTGATTGTTCTATTTAATATTGACTGTGGGGGTATTGAAATCTCTTACTATTGCGTTACTTTCTATTTCTTCCTTCAGTTCTGTCAATATTTGTTTCATATGGTTGGATGCTTTGCTCTTAGATGCATATATATTTATAATTGTTACATCTTTCTAATGAAGTGAACCTTTTATCATTATATAATGTTCTTCTTTGTCTCTTACGACAATTTTTGGCTTAAAGTCAGTTTTCTCTGATATAAGTAGGGCTGGTCTGGCTCTTTTTCGGTTACCGTTTGCCTGTGTTAACAAAAGATCAATGAGTTCTGTTGAGGAAAAGGGGGAGCTTTATTTTCTAAAAGCAATCTGCAGATTGGAGAGATGCAGCCTTCAGTGCAAAATCAAAGTGTGACCTGAGGTCGGGGTTGGAAAGTTAGAGTTTATAAAGGCCAAAAACACAGGTCAGGGGAGGGGAATCATGGGAGTGGGGAACAGAGTCTTGATTAAACGATCTTTAAGCCCCATTTCACCAGTCTGTCTTAATTAGCTGGTTCCAGGTGGTCAGTGGGGAGGCACCAGGTGGTCTGTTGGGGTCAGTTGAGGAATTTCTAGTTGCAGTTATTTTCAGGAATTGTTCTTTGACTTCGTTGTGGAAAAACGGGTTTTATAATGCTTTCCAAGGACACAGAGAGTGTGACCATTTCTTCGCCCTGCCATATAACTCTTGGTTCTGCTTTTAAATTTTCAATCACAGGGAGTCCATCTTGTCTGTTAAGTGGGTACATAATTTGACACATGGAATATCTTTTCCTATCCTTTAAGGTTCAGCCTATGTGTGTCCTTATACTAATGTGAATATCCTGTAGACAGTAGCTGAATCTTGTTTTCTTATTCAGTCACTCTATATCTTTTCATTGGGAAGTTTAATCCATTTACATCTAAAGCAATCACTGATAGGGAAGGAGTCACTATTGCTGTTTTGTTATTTTTTTCTGCATATCTTGTAGTTATTTTGTCCTTCTTTTCCTCTCTTACTGTATTCCTTTGTTTTTAGTTGTGTGTGTTTGTTTTTGTTTTGATGGTGTGCTTTGATTCCTTTTTCATTTTCTTCGTGCATCTTCAATGCACATTTTCTTTGTGATTATCATGAAGAATTTATAAAAATATCTTATACTTTTTTTTTTTTTGAGATGGAGTCTCACTCTGTCACCCAGGCTGGAGTGCAATGGTGCGATCTCAGCTCACTGCAACTTCCACCTCTCAGTTTCAAGCAATTCTGCCTCAGCCTACCAAGTAGCTGGGATTATAGGTGCCTGCCATCAGACCTGACTAATTTTCATATTTTTGTAGAGACAGCATTTCACCATGTTGGCCAGGCTGGTTTTAAACTCCTGACTTCAGGTGATCCATTCTCCTTGGCCTCCCAAAGTGATGGGATTGCAGGCATGAGCCACTGTGGATGGCCAAAATATATTATACTTATAACAATCTATATTAAACTGACAATGACTTAATGTCAATCACACATAAAATCTCAAGTCATTTATATCTTCCCACCACTGTATGTTATCGATGTCACAAATTATATCTTTTTAATATTTTATATACATTAATATAGTTTTATAGTTATAATTATTTCTATGCTTTGTCTTTTAAATTATATACCAGAATTGATTTATGCACCACCATTACAATACTACAGGATTCTGTATTTGTCTACATATTTACCTTTTCATAGAGCTTTATATTTTCACATGCTTTTGTGTTGCTTTCTAGAGTTCTAGAGTCATTTCTTTTCAACTTATAGGACTGCCTTTAGCAATTCCTTCAAAGCAGGTCTAATGATAAACTCCCTCAGTGTGTGTTTGTCTGGGAAGGGCTTTATTCTTCTTTCATTTTTGAAGGACAGACACTTTTACCAAATACAGTGTTTTGGTGGACAGCTTTTCTTTCCCTTTTCTCCTTTTTTTTTTTTTTTTTTTTTTTTTTGAGATGGAGTCTTGCTCTGTCGCCAGGTTAGAGTGCAGTGGTGCGATCTTGGCTCACTGAACCTCCGTCTCCTGGGTTGAAGTGATTCTCCTGCCTCAGCCTCCCAAGTAGCTGGGACTACAGGCATGCACTACCATGCCCAGCTAATTTTTGTATTTTTAGTAGAGACGGGGTTTCACCATGTTGGCCAGAATGGTCTCAATCTCTTGACCTTGTGATCCGCCCACCTCAGCCTCCCAAAGTGCTGGGATTACAGATGTGCACCACCATGCCTGATCTGGACAGTTTTTCCTTTCAGCATTTTGAATACATTATCCCATCCTCTTCTGGTCTGTAATGTTTCTGCTGGGAAATCTGCTGATGTTACAGGAGCTTCCTTATATGTGACCAGTGGCGTTTCTCTTGGGGTTTTCAACGTTCTTTGCCATTGACTTTTGAAAACTTGATTGTAATGTGTCTTGGTTTGGGGCTCTTTGGGTTCATCTCACTTCGAATCCTTTGAGCTTCTTGAATTTAGATGCCTGTTTCCTTCCTCAGATTCATGAGTTTTCAATCATTTTATCTTCAAATAACCTCTCTGTCCTTTCTCTCTCTTCTTCTTCTGAGACTCTCATAATGTGTATATTGTTCCATGTGGTGGTATCCCATAAGTCCCTTAAGCTTTCTTTACTTTTCTTGATTCCTTTTTCTTTTTGTTCCTCTAATTCAATAATTTCAAATGACCTATGTTCAAGTTTGCTGATTCATCAGTTTCATCAACTCTATTATTGAATTCCTTTAGTGCATTTCTAAAATTCAGATATTGTATTCTTCAGCTTCAAAATTTCTGGGTTTTTTAATTATTATTATTTTAGATGGGGTCTCGCTCTGTCACCTAGGCTGGATGGAGTGCAGTGACATGATCTTGGCTTACTGCTCCGCCTACTAGGTTCACACCATTCTCCTGCCTCAGCCTCCCAAATAGCTGGGACTACAGGCACCTGCCACCACGCCTGGCTAATTTTTTTTCTTTTTTCTTTTTTTTTTTGTAGAGACGGAGTTTCACCGTGTTAACCATGATGGTCTCGATCTCCTGACCTTGTGATCCGCCCACCTCGGCCTCCCAAAGTGCTGGGATTACAGGCATAAGCCACTGCACCCAGCCCAGAATTTCTGTTTTTTTAATAGTTTTTCTTTGTTGATATTCTCATTGCATTCATGCATCACTTTCCAGATTTTATTTTCTGTATTCTCTTATGGTTCATTGAACTTCTTCAAGATGATTATTCTGAATTATTTGTTAGGTAATTCATTGTTTGGTGTTTCTTTAAGGTTGATTTCAGGAGATTTTGTTCCTTCCATAGGACCATCTTTTCCTGTTTCCTTGTGTGCCTTGTTGTTGTTGTTGCTATTATTATTATTTTGCTATGATTTGTGCACTTGAAAAAACAACTATCTCTCCTAGTCTTTATAGACTAGCTTCATATGTGAAAGGCCTTCACCAATCAGCACAGTTAAAAATTCTGAAGGCTTCTCAAACCTTTTCTGGGGATGCATCTTCTCTGGGCTTGTGCATGTAATTTCCCAATTAGAGTGGTTTGCCACTTTGTTTGTTTGTTTGTTTGTTTCCAGGAGTTTATAATCTCTTACTCCTTCTGATGTCTGTCTGTGGTACCGCAGGTTCTCTGGCACTGCGGTAAGCCATTGAGCTCTTTTGTTCTCAGTAGCCCCTAGGGATGGAAAATACACTGATTCTGTCAGCACTGTGAGTTAGGTGAGGAAAAAACCAGTCACTGGAACAACCCCCTGAAAAGTCATACGTTTCTTTCTTCTCTTTCCCTCCCAAGGTAGTAACTGTCAGTTGGGCTTTTTCTCCTGAGAGCACCAAGCTGTGCTGGCTTGAGGGAGGAGGGATCATGGATGAAATTAAATGGCTTTTCTTACCTGTTTCATGGACTATTCTTGACTTTTAGCTTGCCTGCTGTCCTATGACTTCTTAACTGGTTTCTGGAGTTCTCAAAAAGGCTTTTTTGATCATATATAATTAAATCACTGTCCCTGCAAGGGAATGCAGTCTGAGGCTTCCTATTCCATCATCTTGCTCTGTGCTCAGCCTTTCATTTTTTTATTCAGTGTATTTGTTATTGTTTGAATATTTTACATCCATCACATTAAAAATAATATGAAGAAAAGTATCCAAATCTAAATGTTTTAAATATTGAAGGAAATGTATTTCATTTCCAATAAAGTATAAAAGGGCCCTTGGTTTTATTACTATCATTTATACTAAAGTACAGTAAGAATTAGCCTATATTTACATATATTACACAAACCTCCCACTATTGTGAGCATTCCCAAATTCCTGCAGCCTTAAAAAAAATGTAAAAGGGTTGCTTTGTTATGGTATAAGAAATAAATTAACAATGGCTGGGCATGGTGGCTCACGCCTGTAATCCCAGCACTTTGGGAGGCCGAGGCAGGTGGATCACTTGAGGTCAGCCTGGCCTCAGGTGAAACCCCATCTGGTCAATTGAGACCAGCCTGGCCAACACAGTGAAACGCCATCTCTACTAAAAACACAAAAATTAGCCAGCATGGTGGTGGGCACCTGTAATCCCAGTTACTTGGGCGGCTGAGGCAGGAAAATCACTTGAACCCAGGAAGTGGAGGTTGCAGTGGGCTGAGAGCGCGCCATTGCACTCCAGCCTGGGCAACAACAGCAAAACTTCATCTCAAAAAAAAAAAAAAAAAACAAACAAACAAAGAAAGAGGCCGGGTGCCGGGTGCCATAGTTCACACCTGTAATCTCAGCACTTTGGGAGGCCAAGGCGGGCAGATCACGAGGTCAGGAGATCAAGACCATGCTGGCCAACATGGTGAAACTCTGTCTCTACTAAAAATACTATATATATTTATATATGTGTGTGTGTGTGTGTGTGTGTGTATATATATATATACATAGCCAGGGGTGGTGGTGGGCACTTGTAGTCCCAGCTACTCAGGAGGCTGAGACAGGAGAATCGCTTGAACCTTGGAGGTGGAGATTGCAGTGAGCCGAGATCATGCCACTGCACTTCAGCCTGGGCAACAGAGAGAGACTCCGTCTCAAAAAAAAAAAAAAAGAAATTAATGCAAATTATGAAGCAGACATTTAAGATATCCCTTATCCATATAGATAAGAATAAATATGAGATAAATTGATTAAATTGTGTTTTTTCTTTTGTGCTTTAGGCATTAGGATTTTTGTCTTCTTATGGAATAGGAATGGAATATGATCAAGCTAAGGTAAAGGTCATTCTGTTTTATTCTGGAACAAAATTGATTTCTTTAAAAGGGACATTGAATAAAATCTACTCATTAATTAAAGGGGTTCACTCTAGTGTAGTAGTTGAAAGCACCAGCTTAATAGTCAAAGAAATGTAGTGTTCTTATGCCATAAGTTTCTTAAAGCCTCATAAGTCAACTTCTTCATTGAGGATAGATAGTATCTGCTTCATAGGGAAATTATGATGATTAAATGAAATATCTCATACAATGCCCTTATCACAGACTCCAGAGATTAGTAAACCCCTAATAAACGGCAGCCATCTTTACAAAGGAGAGTGAAATTTGAAATTTATTTTGGAGTAACTCAATGGGTCATTGGGGGACTCGGAATAAAAAAGGAATCGTTGGTTTGAGTTTCAAATTTTAATGGCCAACCTGGTTTGGGGGGTTTTTTGTTTGTTTGTTTTTACTTTAGGCACTGATATATTACACCTTTGGAAGTGCTGGAGGAAGCATGATGTCCCAGATGATTTTGGTTTGTAAACAGAATATTCTCGGGACCAAATTTTTATGCCATAAATACAGCATTGTCTTGAATATTAAGATGCATCTGTTGGTGTTTTAGGGGTACAGATATTTGTCAGGAATCAATGTTCTACAGAATTGTGAAGTTGCCCTAAGTTATTACAAGAAAGTGGCAGATTATAGTAAGTAATCCACATAACTTATTTAAAAATAAACAGCTGCCAAGGAATTAGAAAAATGAATCAATAACAGTTCAATTGATATAAACTTATGAAAATATCAACAGTGTCTGTTCTTAACATGTTGTAATACAATTATTTTAATATAATACAGAGTTTCTGTTTCCTTAATAGCTACTTTCCAAATAATTTTAAAAGATTATACTCAGTTTTTATTTTCATTAATATGTATCCCCAAACAATTCTGTTTTACTTGCTTTTGTGATGATCTTTCCTTTACTGAGAATTTGAATGTAACACCAATAAATATTAAGCAGTTACCATAAATATAACATTTAGAATATGGGATGACTGCCAAAAATTCCTAAAGGAATGAATGTAAGGTACATACATTGGAGGTATCTATCACCACATGTGAGAACAATTCAAGCAACCATTAGTCTAAATGTAATCAGAATAACATCTAAACACACATCTTTGGCACTATGAGGATCTGAGAAAAGAAAGAAGGAGGAAAAAAAATTGTTTTGAATTTAAGATGCTATGTATAACAAGATCATTTCATGTGCTTAATGAAATTTGAATTACTATATATATTTCAAACTGCACACTTTGTTAGGTGTATTCAAGCATATTTATATTTATTTTCAGACTATCCATAGGAAGTAATTAAAGAGCAGTGATTATACCTGTATTACAGTCTTAGTACCAGAAAAAAATTATGGATAGAGTGAGTTGTCTGCTCCTAAAATATCCCCTTTCCGTGAGTCTTTTTGGTCAAGATCTTCTGTAGAGTCTGATATAAGTTGATACAATACTTGCATAGGTTGCAAAGAAGAACTAGAGAACCCAAAAAACAAAAATCTGTACTTTTTTTTTTTTTTTGAGACAGCGTATCCCTCTGTCATCCATGTTGGAGCACAGTGGCTCAATCTCTGCTCACTGCAGCCTCCGCCTCCTGGGTTCAAGCAATTCTCATGCCTCAGTTTCCCAGGTATCTGGCATTACAGGCGTGCACCACCATACCTGGCTAATTTTTGTATTTTTAGTAGAGACAGGGTTTCACCATGTTGGCCAGGCTGGTCTCGAACTCCTAACCTCAAGTGATCTGCCCGTCTCTGCCTCCCAAAGGGCTGGGATTTCAGACACGAGCAACCGTGCCTGGCCAAAAACCTGCAAATTTCTATTTTTCATGCATCTTCTGTCTCTATTAGTTGAACAGATTTCTGCACAATTTAAGATAATAAGCTAACGGTGTTTTCTCTAAATTGACTGTTATCTCTTGCAGCCTCTGTTTTCTAGCTATTCTCTGGCTTGTTTTTATTCACAGTTGCTGACACATTTGAAAAAAGTGAAGGTGTTCCAGTGGAAAAAGTGAGACTAACAGAAGGACCTGAAAATCTGAGTTCTAACAGTGAGATTTTGGATTGGGACATATACCAATACTATAAATTTTTGGCAGAAAGAGGAGATGCTCAGATACAAGTAATGTATACAGATGAGATTGAGTTTTTAGAACATGAAAATTACAAGGGCCTTAATTCTTTCTGAGTCCTGGAGGGATGAACAACACCCCATCCTAAATAGGAAAGGGGAGAGACACGCCCTCCTCTCGCCCTACTCCTGTTTTGTTCCCTGCTACTTGCAGTTCCTGTAGCCCACTGGAGAACTAGTTGCCATAATAATAGCAATGTTTTTGCATTTCTTCCTTAAAAATTAATTAATTTTTTTTTTTTTTTTTGAGATGGAGTCTCGCTCTGTCGCCCAGGCTGTAGTGCGGTGGCGCGATCTCCGCTCACTGCAAGCTCTGCCTCCCGGGTTTACGCCATTCTCCTGCCTCAGCCTCCCGAGTAGCTGGGACTACAGGCGCCCACCACCGTGCCTGGCTAATTTTTTGTATTTTTAGTAGAGACGGGGTTTCACTGTGTTAGCCAGGATGGTCTAGATCTCCTGACCTCGTGATCTGCCCGTCTCGGCCTCCCGAAGTGTTGGGATTACAGGTGTGAGCCACTGCGCTCGGCCCCAATGTTGGTTTTAATATGAATAAACTATGACAATCCAGAAAGGTTCTATGTTTGGGAACAGGACAGTATTTGCACAATCTTTGAAGGTCAAGAGCTAAAGTCCCTAGGTTTACATGCCTGGGTGATTCTGTACCCCGGCAGGCCGGCTTCCAGCCACTAAGGAAGCCATATGTCCAGCAGCAACCAATTACCCAATAAATGATACAGTCTGGAATGTTTCCCTAAATTTTTCAGGACATTTCAAACGCGTCCAACAATCAACATACTACAGTAGAATCACCACATAAATGTTTTATTTATTTAAAGTAATACTGCTGCTAAAATGATTTCCAAACTCATCGTTCCTAGGTCTCTCTTGGACAATTACATCTAATTGGGAGGAAAGGTCTGGATCAGGATTACCATGTAAGTCTATCTCAAGATCCACTCACATGGGGTGGGGAAGGTAATAGTGAGGGAGGCTGGCAGGGAAGTGAAAGCGGGGAGAGGGAAAGGTGGAAGAGTTGCTCAGAAAGCCCACTGATGCTTTCTTGGTCAACTATGCTTCCCAGCTTCTTAGGAAGAACTAAGTTCTCCAGAGGGAGCACTTGCCCACCTGCCTTCAAGAACAAAGGGAAAGGGACTTCTGAGGAGCAATCGAGGCAGGGGAGTATCCATGTTGCAGGAGAACCTAGTCTCTGCCCACTCACACACACCTTGGGCCAGGATTAGGAGAGAGAATATCCACACCTGCCAGCCTGAACCCAAGGCCAGCCGCAGAGTCCACCTGGGGATCACCGCTAAGGAGCCTGAGAAGCAACTTCATCCCCATTTGGCTAAATCAGAAGACAGACTGCTTTTAATATAATTAAAAATATATTAAACATCCTTATACGTTTGCAAAGCTCCTTTCAATCATTTTGCTTAACCTTACCTTATCCCAGTAAGGTTAAAAGGTTAATTAACCGGCCAGGCACAGTGACTCATGCCTGTAATCCCAGCCCTTTGGGAGGCTGAGGTGGGTGGATTACGAGGTCAGGAGAATTGAGTCCATCCTGGCAAACATGGTGAAACCCCGTCTCTACTAAAATTACAAAAAATTAGCCGGGTGTGATGGCACATGCCTGTAATCCCAGCTACTCGAGAGGCTGAGGCAGGAGAATCACTTGCACCCAGGAGACAGAGGTTTCAGTGAGCCCAGATCATGCCACTGCACTCCAGCCTGGGCGATAGGGCAAGACTCCATAAAAAAAAAAAGAAAGAAAAGAAAAGAAAAAAAAATTAATTAACCATTCAAATTTGTAGTGAAGAAAAAAGCAAATGAACAAATGAACTTGACCTACACAGGATCCTCCTCTGCAAGATGCCAGGGTCATGGGATGAGTTCTTGCTTAGATTCTGATAGTGGTTTCAAGGCCCTACATCACCACAGACCTGGGAAGTAACTGGATTTTTCTTTTTAAAGATGATTTTGCTGCTCTTTTCATTTATAGGAGACACATGCTCCTTGTCTCAAAGGAACACATAGCCTATTTCAACATAGTCCCAATGGCTAAGTGATAGAAACAACTACTTTATAAGGCTATTACCTAAAAAAGTGATCTGTTATTACTTTGCATTTCATTTTGGGTTATTTTATGAATGTGTCTTTGGTACTATAATTTGTATTTTATATGAGGTCCAGTAAACATCAGGTAAATGTCGAAGTCATTTCATAAAATGTGATAAAATAGGTAGGAATTTAAATAAGCCTATTCACCCCAAGACAGCTCAGTTGAAGATCCATAGATTTTTCTTTCATCTTAATCATAACCAAAGTTTTAGCTTCTTAGATGGGAATATCTGGATTCATAATATTACTCTGTCAGATTTCAGCCTGCAATGAGTTTCTCATGTTAATCATAGAATGTGTAACTAGGAAGGCTTCCTCATTTTCCATAAACATGAAATTTGGATGTGAGGGCACCCTAGCTTCAGCTGTAGGGAAGACAAACCAATCTTCGTACAGTGCAATAAAATCCCACAAAGTTGGTACTTCAGTCAGCTCCAGCCACTGTGGTCACCAGATGGCAGCTGCAGCTGCCTCCATGTGAGGATGAAGCGCAATCCCAGGGCAGGATCCTAGAGCTGTTGTGTAGCAGCCAGGCAGCTGAGTGTCACCCAGGAGCCCAGCCAGGATCTCCTGTGGGCTCATTCACAAGGTTTTATTACATCTGTTTTACAAATAAGAAGCAGAGGCTGGATGGAGACATAAAATAAATTGCTTCAAGGCTCACAACTGGGAAATAAGATTGTTTAAGAAGCAGAATTTGAACTCAGGCCTTCAGAAATCAAAACCTGAGCTCTTTCCATTAAACTTCATTTGACCCAGGCCAAAACAAAAAACAGCCTCTAAAATCTGTTCCCTCATTTATAAAGCAAGAAGAAGAAATGACATGATCTCTCAGTTTCCTTTAGCTCTTTCTGATAGTGGGTTGGGCCTTCTGCTTCCAGATATCCCAAGAAGACGAGTTTAATTCCAGAACCATCCTTGTGGTTCAGGTACTCTCTGGGGTAAGCACAGGCTGGTCCTTTTTTATTCTCTCAGCCTAATGAACCTGAACTTGAATGGAGGACTCCAGTTGAAATATCAAACCTTACGACAAATTGACTTATCTATCAGTTATCTTTGTCTGCATTTTAAACAGTCCCAAACTTAGGTGGTTTTCAATAATAACCATTTATTTAATTCATGATTTTGACAGGTCAGCAATTTTGGTTACCTCAGCTGAGCAATTCCGATCTGGGCCAGGCTCAGCTAATCTTCACTGGGCTTGCTCATGCATCTGCAGTTCGCTGGAACATTAGCTAGAGCTGGCTGGTTTATGATGGCTTCCTCTGTGACTGCTAGAATGACTGAGGTCCCTCTCCATGTGGTCTCGTGCTCCAGCCAACTGGCCCAAGCTTTCCACATGGCAGTCAAAGGTTCTAAGAACACCAGAGCAGAAGTCTCTTGAGGCCTGAGCTCAGAACTGACAAATCACTTCTGCCACATTCTTTTGGCCAAAGCAAATCACAAGGCCAGCAAGCTTGGAGAGGTAGGGAAATGGGCTTCTCCTCTCAATGAGCAGAGCTGCAAAGTACTGCGGTCATTCTTGTAACATACCATAGTGTAGCTGTGCCAGAATCAACTTGGAAGGCAGGGGAGATGCATAAGGGAGAGGGAAGATACAAAGATAAATCCAGTTTCCAAAAGGCTATTACTGCAGCTCTTTTCATGCCTCACTTCTCATCTTTCCAAGTCTCACCTCCTCAGAGAGGATAATGTTTTCTTTTCTTTTTATTTTATTTTCTTTTTTAATTGACTCATAATAATTGTACATATTTATGGGATACACTGTGATGTTTTGATCATTACATAATATATTCATTATGTAATATATACATATGTATGCAAATGTGATGTATACATTATGTAATTATCAAACCAGGGTAATCTGCAAATCCATCACCACAAACACTTGTCATTTCTTTGTCATGTTCTATTCAAAATCCTCTCTTCTAGTTATTTTGAAATATACAATACCTTATTCTTAACTACAGTCCTCAGCCTGAAGACCACCACTTGAGCCAGTATGCTAATATTTCAGTCCACCAAAGAGAATTATTAGTATAAGACTCTTCTTCTTAAATATGATGCTCCAGTTCACTGCTCAGAAAATTAAATTTCAAAATACCTGGAAATAACTAGCTTGCCTGTCTTTTCCTTCCTCATTGTTTGGTTGAACTAATCTCAAGAGTTGTCATCACAGAAAACATTTTTACCCTCCCCCTGACCAAATTCTTAATTATTGAAAAATACTGTATATGCAATTCTTGATTACATTATCTTGACATTTCTACACATAGATTTTAATTTTATTTGCATTTCTAAATATATGCAGGCTCAGAGTAAATTGGATTAGGAAAGCGGGATGTTTGGGTGAATATTATTAAAATGGATAAAGCATAATTAAATTAAACCTAGCAGAGGAATAATATCAAATTTGTAAGGGCAACTGCTTTGTCTATCCTGCTACCCATTACAAAATTTTTAAAAAGAGCTAATACCATCTCTTCTCAGGATGATCTACAGAGTCAGAGATGAAAGAAGTATTCAGGCCAGGCACGGTGGCTCATGCCTGTAATCCCAGCACTTTGGGAAGCTGAGGTGGGCGGATCACGAGGTCAAGAGATTGAAACCATCTTGGCCAACATGGTGAAACCCCGTCTCTTCTAAAAATACAAAAATTAGCTGGGCATAGTGGCGCACACCTGTAGTCCCAGCTACTCAGGAGGCTGAGGCAGGAGAATTGCTTAAACCTAGGAGACGGAGGTTACAGTGAGCTGAGATCATGCCACTGTACTCCAGCCTGGTGACAGAGCAAGACTCCATCTCAAGAAAGAAAAAAAAAAAGTATTCATAAAGATTTTTAGAACAATACATTTTCTTGGCATTTCATTCTAGGGGAAATGTTACAAACTGATTAAACTACAGATTTGCTTATAGTCAGTGAAAAATCATGATTTTTTTTTAAAAGAGAGATATGGGTTCAAATAATAAAACTTTACTTACTTAACATAATATCTGGGGCATACTATATTTCATACTAAGACACCAGCAATTGTAAGACACACAAATATTTTATGTTCTGAGGAATAAAAAAAAACTACCAATATACATTATAATATGCCATTGACAGTAAGAAATGTCCTGATTGAAATGAGGTGGGAGGAGATGTACATCTTAGAATCTGTGAAATATGATGATGGGTGCTCAGTTAATATTTGAAGGAAGGAAGGAAGGAAGGAAGGAAGGAAGGAAGGAAGGAAGGAAGGATCAATGGATGGATGGATGGATGGATGGATGGATGGATGGATGGATGGATGGATGGATGGATGGATGGATGGATGGATGGATGGATGGATGGATGGATGGATGGATGGATGGATGGATGGATGAATGGATGGATGGATGGATGGATGAATGGATGGATGGATGGATCGATGGATGGATACTTGATCTTAACTCTTCAAGAACAAGAACTCAAGTTGGCTCATGTGTATCCATCAAGGTAGCTTTCTTGGTGGTAGTTTCATGTGGTGTTTAATAAAGATTTATATAATTGAAGCAATAGTATTATGGACATGTAAATTTAAAAATGAAAAAAAAAAGGGAATGAAATGCTAAGTAAGCCATGACAGTGGAGCAGTGTGTGAGACAGTGTCTCAATTCCTTTAGGTCTTTATCAAATCATTATATTTAAGGGTGGGGAAAACTCCAGGATTTATATTTGCTTCTGGAGAACAAGTTACTTTCTTTTAAAATTTCACTGATTTCCCAGAATGAAACTTTTTTCAAAAGTCTCTATTACAAGATATTTGAGAACCAAATTACTAAACTGGACTTTGAAAATGATTTTACAGAATCATAATACTAGAGCGAGAAGAGCCCATAAAGATTAAAGTCCAGCTGCCTTGTTTTAGAGATGGATAGACATTCATTCATTTATTCATTTCTGAAACATTTCCTGATACCTAACATATAGCCCACACTATGCTAAGTACAGAAGATTCAACATTGGAGGAGACAAAATAAGTAGATAATGAAATCAATGGATGAATGCCATAATACGGACAGGATGAGGTGCCCTGAGAGCACAGAGGAGGAGAATCTGAATAAGGAAACCAAGCCCAGGAGATAATGTGATTTGTGTAATTTACACAGTTACCTGGGGACATATTTTGGTCACAGCTCAGTAGAGAGATTCATGAGATATACTTTTATTTTTGATATTAGTGTTCTCTCATTTAGTAACTTGTACATTGCTATAACTTCCTCCTCTCCAGCTGACACTTAGATGATTCCAGGCATTTTATCTTCAGGATTCCCTAACATTTATAGATCTTCAGTGGCTTCTATTTTGTATTTTTTATTTTAAAATAAAATAAAATCCTTATAGCCGCGTGTGGTGGCTCACACCTGTAATTCCAGCACTTTGGGAGGCCGAAACGGGAGGATCACCTGAGGTCAAGAGTTCAAGATCAGCCTGGCAAACATGGCAAAACTCCACCTCTACTAAAAATACATAAATGAGCCGGTTGTGGTGGTCGCACATCTGTAGTCCCAGCTACTCAGGAAGCTGAGGCAGGAGAATTGCTTGAACCCAGGAGGTGGAGGTTGCAGTGAGCTGAGATCACACCACTACACTCCAGCCTGGGTGACACAGCAAGACTGTCTCAAAAAAGTTTTTTAATTAAAAAAATAAAATCCTTAGCCTGGTATTCAAGACTGTTTATAGTAATGGTCCCATCGTATTTTTGTAAGTCTTGGCTTTCGGATGTTGTATTTCAGCCACGCTGAAGTAGTTACTATTTTCTGAACACAACTTGGCCACTCCCATCCCCATTCCTTTGCTCAGGTTCTTCCCCTAGCCTCTCTACTGGTGACTTGTCACCATCTTTCATGAGGCCTCGATCATTTTAGCCCTCCTCTGTATACCGCGGAGACAGAGTGGCGAGCTGCTTATTGATCTCCAGTACTAACTGCACAACTCTGACATGTTGGTAATAAGATCAGATATTAATAACACCCTCCTGATGGTGCTATTGTGAAGATTAGGTAAGAAAAAGTTTGCAAAACACTTATTGGAGAACTGGATACAATGTCTTTTATTCTATCTCCTTCTAATTCCTTATGGAGTTTATTTTATACCACCTATTACCTACTATCTTACTGCTACTTATATGTATTCTCTTTCTCAGGAACATTGTTAGGAAGCTAATGTAGGAATCATGTTTCTGTTTATCTATGAATCACCTATAATACGTAACATACTATCCTATATATAGCAGGCTTCAATCAAGTGTTTGAAAGGGTAAATGAAGATTGGGAGAGCTGGATGGATGAATGGATGCATGATGCCATGAGGTTCAGCAGTGGCAGCATTTGTATTTATGTCCACAAAGAAGTTAGCAACATTCCTACAGCAAGCTTCCATGTCAAATAACTACCAGCAGTTCTTCCTTAAACATTCTCTTCTCTTTAAGAAGGAACATCTTTGCACATCAACCTGATCAAGACTTTTTAAAGAACGGAAGGGTCATATCCTAGCAAGACACTTTAAAGAATGGCTTCACAGCTGGGCATTGTGGGGGTCGCCTGTAATCCCAGCTACTCGGGAGGCTGAGGCAGGAGAATCACTTGAACCCAGAAGATGGAGGCTGCAGTGAGCCGAGATTGTGCCACTGCACTCCAGCCTGGGTGACAGAGTGAGACTCCGTCTCAAAAACAAACAAACAAAAAGAGCGGTTTCATATCACATTCTTGAGGCTGATTTCTTTCATTGCTCTATATGGTTTCCGAGGAGGGGCTTTCCAGAAGGTCAAGATGAGGCCTAGGGAGTGTGGCAGCAAGGGACAAGGTCAGCCCTTACGTGTTCTAGACAGAGTGCTTCATTTAATGTAATGACCTAGACAAAAATCAGAGGCTTTACTGGCCTCCTTCAATTTGAGTCAGAAGGAATTGTCTTAAAGCTCACTTCTGCATAAAGACCTAATCTCAGCAGCCGGGCAAGTGTGTCTGGTCTTACTATGCCTATAAACATTAGGAGACTGTGTATCCAATTCTGCCAACCATAGTAAAACCTCTTATTAAGTACACAGTGTCAACAGAGAAGCCTGCTTTTCAAAATAATGGACTATTTAGCTTCACAGCTGGGATTCATCTCTCCCTACAAAGCTACATTCCCGTCGTGGCTTTCCAAATGTAAGAAGCAAGTCCTCATGTTACAAAATGATATGAAAGAAAGAGATGGAGACACTCTCCCACTCCTCAGGTTATGGTTGAAAAAGCACTTGGTCGGAATAGTGCCTTGAACAAAATGGGCATTTCACAGATTTTTTTTTAAGCTCAGTGGCAAGAACCATAGATATTTTTCGAATGCATATTGAATTAAATAAAGTGTGGCTCAAAAAGCTATTTTGAAGGATTTATTTTGTGACTAGCAATAACACTGTTCCTTTTCTCTCCAGAAAGCATTACACTACTTCTTAAAGGCAGCAAAGGCCGGGAGTGCAAATGCCATGGCATTTATAGGAAAGGTACATGCTTCATCTTGATTCATAGTTTTCATTTATTAAAAACCTAAGAAATTAGCAGCGTGTGCCTGTTGTCCCAGCTACTTGGGAAGTCGAGGTGGGAAGATCACTTGAGCAGAGGCGACCAGCCTGGGCAACATGGCAAGATCCTCATCTCAAAATAATTAAAATTTAAATTTAAAAAATACAAACCTAACAAATGAATGATACCAGCTCATTGAACCCATTGTAGAGGGACAGCGCAGCAGGCCTCTCTGACGGAAGCAGCTGAATGGGGCGTTTGGCTGCAACCTGAGGGTGGTATTCTTGAGGTGATGGTTTGGGAAGAAGCCCCATATAACAGCAGCCTTTATCTGGGGCACCAAAAGCAACCTTAAAAGTGCACCTGGGCCAGGCGCGGTGGCTCCCGCCTGTAATCCCAGCACTTTGGGAGGCGGAGGCCGGTGGATTGCTTGAGGTCAGAAGTTCAAGACCAGCCTGGCCAACATGGTGAAACCCCGTCTCTACTAAAACTACAAAAATTAGCTGGGCATGATGGCGGGTGCCTGTAATCCCAGCTACTTGGGAGGCTGAGGCAGGAGAATCGGTTGAACCCAGTAGGCAGACGGTGCAGTGAGCTGAGATCACGCCACTGCTCTCCAGCGTGGGCAACAGAGAGAGACTCCGTCTCCAAAAATAAAAAATAAAATAAAAAAGTGCACCTGGCCCAGGGCTCCTCCTCTGAGCGTAGCTATGAGCCTATGACCACCCCACTCCCCAGTATGTAAGAGGAGATCCAGGTTGGTTGAGTGTTGGAGACAGGTACAGGTCTGAGCCCAATCAGGCCCTTCTTTCCTCTACTGCTGGAGTGTGAATCAGCTGCAGACTGACCAGAGCTATCCTTATGCCACCTCTGATGGGAGGCCTCCTGTGACTGCAGAGTAGCCTGGTGGAGGGTACCTCTGGAAATGCATGCTCTTCTCTCTCCTTCAAAGACTGTTCACTCCCCTATGTGCCACCCTTGGCTCCCTGGGGCCGATTTGCATTAGTAACCATAGGGACAAATGTCCTGCTTCCTAAATGCAACACACAGTAAATGTAGATGCAAAACAAAAGAGAGAGAGAAAACACAAACAGGGTCCATTTCTTTGCCCTCAGGCAGGGTCACTCCAGAAATCTGTAATAAATGGTATTCTTACTTTTCTTGTTGTTTTAAATCGAGGTAAAATGTAAATATGTAAATAACACAAAATTGACCACTCTAAAGTATACAATTCAGTGGCATTTACTACTTTCAATGTGTTGTACCACTCTTACCTCTATTTCATTTTAAAATATTTGCATTACCCTCAAATTATTTTTTTTCTATCCTCTTTTCATTTTTCTTCCTAGATGTATTTAGAGGGGAATGCTGCCGCACCGCAAAATAATGCTACTGCCTTCAAGTACTTTTCCATGGCAGCCAGTAAGGTATGTCCTTAATGCACTGCTGTAAACACATACACACAAATTGATTTTATTACATGCAGACTGGTGCCAAAGAATGGACTTCAAAGTCCCAAGCCCAGATAATGGGCCAGTAAGGAGTTTTGTGTCCTGAAGAAGTATAATACTGGTGATGGGAGTATGCAATGACAGTAAGGGAAGCTACGACTTGCCATCTTGGAAAATGAAAAATGGCAGTGGCTTGTGCTGCCCTAGCAGAGGCCAGGAGGAAACCAGACAGAAGTTCAGCTTTCCCCTCTCCCTTATGCAATATATGAGGCCATCTAGCTTAGGAACAGGAAACAAAAGAAATGAGGACAGAGGAAGGGAAAATCCCTCTGTCGGCCAGAGCTCCCTCTGGCCAAGGTGGGAGCTTGTCAGGGAGGAGGCCAGGGCAAGGAGACTGAGAATAGGGATCTGGAGACAGAATTCCTGGCTTGAATGCCAGCCTTGAAACTGACTAGATGTGTGAACATGAGCAAGTTACTTAGCCTTTCTGTGCCTCAATTTCCCCATCTGTAAAATGGGAATTCAAGAATATTTGCCTGCCAGGCACAGTGGCTCCCGCTTGTAATCCCAACACTTTGGGAGGCTGAAACAGGCAGATTGCTTGAGCTCAGGAGTTTGAGACCAGCCTGGCAACATGGTGAAACCTCATCTCTACAAAAAGTACAAAAATTAGCCCGGCGTGCTGGCACACACCTGTAGTCCCAGCTGCTCAAGAGGCTGTCCCTCATATTGTGAAGTACTTAAAGCAGTGCCTGACACACAGTAAGCACACTATTATCTTTTGCAGTGTGAGGCCAGTAAGGTAGAGTGAACTTCGGAGCACATTCCAGACAGAATGAATTAGCTGTATGAGGGACGAGCGAAATGGTATAACATGCCTCCTGCATTGAAGTCTCTGCCTTTGTTCCTGGGCTCCGTGAGGCTAGTATCTGTCACATAAGGCTTAGTAGACTCCTCTGAATCCCTTTCATGCATAAAAGATGGCCTCATCCCAACACCCATCGGCCTGCTCTTGGCGAATGGCCTTGGTAAACTTTCTATCCCTGCACAGTAGGAAGCATTTTGTTGTCTTACAGTTGCATACTGGAACACTGGCAGTAAAGCTGTGCTCAAATCAGGAATCATTTCAACCGTTCCCAGTTTTTAAAAACCCACACACTGCTCTAGGAGCCTATTTATAAGTGACTAGCACCTCGGAGCTGCTGCTATTGTGGTGTAAATTACTGAGAAGGCTAGTACTCGGCTTCTCTCCCTTGTAATTTATATGAAATTGTTGCTCAGCAAGGCAGTTACCTGAAGTACCGTTAGATTAGGATGACAAGGAAAAGCAGACTGAAAAGGAGTAACAAAGAAAATCTCTTATAATCTGGCAAATAACCCTGATATGTCAGGCCGTAAGAATAATGCCAGGGAGATGGGAGTGTAAATTAACTCAGCTTCCAAGCTATTCAGGGTTGTGGAACCAACCAGCAGTGATCTGAGTCTCTGGTGTGCTAAACCCGAGCTGCTTTCCTTTACAAAGGAAATCTGAACTTACAATTAAGGTAATTATTCTAAATGGCATTGGGTAGAGATGGCCACACACTTCTTGATCAGTGCCTGGACAATTTATGAGATTTCTCACTCTTACTACTTTTTTTAAAACTGCTTTGTAAATTTGTTTTTAAATGATATCAATACCATGACACAGAGCTACAGATTTTACAACTTCTTTTGTCTTATTTACTTAGAAACAAGCACAGTGACTGAATGTGACATTGTGCCCATGTTGGACCACATTCCTCCAGTTCTCTCTTGTGCCCCTAAACACGTCAGGCCCGTCCTCATTTCCACACTTTTGTCATCTGCCTCCCCTTCCCAGAGTCTCTTATTCTAAGTCCTACTTATCCCCCAGAGCACAGCCCAGTCCTCCCTCCATCCACAGAGCTGCCCCTGCCCTTACTGGCTTACATGATCTCTTTCCTCTTCTGAACTTACCCTGCATTCACTCCTGCTGCTGGGATTTAACTGGTTCCTACCTGTTGCTTCTCCCCTCCTGTCCAAAAGCCATGTGTCCTCAACTAGAGGAGAGCAAAGGTCCTGCCAAAGGGTTATTAAATAAAGGGGTCTAGAGCAGGGGTTTATTAAATATTTGCCAAAGAAAGGCCTATTTGCTCCCTGACTTCATGTCAGTTAACCTAAGCAACAGCATTACACCCTAAAACAGCAGGTGTATACTAGAGGGATTGGCTATACATATGGTTTTTCTGGGCCAGAAAGTGTTTTAAAAATCAGTAAACTGGCCGGGCATGGTGGCTCACGCCTGTAATCCCAACACTTTGGGAGGCCGGGTCAAGAGATTGAGACCATCCTGGCCAACATGGTGAAACCCTGTCTCTACTAAAAATACAAAAATTAGCTGGGTGTGGTGGCATGTGCGTGTTGTCCCAGCTACTCAGGAGGCTGAGGCAGGAGAATCGCTTAAACCTGGGAGGCAGAGGTTGCAGTGAGCTGAGATCCTGCCACTGCACTCCAGCCTGGCAACAGAGCAAGACTCTGTCTCAAAAAATAAATAAATAAAATAAATAAATCAGTAAACTTGACATCCAAATCTAAACATCCAGCTTTTCTTGAAAATGGCAAAAGCTAGCCAGGCATGGTGGCTGACACCTCTAAATCCCAGCACTTTGGAAGGCTGAGGCTGGTAGATCACTTGAGGTTAGGAGTTCAAGACCAGCCTGGTCAACATGGTGAAACCCTATGTCTACAGAAATTACAGAATTAGCCAGGCATGGGGGCGAATGCCTGTAATCCCAGCTACTTGGGAGGCTGAGGCATGAAACTCACTTAAACCCAGGAGGCAAAGGTTGCAGTGAGTTGAGATCATTCCACAGCACTCCAGCATGGGTGACAGAGCAAGAATCTGTCTTAAAAAAAAAAAAAGAAAAGAAAAGAAAAGAAAAAAGAAAAAGAAAAGAAAATGACAAACGCTAATGAAACAAGACTGCTATTTTCAGCTGGAGCAGAGGAGCTGAGAGCTGCTGCTGCCTTCACGCAGGACAGGGACTCTATGTGTCTCCATCTGCACCACTGTCTGCACCACCCGGCATATTTTATTTCTTATATCACTGGCATGGTTCCTGCAGGTATCTGAACTGGCCACTCCTCACCTGACAAGTTCTAAATAGGTATGCTGGGCCTTAAACAGTGATGGGTAATTCACTGAGCCCCTGGGGTCCCAGGGACTCCCTTAGCGGAGAAAGTAATTTGTCCCTGCTATTTTAAACTTTCTCGTTTCTCTCTCCCTTCTTCCTTCCCTCCTTTCATCTGTTTCCTTCCCTTCTGTATTAGTCCATTCTCACATTGCTAATAAAGACATACCTGAGACTGGGTAATTTATAAAGGAAAGAGGTTTAATTGGCTCACATTTCAGCATTGCTGGGGAGGCCTCAGAAAACATACAATCATGGCAGAAGGGAAAGCAACCACGTACTTCTTCACATGGCAGCAGCAAGGAGAAGTGCTAAGCAAAAGAGGGAAAAGCCCCTTATAAAGCCATCAGATCGCATGAGAACTTACTCACTATCACACGAACAGCAGCATGGGGGTAACCGCCCCCAGGATTCAATTACCTCCCACCAGGTCTCTCCCATGATGCATGGGGATTATAGGAACTACAATTCAAGATGACATCTAAACGAGGCTAATTAGAAGACAGACTCACTAGACTTTGCCACATTCATCACACTGAGCCGTACTACTTCCAGAGCAGAGCAACCCAAGACTCTCAGAACCACAAGAGATGTGACCAGGAGAGAAGAGGGAAGAAGAGAGCAGAATTATACCATCTGTTTTAAATACGGATGTACTGTCCTTAAGAACTCTTACAATAGCAGATCCTCTCATACAATAGGCTCAAAATTTGGAGTCTTGAAACCATTTTTGAAATATGCCTTCTCTATTTATGTGCTATTCCTGTGTTACTAAGGGTTACTCCGGCTGCATCTACAATAACTAAATATAGGTGGTAAGAAGAAATTTGGAGAGCTTTCTATTAGAACATAAGCTCCTGCAGAAATACTAGAAACCTGTAAAACATACCTACAGATCTGCTGAATGAAAGTCAGTTAGTCAGCAGGGCACGGTGGCTCACACCTGTAATCCCAACACTTTGGGAGGCCAAGATGGGCAGATCACTCGAGGCTAAGAGTTTGAGACCCACCTGGCCAACATGATGAAACCCCGTCTCTATTAAAAATACAAAAAGTTAGCTGGGCGTGATGGCCCGCACCTGTAATCCCAGTTACTCAGGAGGCTGAGGCAGGAGAATAGTTTGAACCCGCGAGGCACAGGTTGCAGTGAGCCAAGATCACCTCACTGCACTCCAGCCTGGGCAACAGAGTGAGACTCCGTCTCAAAAAAAAAAAAAAAGAAAGAAAGAAAGTCAGGTGGTCAATCATGGTTTCTTACTGTAGTCACTAGAGGGTGAAATGCATGATAGGAGATGGAAAGAAAGAGTTTTCTCCTTGAGAAAGTCACTTTCAAAGTTCACTCTTCATCCAAAATTGATATGCTAAATATCTATATATTTGAACATGTGCTGAATACTAAATGTGTGAAATACTCCCTTCCTTAGAGTATTCAGAATATTAATTGGAAAATAAATGGCAATTAATTTAGCATCAAGTGGAAAAGGAAACATCAGGGATGTTATAAGCAATAAATCTGAATAAAGAAATATACCAACAATGCTTTACTATCTGTAGTGGCTGGACTGAAATCCACAGAGTCTCTAAAATGTGATTTGACCATTTATGTCAACCTCCTTAGACCTGAGTAGGTAACAAGTGTCTGGATAGACTTCTCCCTTCTGGAAAACTCCTACACATCCTTTAAGACCTAGCTCAAATGTCACCACCCCCACTCCTGACAATTCGATCTTCTTCAGTTCCTAGTCTCAATCAGGCACTAGAGTGTCCCTCTTCTAGGTGTCTGCAACACTCTCAATCTACTTCTTTTTTCCTTCCTTTCTTTTTTTTTTTTTTTTTTTCAGGCAGAGTTTTGCTCTTTTGCCCAGGCTGGAGTGAAGTGGCGCAATCTCAACTCACTGCAACCTCCGCCCCATAGGTTCAAGCGATTCTCCTGCCTCAGCTTCCCAAGTAGCTGGGATTACAGGCATCTGCCACCACGACCGGCTAATTTTTACATTTTTAGTGGAAACGGGATTTCACCATATTGGCCAGGCTGGTCTCAAACTCCTGACCTCAGGTGATCCCCTCATCTCAGTCTCCCAAAGTGCTGGGATTACAGGCGTGAGCCACCACGCCCGGCCTCAATCTATTTAAACTTTAGGACTTACTACATTTGACAGAACTCTTAAGAGGTCTGACCTGCCCCTCCCCTTTGATATGGCTCAGAGCCCACTAGTGTGTGAATTCTCCAAGGCAGGGATTATAGCTTCTTCATCTTTTACCTTTCACCTCCTACCTCTGCCCAGTGCCTACTATGGAATCATACACAAAGCAAGTCCTAAATAAGTGTTGAATACAAGAATGAAGGGGAGATTTGACTTTTGTTTCCCTCTTCCCTTTTCTAGCCAGAAGGGTTTATGAAAGTATAAAAGGAGAAACTAGAGTGGGTCAGAATAACCGGTCAACTGCCTTGATTAATCTCTTACTGGGTGCATGTCAAATATTTTGAATAATTTTGCAGTAATTTTCCTTATCATGAATTCTTCTGGGACTTTACTTGGTTTTTTAAAACTCTTCTAGGGCAATGCAATTGGCCTTCATGGGCTTGGTCTTCTTTACTTTTATGGAAAAGGAGTTCCCGTGGTAAGTTAAATTATTTTATTATCTTTTCATTTGTAGCAATTTACAGGGTAAAATTCATGGTCATTCATTAGTTTAAAGGAATTCATCTCTATTATCTGGTTTGCCAAACTGTTATATCAGATAATAGAGAATAAAATAATCCAGTGAAATATCTGCCAAAGAGACACTGAAGAACAAGCTTGTGACAAGAATAGTAATTCTAATTATATCTTAGAATCATAGATTCTAAGTAACCTTAGAAATCATCTCTCCTCTGAGGACTTTATTGATGGAGAAATTTATCTTCTTAGTCTTTTAAGTGACCTTCCCCAATATCTAACAAAATGTACTGTCAATGTAGAAAAAGACATAATTATGATGAAAATGAGACATTAGTTCCTAATAGAGTCTAATATAATAATGAAATAAAATATATATTGTTTCTGATACTATTTTAATTAGCCTAAATCACATAGGGCACTGTCTATACTCTTTTTAAAAAGTGGAAGGCAATTGTTTCCATGGAGTTTTACTTGTGCCTTTGAGTAATAGAGTGTAATTATCTGCAGAATTATGCCGAAGCACTTAAATACTTTCAGAAAGCTGCGGAGAAAGGGTGGCCTGATGCAGAGTTCCAGTTAGGCTTCATGTACTACTGTAAGTGCTACAAATAACGGCTGCTTTATTTAGAATGACATATGCACTATTAAGTCTGCTCCTTTTATAACAAACATCAAAGGGTTGGTGTGAGTGGTTTAGACAGAACATTTAGGCAACAAATTAAATTAGAATTTGAAAAAGACTAAAGAAAAGTACACTAGTTGGGAGAGGGGACAAGGAGGTGCAGAGTCAGGAAGCTCACCTTTGACAAGGTTAAGTTGGAGGTGCTAGCGATATCCCATGCACATCCCCAGAAGCAAGTATGAAACTCACAAGAAAGGTCAAACTTACAGAGAAGGTTGGAGAGGCATCAGCACACAGCTGTTAGTTAAGAGTAGTTGAGGTTGCAAAAGGAAAGGAGCAAGAGGGTGAGAGGAAAGAGCAGTGGACCATGGTAGATAACTAGTGATCCTCCATTCTGTATTGAAGGGTAGGCAGGGGAA
The DNA here is from genome assembly GCF_001698545.2 of Rhinopithecus bieti. Taxonomy (NCBI): domain Eukaryota; kingdom Metazoa; phylum Chordata; class Mammalia; order Primates; family Cercopithecidae; genus Rhinopithecus; species Rhinopithecus bieti. Next base: position 425,496 of record NW_016806453.1, read on the forward strand.
GTACATCACTGAGAAGAATGGAAAGGCAAGTTCAGCGGAATAGGGGGGGGAAAAAAAAAATATATATATATATATATATCTCGGAATACGGGGAAAAAAATATATATATATATCTTAATGGAGTCAAGGGAAGAACTTTCAAGGAAGAGTAAATGAATAAGCACCCCTGTGAAACGCAGTGAGAAGCCTGGTTTAAAAAACAAGAGGCCAGGCATGGTGGCTCACCCTTGTAATCCTAGCACTTTGGAAGGCCAAGGTGGGCGGATCACGAGGTCAGGAGTTCGAGACCAGCCTGGCCAATATGGTGAAACCCCGTCTCTACTAAAAATACAAAAATTAGCCTAGTGTGGTGAGGGGCGCCTGTAGTCCCAGCTACTCAGGAGGCTGAGGCAGAAGAATCGCTTGAACCCAAGAGGTGGAGGTTGCAGTGAGCCAAGATCACACCACTGCACTCCAATATGGGCAACAGAGCAAGACTCCATCTCAAAAAAAGAAAAAAAAAAAAAACAAGTAAGAAAGAATGAAATATCTATAAGACTTGGCAATACAGAAAATGTGGGTGAGGTCATTGGACTGCTTGGGGTGGAAGCCGGATGACAATGGCATGAATTTAAGATCAGGAAGTTGAGAAATAGAAGTATTCTTGCAAGCAGCGTGACCTTAAAGGGAAAGAGAGAGAAGGAACTCAGCATCTGGGGGACTAAGGACCCAGAAGGTGTTACTTTTAAGATGGCAAGAGACCTGAGCATAATTATAACTGATGGAAAGAGACTCTGAAAAACGTTGGTGGTATTAGCACCTGATTGGGCACAGAGCAGTGGAAGCCTCTTTAACCTTGATAGATACGCAGGATTGCTCAGCCTCAAAGACTGGAGGGAGGGTGGAAAGGATGATGCGAATCTAAGTATGGGGGAATGGGATGGGGAGAGAGGCGAGTAAGGAAAGACGATGTGAAGTTTTCTTCAATGATCTAGTAGGTACAAAGTTGACTTCTGTGAGCAAAAGTAGAGTGGTTGGCTAGGAGGTCTCAGAAAGCCATGAAAGTTTGTAATAATCTCTGTTGGGAGTGAGAGAGGAAGTGGCCAAGATAAACAGCAGGACATCTTAACACACCTGAATATCCCCACCAAGTCCTTCATGTCAGAGGCAGAGCCAGGGCAGCAGCAGACCGCATCATCAAGGAGGTCACATCCAGTCAAGGGGTCACTGGCATTTTCCACAGTGGCCCAGCAGGAGCACCTGTTTTGTACTATCTTGGGGGGTTGAGGTTGCCTAAGATGGCCTTGTTCTTTTAGTTCATTCCAAGTTCTTGGCTCGGGATCTACCAGATTTCCCAAGTTTCTAGAATAAGAAAAATAGTCATGGCTAATGTATATTAAGTCTTTGTATGTTTTAACTCATTTGACCCTCTCAACACATCTATGGGGTATCCCACAGTGGACAGATGAGCAAACTAAGCCAATGTTGTGGTTGGGCATCTTGCCCAGGATCACACAGTTGTGGAGCTGGAATTCAAACTCAAGCTATTTGCCTCCAGAGCTTTTGCTCTTAATCGCTACATGGTACTGCTTCTAAAGGCTCCAGTGTTAGAGCTGGAAGGTAACTTAAAGACCATCTAAGGAAAGCCTTCACTTTTGCAAATAAAGTGCCCAACTCACAAAAGAACTAATGAGAGAGCCAGGACAAGAATTTTGGCTGCTAGGAGTCTGCTGGCTCTCTGATCTAGCTTCAAATGCCTATTCCTGCTCTAAGCAGGAGTTTGGTGAGAGTTCGGCTTCTTGGAGCTGGGATTTACCTGCTGCATACGCCACAGTTGTGGCTGGGAGAAGCTATATGGGTGCCCTGATATGGAAGGATGACAAAGATGGCGAGATGCATCATGGTGGGGCTTCGGGTCCTCAGAGACCATCACTTGGTTTCCTTTGCATTAACTTTAGTTATGCCATAGTGGGGAGATACTTTCACAAGACTAAGTAGTCCTTCTTTCTCGATTTTTTTTTTCAGAATGGCTCAAGAATATAAATTTCCATATTCTTACTTAGAACCAAACTCAGTGTTCACCCCCACCTTCACAAATAGTGGATTTAGAGTAGCTTGACTTTTGGTTGGCTTTTCCCATCATATTTAAATAGCAGGCATCACTATGACTATTATATCCAGTGATTATAATATAAAAAATAAAGTCAATAAGGGATGGCTTAAAACGATTTTAATTTTCAGCTGGCTCTGGAATATGGAAGGATTATAAACTTGCCTTCAAATATTTTTACTTGGCATCTCAGAGTGGGCAGCCCCTCGCCATTTATTATCTGGCCGAGATGTATGCAACAGGAACAGGAGTAGTAAGATCATGCAGAACTGCTGTGGAGGTAAATACAATATGAGGCTGTTTTTAAAGCACTTGTCATATATGACACAGAGGAGGTGATACTGTTCTTAAATTGTTGGTGTCTTTGATTTTATAAATATTACCTCTTTTCTTCCAGTTGACAATGTGAATACTGACATTTGTCAGAGGGGAAAAGCAGTGATGTAACTCAGGTTGGGGGAGACAGAGAAAAGATCTCTCCTCTCTCTGACATTTGGCTTTTCATCAAGTTCAGAGCTCACCTCAATATGCAGTTAAGGAGCTCTGTTTCTGTTTCAGCATTCAGTCAAATCACCAGGGCAATTTGGCACTTCCAGTGGGATAGGGAGTTGCTACTCGGGAAACGAAAGGCTAGATTTAGCCTAGAAAATGTAGCTCACTTCTTCCCAGAAAGCAGCATCCTTTGGTTTTTGGTGATTTGGATGACAGTTGAGAAAGTGAATTCTTTCAGTCTGAGCCAGTGATGCGCTTTCCAAAAGAATGCTTTTAGGACCTTAATGTCCTTCATTGATTTATTAAACACGTCTGCTGCACCAGCATAAATACTCTATGTTGCAATCTGGCCCCTCTGAAGCTCATTTCAAAAGCTGCCAGCTAATGATCTATCTTTAGATTTGCTCCTTTGCCAACTTCCTAATGAATTATGTATGGCTAACCTCTTTTGGTTACATAAGGGCTATTCAGCTAAGTTGACATTTGTCCCCTAGGGCTCTGCACACCTCCCTCACAGTTATGTCACCTACACCCTCCGGCGCTGTCTTCCCTTCATTCTCTCCTTTTCACATCAGCTGTGGCCTTATAACTTGCCCTCGCAGAGCCGCAGTGCTCAGAAAGTCCCTTTAAAACACACACACACACACACACACACACACAAACGATACATTCTTATTCTTCCATATAGCCTCCAAGTCAGGAAAGTTTATTATACAAATTTAAAATAAGGCTGAGGAAGTTTCCCTCAAGACAAAAACAAAACAAACAAACCCAAACACTTCTGATCTTTGTGCCTATAAAAGGTATTAACTCTTTACCCTAAATAATTTGCAAAATATAGACCTAAAATCCTTCCCTGACCAGCCCGTAGGAGCTGAAGACTGATTTCATTTCTCATTTGCCTGGGGTGAAGCATACTAGCTAACTAGTCTGCTTGATTTCTCTTCCTGTATACAGCTTTATAAAGGTGTCTGTGAACTAGGCCACTGGGCTGAGAAATTCCTGACAGCTTACTTTGCCTATAAGGATGGTGATATAGATTCTTCTCTTGTTCAGTATGCGCTGCTTGCAGAAATGGGATATGAAGTGGCTCAAAGCAATTTAGCATTCATTTTGGAATCTAGTAAGATAAGTTAAAATTCTCTGCAATCCCCCAATCATACATATGCATATATGACTTTACTACAGAGGCATTTTAAGCCTTCCTAACGGAATGTCTCCTTTTTTTAGAAAAGGCTAACATTCTTGAAAAAGAGAAGATGTATCCAATGGCGCTTCTACTATGGAATCGAGCTGCCATTCAAGGTATAGAACCCAAATAAAAATAAGCACATACCCAGTCCTTGTCCTCTGTTATTCATCAGGTTTGCTTTAGCTGCGTGTTTGTGCACATAGGCAGCAAGGAGCAGAATATCAAGTAGGTGACATTTCAAACTATACTGATGTTAGGGTCAGTCTTTGGTTAGAGATCATTTCCAGGAATTTATTTTCCCCATTATTATCAAGGTCCCTGGTTCAGCAAACCATAGGAATTTTTCTACGGCTCTGTCTCCATGGCACCAGAACAGTTCTTTGAAATACACAGTTTTACTCAAGAAACCAGTTTCTTGGTCTGGCTTCATTCATTCATTGCTGAGATCTTGACTGAACTAATCAGAGATGTGACCCATGTCTCAATGAGTTTACAAGCAAAATTAGTTATGTATGTATCTAAGGCTCATGTGATTTCTCTATTAAAATATCACATTGATGACTACCATAAACTTCAGATCTTTACTACAATCATTAGCACATAAGAATGAAAAACCAAACCAAAACAAAACAGATACATGGCAGGATCCTCTCCCTTTTCCTCGAGTTTCCATGTCTCGCTTGCTGGCATCACATGAATAAGGAATGTAAGATACCAGTGGTGGGAAAAGCAATGGCAGGTGGTATTTGCATTGCATTGCGATGTCTCTTACTATTTTTCCCCTAAAATTATATTATTAAAAGCAGAGAAATACTGCAAAGCTGTCACCATTGGCATTTGGATATGTGAAAACTCTCTTGCAATAAGAGAGCAATTTTGCTTCCAATTAGGTTTCTTAAAATTGTCTTATGCTAAGGCCAAATCATCCCTTTTCACAGGAAGTGAATAGGATAAAAAATTATTCTCAGCTGACACTAATATGAAGCAGAGGAAAACGTCACAGTGGTGCTTTCTCACATCCAGCTAAGCTGGTAGCACAGCAACAAGCCATCAATGCAATTTTAGTGAGCCATTCCCCTTAAAAAGTCTATGTTTTATAAAATGCAATGAAGGCCTTATTTAGAGTGGGGAAACAATACCCGCAACCTCTCAGCCATGGCCAATCAGCTCAATTACAACAAATACAGGTTTATTCCAAGCCAGGAAATAGTGTGGAAATTGCAGCAAGGAAAAGAGACATTGAAAACAAGGGTACATTGATACATACATATTTTTTTCTTTTGAGACAGAGTCTTGCTCTGTCTCTAGGCTGGGGTGCAGTGGTGTGATCTCGACTCACTGCACCCTCCGCCTCCCAGGTTCAAGCTATTCTCCTGCCTTGGCCTCCCAAGTAGCTGGGACTACAGGCATGCGCCACCATGCCCAGCTAATTTTTGTATTTTTAGTAGAGACGGGGTTTCGCCATGTTGACCAGGATGGTATTGATCTCTTGACCTCGTGATCCGCCTGCCTTGGCCTCCCAAAGTGCTTGTAATATAGGCATCAGCCTGTACTGGCGCCCAGCTCGTACACTGATATTAAACTGAATTTCTCAATATAAGAAAGTCAGACTGCTAAAAATAATCATGTGTCCTAAGAGAGGTCAGACATAAGTGTCCCTGAAGATATGGCTACTGGGTGGCTCACTTGGGGTTAGGAAATCTAATAATGAAATTTTCCAATTAGTCACTGGCCGTACTCCTTTTAGCAGTTACTCATGTGAAGAGGGTGCTGAACCATCAGGACTCAGTCACTGCCCTGTGACTATGAAATCGAAGTGGAAATCCCTCCACTGTCAGTTGATCCCCACGGGAGCCTGTCTGGATCGCCACATGCTGCCAGTCAGCCCCCTCATTAGGGTGGAGCTGAATTCCCCCAAGAACCAGCTTGTTCACTGCCTTCCATTCTTAGAGGCTTCAGGGATGCTGCTTACTGCCCGCACAACTTGAAAATGCACAGAATTGTCCTATCTCTTTGTGGTTATAGCCCAGGAGAAATCTTACGGTCAAAGGATGGCAGCTTTGGGCAAAATTAGAGAAGGAATAGGTTTCTCTTTAGGGTTCCATGGACCTCCTGCTTCTCCAGACTCCCTCAGGCCTCTTTTCTGGGCATAATTCTTATAAGTTCTTGCTCCCGGTTACTGACCTGTACATTTGGAAGCATCTGGAAAGCAAGCCTGGATAACTAATGTCTTTGTCAGCTAAGAATTTTATAGACCAGGTGCATTGGTTCACACCTGTAATCCCAGCACTTTGGGGGACCAAATTGGGAGAACTGCTTGAGGCCAATAGTTCAAGAACAGGCTGGGCAACATAGTGAGACATCATCTCTACAAAAAAATAAAAGATAAAAAAAAAATTAGTTGGGTGTGGTGGTGTGCACCTGTAGTTCCAGCTACTCAAGGGGCTAAGGCAGGAGGATCTCTTGAGCCCTGGAGATTGAGGCTGTGGTGAGCTGTGATCACATCACTGCACTAAAGCCTGGGCAACAGAGTGAGATTATGTCTCGATGATAATAATAATAATATAATAAATAAAAAAGAATTTTATAATGTTAGCTGTATTCAGAGAGACTTAAAGATGGTTCACGGTATTATATCTTTTTGAAGTGTCTACATTTTAACAGAAGATTCTACAAGATTAGAATTTCAGTACCTAAAGGAATAAATTCCAAAGGATGTTAGGCACTACATTAGGCCAAATGAGAAAATTTTGGAAGGAGTCCTATATCACTTAATGCTAGACCTGAGCCCACACAGGGCACTTCCCCTTTTTCTGAGTAAGCCAAGACCATGCCAGAAGGGCTGGCCATAGCTGAGATGGCCGTCCTAGATGAGTGTTCCCTCATCTTTCCAATCAACACTCTCCTGGTGGATGGGAACACAGACCCCAAGGGGACCCTTAGGGGTCATCCCTAAGTGGACTTCAAAAGACTGATAGATCTTAAAAAGTCACATGAGTTTTTTCTACTTGACATATTTGTGTTTTTTGGAAAGTAATATTCTAAAGTACTTAATATCTGGGGAAAGTATTATCTAAAAAGTTTCCTTGCATGTCCATCCATTCATTCCATATGCATTTATCAAGCACCATTCCAGGTTCTGGGACTGTATCAGTGATTAAGAGTTCAAGGTGCTCGTCCTCATGAAGTGCCTGCCCTCATGCGGAAGAGAGAAAATAAACTAGTAAGCAAATCAGATAGCAGTGACATGCTATGAAGGAAATAAAACATGGAGATGACGTAGATAACTTCTGGGGTGGGGGCTGAGGGGAACTTTAGACAAGGTAATTGGAGACAGCCTCTAGGAGAGAAGTGGCATTGGCGCTTCTGAGAATGAAGAGAAGCCAGCCACAGGAAGAGTCAGAGAATTCCAGACCTGCCAGGTAGAGGGCCTTGAGGAATCAAATGCAGGGATCTTGTGCAGAGGGCAGGTGAGGCATGACTTGTAGGTGGTAAGGATTCTGACTATTATTCCAAGGGCAAAGTGAAGTCATTGGAAAATTTTACACAAGCAAATAACATAACTTGATTTTACATTTTAAAAAGATCATCCTCTAGCTAAACAGTATGAGGTTTCTCTTCAGAGTGATGGAACTATTCTAAAATTGTGGTTATGCTTGCACATCTCTGTGAATATATGAAAAACCATTTCGTTGTACCCTTTAAATGGGTAAATTGGATGGTATGTGAATTGTATCTCAATAAAACTGTTACATATATACTATATATAACATATACATGTATTTTACATATATATATATATATCATGCTGGCTGAGTGTGGTGGCTCACACCTGTAATCCCATCACTTTGGGAGGCTGAGTTGGGAGGATTGCTTGAGCCCAGGAGTTTGAGACAAGCCAGAGCAATATGGTGAATATGGGTATGGTGGTGCATGCCTGTAGTCCTAGCTACTTGGGAGGCTGGGATAGGAGGATCGCTTGAGCTTGGGAGGCTGAGATTGCAGTAAGCTGAGATCATGCCATTGCGCTACAGCCTATGTGACAAAGCCAGGCCTTGTCTCAAAAATAAATAAATAAAAATTTAAAAAAATAAAAAGATCACCCTGGCTGTTGTGTGAAGAATGGGTTGGAAAGTGAAGATAAAAGAAGAATTTGAAGCCTATTGTAGTATTGTAGGCTGGAATAGGCAGTGGAGGAGATGTCAAGAGTCAAGCGTGTTTCAGAGGCACAACCAACAGGACTTGATGAATTGGCTGATGGAAGCAAGGGAAAAAGAACTCAGAATAATTCCCCTAGACTTACGGCCTGAACAATAGGGGCGCTGTACTGAGACAGGGAAGAAACTATTTCGTTTGGAGGAAGGTGTGTAGGGTGCTAGGAAATCTCTATTGGGCATTTTAAGTTTGAAATCCACATGCAGACATCAAGAAGGCAATCATAAGAACCTGGGCCTCGGGGAGAGAAAGATGGTAGATATAAATTTAGAAATAGTTAATAAAGACAGTCAATGGAACGAAATGAGGTCACCCAGAGAAAGAGCTGAGATGAAGCAGAGTGTTGGAGAGAGGCGGGGAGGAGAGGCGAGAGAAGAGAAAAGAGGGGAAAGAAGAAAGAGAAAAAAAAAAGGAGTTGGGGCAAGCCCTTGACATTCCACATTTAGGAAGTGGGCAGAGGAGGAGTCAGGCAAGAGTTTGAAATAAAGAGCTCATGAGGTAGAAGGGAAACCAAGAGAAGGCAGTGCCATCAATGCTCCGACAGGACAGTGCTTGGGCAGATGGGGCCCATCACTCCAGTGCTGCTTGGACGTCGGGTAAGATGAGGACAGAGATGTGGCAATGGATTTGGCTATATGAAGGCCATTTACCACCTTCAAAATAGCAGCTTCACGGGCAATGGGGCAGAAGCCAGGTTGGAGTGGGTTGAAGAGTCTGTGGGAGGTGAAGCTTTGGAGACAGTGAGCATAGAACACACTTTTGAAAAGGTTCAGTGTAAAGGGAAACAGAGAAATGGGGCATGAGCTAGAAGGAGACACCACAGGATAAAGAGAGGGTTTATTTTTGTTCATAGAGGATGCTAGAGCGTGTTTGAATGGCGGATGGGATTGATCTGGGAAAGAAGGTGACAGTGGTGACGCAGGAGAGTAGAGCTTCAGGAGTGACATCTGAGAATGGGAGGGATGGGGTCCAGCTTCCCAAGAGTTAACCTACTTAAAAAAATCAAAAGATAAAATTGGTAATTTTTTGTTATTTAAGAACATTTGGCCAGGTGCGGTGGCTCATGCCTGTAATCCCCGCACTTTGGGAGGCCGAGGCGGGCGGATCACCTGAGATCAGAAGTTCAAGACCAGCCTGGCCAACATGGTGAAACCCCATCTCTAATAAAAATACAAAAAAATTAGCTGGGCATGGTGGTGGGGGCCTGTAATCCCAACTACTTGGGAGGCTGAGGCAGGTGAATCACTTGAACCTGAGAGGCAGACGTTGCAGAACGTGCCATTGCACTCCAGCCTGCCAGCCTGGGCGACAAGGATGAAACTATCTCAAAAAATAAAATAAAATAAAATTGTACTATACCATGGATGTTACACTATAATGAAGACAGTTAGCACTGAGTGTTATATTTGTATTGCATAAAGTATATCTAATTCCAGTTCTGGGGTTCTGAGTGTTTTTGGTTCTTTTTTAGACTTGGTTATAGATACATACATATTTTAAAGGACTGAAACAAGATTATTAGGTTGAATTCCTGAAAACTATACATAAATAATTTGAGTTATGATTCTTCTTTTTCTAATATTTCTATCAGGCAATGCATTTGCTAGAGTAAAAATTGGAGATTACCATTACTATGGCTATGGGACTGAAACAAGATTATTAGGTTGAATTCCTGAAAACTATACATAAATCATTTGAGTTATGATTCTTCTTTTTCTAATATTTCTATCAGGCAATGCATTTGCTAGAGTAAAAATTGGAGATTACCATTACTATGGCTATGGGACTAAGAAAGACTATCACACAGCAGCCACACACTACAGCATTGCAGCCGACAAATACCACAACGCGCAAGCCATGTTCAATCTGGCTTATATGTATGAACACGGCTTAGGCATCACAAAGGTAATTGTGTTGGTAATAATTCAAACCTAGTAATGACATCTGTGTGGGAAGAGAAAATATGTAAATGTTTTGAATTTCATTGATGTCATCAATGTGGAGGAAGGAAGGAAAGGACTTAACATCTGCCAAATCCCTCCCATGTGCCAATACATATTACTTACTCCAACATGAACCCTATGAGATAGAAGTTATTTTCTCCATTTATGCCAAAGACATAACTAGTGAGTAGAAGAGATCTAGTCTAGGCCAATTCAATTAATAAGTTCCTGCTTTTTCCAGCACATGTTTTTTCCAGTAGGCCCTGTCTCCATTTCCCTTCACCTCTGGGCCTTTTTTTCCATTAAAATTTCCACTGGTTCTCAAGCTCTCAGGAACAAGGAGAAACTGAAAAGAGACCACAGCTGGATACCAAGGTGGTATTAATCCAGAAAAGTCTTACGAAGCATCTACTGTGTACATGACCTAGTGCTGGATACTCTAGAAAGGCCCAAGAGAGTGAATCTCCAGTTCCCCAAGACTACACTTGACTTGAGGTGATGAGTCATATTCATTTAGAAAAAGAGCCAGCACTACAAGGTGGTATTGATAAATCTCTTAGTGAGTGTAATTAAGGCAGAAGATGACATCAGGGTCTCACAGAGTAAGAAAGGTGTATTCAGTATCAATAATGATAGCAGTAGCCAGGCATTGGGTTAAGTGGGCTATGTGTTTCTGTCATTTACATCACACAACCGTTCAATGAGATAAGCCCTAGAACTATCCACAGTGTATGCATCAGGAAGCCACAATGCAGAGAGGTTATGTCATTTGGCCAAGCAGCTTGCGGAGGTCATCAATGGTGGAGCCAGAATTTGAACCCAGCCCTGCCTGACCCTGTTTTTTGGTGAAAGAGTGGGCCTCGCAGTGAGTCATTCTTGGTGCTCAAGCATGTGTTTCTTTTCGGTGTTTATATTCCTGGCTGCATTTCTAGAGCCAAATAACGTGGGAATTACCGGCTTTCCTATGCTCTCTTCTTTCTTCCAGTTGTGCTAGTAATTGAGAATTATTGGTAGGGAATTTCCTATTTGAGAACTGCTAGTGGTGCACAGTGAAGGGCTTCTTATTCAGAGGTATGGATCCCTGCCGTCCTGTCCTCCCCTGCAGCCTGCCTTTTGGTTGATCATTTTTCATTAGCCCTGGCACCCTAAGCGGTGGAATGTCAAATCCAAATCCAGTCTGTTTCCCCCACTTCTAGCAGGTGTAAGCTTCCTATGTTTGTAAAATGTGGGTAAGAATGGGACAGGATGGGATAGCTAAATTGGATGATTCTTAGGATTTTATTTAGCCATCCCTGGGTCCCTCAACCATTATCCACCTCAGTAAAACAGATACCTGCCCTACCCCAGGCTTTAAGGATAAAATGAATAAGCTTTTGTGAAAGGGCTTTGTAGTCAAACAGTGTGTAGAACGACTGTTACTTAGATCAAAAGGGAATTAGAGCAACTGCTAAGGCTTCAATAAGATTAAAGCCTTTCTTTACTCATCATTCCTAGTGCAAAACATAATATGGGAGAAGCACTGTCTATAGAAGGGATGAAGTGACCCCACTCCATGTGTCAAATCCATGTTAGCTTTCCTATCCCCGGCACCACCATGTTATTCAAAAAGGACTTGGTTGCCCTGACAGCTGTATTCGCGCCTAAGCGAGGCCATCTTGCCTGAGTCCCTGGGGACAGGCAGGGTGTCCTCTCAGGACACAGAGCCAGCAATGCTGGGGAGAGCACACTGCCAGCCAGTGCCTGGATGGCAGACCGTCAGAGGGTGTGGTTTTTCTCTTTGGAGTCACCACTGATCTCTCTCCTAAGCACTTCCTTCGCAATGTCAAATAGTAGTTGTTAAGACATACGTTTCATACATTCAGGAAAATACTTTGAAGTTTCTCTCTGGCCAGTTTTCTGTTCTTTTCTGCCAGGGTTCTTGTTAAATCATGGATAGTTCATTTTGTTCAGTCTCTTTCAGTCAGAAGTCTATTTTATTTTCCTACAGAAAGTCTCCACATTAAAAAAAAAAAAAAAAAAAAAAAA
>NW_016806453.1:440135-443117 GCF_001698545.2 Rhinopithecus bieti
TGGGATTACAGGCGTGAGCCAACATGCCCGGCCAGAACCCCCACATTTAAAAGGTATCTACTTCTAAACCACCATGGTATCGCACTCTGCTTTTCATTCATTCATTTATTCACTCAAATATTTATCAAGGACTATTTCCTGTATCAGTAAGCCCTGTGCTTGGTTCTGGGGATACGGTAAGAACAAGACAGCCTTCAAAGGGCTCACGGTCCACTACAGAAGAGACTTGTCCATAGCTACTGTTAAGCCTAAAATGGCGGTCACTTGAAAAGAATTAAAAATAGGCTGGGCGTGGTGGCTCACGCCTGTAATCCCAGCACTTTGGGAGGCCGAGGCGGGCGGATCACGAGGTCAGGAGATGGAGACCGTCCTGGTTAACACGGTGAAACCCCGTCTCTACTAAAAATACAAAAAACTAGCCGGGCGTGTGGCGGGCGCCTGTAGTCCCAGCTGCTCAGGAGGCTGAGGCAGGAGAATGGCTTGAACCCAGGAGGCGGAGCTTGCAGTGAGCCGAGATCGCGCCACTGCACTCCAGGCCGGGCGACAGAGTGAGACTCTGTCTCAAAAAAAAAAAGAAAATAATTAAAAATAAAGTACCGCCGGGCGCGGTGGCTCAAGCCTGTAATCCCAGCACTTTGGGAGGCCGAGACGGGTGGATCACGAGGTCAGGAGATCGAGACCATCCTGGCTAACACGGTGAAACCCCGTCTGTACTAAAATATACAAAAAACTAGCCGGACGAGGTGGCGGGTGCCTGTAGTCCCAGCTACTCGGGAGGCTGAGGCAGGAGAATGGCGTAAACCCGGGAAGCAGAGCTTGCAGTGAGCTGAGATCCGGCCACTGCACTCCAGCCCGGGCAACAGAGCGAGACTCCGTCTCAAAAAATAAATAAATAAATAAATAAATAAATAAAGTACCACAAGTATGTTAAAGAGGTAACAGCTAACTCAGGTAGGGGAATCAGGACTGCCAGGTTCTGTTCAAAAGTATGTTTGTACCATGGAGTACGAGAAACACATGATAAACTTTTTAAATGGAAGAAAGCAGGCCTGTTTAAAGACAATGGATAGGAAAGCTGTCCTAAGATAAGACAGAAAGGTGGGGGAAATTATCCTTTGGGGAAGAGTTTCAAATACATATATGTAGACCTACTAGATAACATGTATTTTTGGATTCTGCAGAGAAAACAAAATCACATCTACCAAATAAATTATAAATAGACCTGTCAAAAATAAAAGTGATTATGGCACAATGCATTTTTATTTCTCATTTGTCTGGTCTGACCACCCATGGAGTGTTACAGCTGAAGCTTTAAACACCAGAATTATTTTCTGGAAAGGATAAGTTAAAATTAGATATTTAAAATGGCCCTCTCAGAAATATGGCAGGACAGAAAACACACTTCTTAGAAATGATCATAACTTTTCATAAAATAAACATCTATCACCTAGGGAAATAACCAGAAATATACAAAAACAGTATTTTGTGTGTGTATAGTTTCATTAGTTACAGAATAAATTTCTACAAGCAACAAGAATGCTTCAAAATAGAAGCCATGTTATATATGATGCCCAGGCTAGACGGGCATCATGGTGAAACCCGGTCTGTACAAAAAAACATACAAAAATCAGCTGGGCATGGTGGCACACACCGGTAGTCCCTGTAATCCCAGCTACTCGGGAAGCCGAGGTGCGAGGATTGCTCAAGCCCCGGAGGCGGAGGCAGCAGTAAGCCAAGAGTCTGCTACCATACTCCAGACGGGGCAACATGGCGAGACCCTGTTTCAAAAAAAAAAAAAATTATAGACTAGCGGAATGTATTAGGACACAGCATATTATTTGAAATATATTGTCAGGTTAAGAAAACAGAAGATGAAATATTATGCTGAGTAAAAAATTTCTAACTTAAAAAGTATGTATATATGAATATACATGAAATGCTAGAAGAGCCGGGTGTGGTGGCTCAAGCCTGTAATCCCAGCACTTTGGGAGGCCGAGACGGGCGGATCACGAGGTCAGGAGATCGAGACCATCCTGGCTAACACGGTGAAACCCCGTCTCTACTAAAAAATACAAAAAACTAGCCAGGTGAGGTGGTGGGCGCCTGTAGTCCCAGCTACTCGGGAGGCTGATTCAGGAGAATGGCGTAAACCCGGGAGGCGGAGCTTGCAGTGAGCTGATATCCGGCCACTGCACTCCAGCCCGGGCGACAGAGCGAGACTCCATCTCAAAAAAAAAAAAAAAAAAAAAGAAAGAAATGCTAGAAGAATGTGTATAAAGTATTACCAGTAGTTATCTCTGTGCAGTGAGATTGTGGGTGGCTTTTTTTCTTATTTGTTCAGTTATATATTTCCAAATTTCCTCTAATTAACATATGGTATATTTATAAAAAGAAAATAAGAATAAATTATTCAAAAACCACCTTCCTATTCACATGCTCCGTTCCAGTATAAGAAATTTTTTTTTGACATCCAAAGATTTGGGGCAAGAAACTCCTGCATCAGGCAATTGTAAAATTTTCATAAACCAGCTAATTTACTGCAGGAGAATTCTGTATCTTTGAATTAAAAGAAGCTATTTTGAACATCTAAATATTGAGCAGTATCCACATATCATTTTAGTTAGAAACATGTTCTTTAACAAGAGTCTGCAGCTCGGTTTACATAATCTCTTTAATCACTGAATTTAAAGCAAAATAAACTCAAACGCACCACAGAAAAGTTAAATCTAAGTGGACTGGGTATGTAGTGGACTTCTCATTTAATGAACTGTGGTCATCATCAAAACACCATCAGGAGGAGATTTTTTTGTTTGCATGACTTAGATTTTTTTACTAAATAGGGTCAAAGAATGAGGAGTCTTTTCTAGTCTAGTACTAAAATTTATTTTATATGAGTTGCCCTAGTTAGCTGGAAGCATTCAGGAATTTCCTTCTCTGGGAATTATATTTTTTATTTATTTATTTATTTTTTATTTTTTTATT
>NW_016806454.1:0-6325 GCF_001698545.2 Rhinopithecus bieti
GAAAAGAAAACAAAATGATGTTCAAGCAGAACTTTGGTAAGGAAGGGTGAAGCACACTTAACTCAGGGTGGAGACAACAGCAATGACCTTGTTTGAAATGCAGCTTCTGTTTGTGTGGCTCTCTGTGCTCTGTTGGGGCATCAGTTCCTTTACTTCTTAGTTAAAGCAGTTATTTCAATGGTGCAATGCCTTTTTGTTCAATAAGCATGATTTGTTACACAGCTGGTTTATCTCCAGTATGGAAGCTCTCTGCTTAATTGTCTTGATTTCTCTATGCTTGTTCCCACTCTGCAGATGTGAGCATGGCACCTGTGTATCTCTCTGCAGGCTCTGATCTAGTATGACAGTGTCTATGACGTGCCCACCTAGAGAAATACACACATTGCAACTTGAGGAAGAGAAAAAGAGGGCCCTGCAAAAGGCATCTACAGGCCCCACGTGCTGTTTACCCTTTTAATTTATTTGTGAAGTGAGTCCTCATCCATTTATTGGGCTGTTGCAAGCAAAGGAATTAACTGACTATGACAATTCTCCTTGATGTACAGAAATTTAGTCTGCTTTGAGTTTCCACTGTTGGGAGAAACCTAGTTATTCTAATTAAGAACAGTTACAGATAATATAGTGGTAGTCTTTTTTTTTTCCTTTTCTATTTTCTATTTCTTTTCTTTTCTTTTCTATTTCTATTTCTATTTCTATTTCTATTTCTATTTCTATTTCTATTCCTTTTCTATTTCTTTTCTTTTCTTTTCTTTTTTTTTTTGGAGACAAGCTCTTGCTCTGTCACCCAGATTAGAGTGGAGCGTCATGATCATGGCTCACTGCTGTCTCCTCAGTCTCCTGAGTAACGGGGAATACAAGCATGTGCCACCATGCCTTTATATTTTTTGTATTTTGTTTTGTTTCATTCTGTTTTGTAGAGATGAGGTTTTCCCATGTCACCTAGGCTGGTATTGAGCTTTTGGACTCAACCGATCCTTTCTCCTCAGCCTCCCAAAGTACTGGGATTACAGGTGTGGACCAGTAGTCTACGCCTATAGTGATATCTTTAAGTAAGCCTCTCCTTTCTTCTTTTGAGCAATTTTTCAAAGCAACAGGCACCTTAATAAATGAGAAAGTTGATTGGCTTTCCTAATGTCTGCTAATAAAGTAAAGAACTAAGGAACCTCTTTGATTTCAATGAAGTCCCTACAGACGTTATGGGCTACTTGCTACTGACAAGTATGGTAGGAAGTATAGGTCAAGCTGTGATAGGCAAATAGATCTTGCTGAAGAGGAAGAATGATTGGCTATGATAATCCCCCAAGACAGCTGGCATACCTTTAGGCATGGCTAAATTGAATGCTTTCTGAGGAGGAGTGTATTAGTCTGTTCTCACAGTGCTATAAAGACATGCCTGAGACTCGGTAATTGAAAAAGAAGAGATTGAATTGGCTCACAGTTCTGTGGGCTGTACAGACATGTTTATAGGGAGGCCTCAGGAAACTTACAATCATGGCAGAAGGGGAAAAGGAAGCAAGCACATATTCACATGGCTGAAAGGAGTCAGGGGAGGTGCTACACACTTTTTACACAAGCAGATCTCAGGAGAACTTTCTCTTCAGACAGCACTAGGGGGATGAGGCTAAACCACTAGAAGCCACCTCCGTGATCCAATCACCTTACACCAAGCCCCTCCTCCAACACTGGTCATTACAATTCCACATGAGATTGGGAGTGGAGGGTGCACAAATCCAAACCATATCAAGAAGCATTTTAAAAATTGAGGGAAGTTCTAATAGATGGCAAGTCAGGAGAGGGCATTCCATCAGCATAATACTCCTCTTAATCCATGCCAAAGCAGGAGAAAGGGAAAAGTGCAAGGATGAAGATGGGACACAGCAAAATGACAGGATGACTCACAAGATGACCACTGTGGAAAGCATTTACTGACTCAAAATCCAAACCATGAAGACAATAAGAGCAAATTTGCTGAGTTTCTATGCTCTTTATGTTTATTAGGGAAGGGCAAAAGCCAGCCCCTTGACATTGTTATTAATTAACGTCATCACCGCCTGCTCTTAAGTGTCTAGATACTTTCTAGAATCTAGTATTACTTTCACTCAAATGTTTTTTGGAAATGCCCTGTCATACACGTGATATTGCAGAAACATTCTACATTAACCACAGCAAGATGGCTATGTAATATATGGGATCACTTTAGGGGAGTGTATTTCTACCCAATTTTGAGATGGAAAATGAAGTAGAGATGTCCATTTGTTAATTTCCTCTACATTATATTAAACATTCAAAGAGATTATTTTATTTATTTCAAAGATGTACTCATGTTGAAATTAAAATTTAAATTAAGAAAATTTTAAACTGAGTCAAAAGAAAAGTAAGCGAGGCAGTTGGTTAATGTGTCAGTTAGTGCCACCATACTTCTGCATGCCCTGGAAGCGTCAGGCATAAATGACTCTAAAGTATTCGGCATGTGGCCAGGTGTGGTAGCTCATGCTGTCATTCCAGGATGTGGAGAGGCTGAAGCAGGTGGATTGCTTGAGACCAAGCAAGGCAACATGGTGAAACCCCATCTCTATGAAAATACGAAAATTAGCCAAGCATGGGGGTGCCTGCCTTTTAGTACCAGCTACTGGAAAGGCTAAGGTGAGAGGATCATTTGAGCCCAGGAGGTCGAGGCTGCAGTAAGCTCTGGTTGCACCACTGCACTCCAGCCTGGGTGAAAGAGGGAGAGCCTCTGCCCAGGACTCTTAGGATATGACTATACCCATAGGGATTGCCCGCAGTAACTTCACATTTTAGTGGAAGTGGAGATCATATGTACCTATGCCACTATGTAGCAAAAAAGAAAAACATAAGAAATCATGGCAGAAATGACCCAAAGAATGAAAAAGGGTGGGGGTAATTGAGAGAGGCTTTCTGGTGATACAATTTGAACTGATTTCTGGAGAATGGGTTGAATTCCAATAGGGGGAGATGGACCAAAGTTAATTTTGATGAGGGAAATGTCTGGAGCAAAATCTTGAAAAGGAAAACAGGCCCATTTGAAGTGTTAATGAGGGTCCAGTGGGATGCGGTGCAGGAAGAGAGTTCTCAGTGAAAAGGTAGTTGGTCTGATAGGTCAGGGTCTTGCAGGCTGAGGCAAATATTCCATTATTCATTATTCCATTTTTTAGACTGGAAAACAGACACAGAGGGTCCATTGTCACAAAGCCAGGAAGCGAATCTGGCTGGTCTAGCGGTAGCACCCTCTTCTTAAATGATCCATTAAAGGGCCTCTTCTCCAGGCACTCCAAAACTCTTCTCCATCTTTAGCTTCCCCAGAGTACCATGAGTCTCCCTGTCTAACTCACAGGACAGGGCCTCAGAAAAGCAACAAATTCCAACTAATACTAGCTTTTAAATAACAACTTTGTAATACTGCAAAACAAGAAGTTCAGAGTTTGGGCAAGAGCCAGCACTGGTTAGTCCAGCAGTTCAACAATAAATCCAAGGACCTGGGTATTGGTTCACCTCTCCACCTCTCCACACCACCATCCACATTGGCCAGCTTCTACCTCCTCCTGAATGCTGTATCTTTCCCTAGTTTTCTCCCTGATTTTAGCTCAAGTGTTGCTTCCTTCCTGGGGGCAGCCTTTCCTGCCTCCCTCTTGGGGTCAGTCCAACTTCCCAGGCTCTTGCAGCACACCTGGGTCTGCTGCAGAGGCAGGAAGAGGACAGAGGGGCTGGTCTTAGGTGCGGCTTCTCTCACTTTGGCGCGGGTGGCCACTCACCACCCCCCCGCCCCCCACCCATCCACCTCAGCTCCCCAGTGTGAATGAGAAAGGGGAACCAAGAGATCATCGTTACATGGGACACACCACAAACCCCAGAAAGACCCATTTGGTGAAAAGAAGTAAAACAACCACAAGGCTACTTTCGCCTGAGGTGGTCTCATGGCTGAAGCAGACCACGGGTCTCCTGCCTGGGCTAATCAAATACTAACCGGTGTGTCCTTCCACGGCAATTTTCCTTCAGGGTGAGCAAAAACACTTTGTCATCCTTCCACCCCTCAATAGAGCAGAAGGGAAGCAAAGGCAACTACAGGGCCTTACAGAGCTGCTCTGGGGCCACGGGAAACTTATCAGCATCCTGGAAAAGACAAAACCAGTGGGTTGCATGTGGCCTCTGACACCTGCCACCCTGACTGCAGGGTGTGGCCGCCCCCACCTTTCACCTTCCCATCATTAGTAAGTTAAGTGACCTCCTACGCCTGGACAAAGCGCTGGAAAGCCCAGACCCACGGGTCAGCTCCAGCTGCTCAGCCTGACAGGGGTCACGGAGGCGAGCCAGCCCCCCAGCCAAGTCACAGCTCCAGGGCCTGGTCGCACCTGAGCAGCGCGGCCTAGGGTTGCTGCTGGCGCTGCAGGCTCCTTGCCTGACTCTCCAGCCTGCACAGCGGGCACTAGGCCAGGAAGCACCTCCCCAGCAGGTGGCTCAGCACCACGTTCACGCGCCACGCCTGTGGCTGCGGTGGGGGCCCAGTTCCACGCAGCAGCGCTTGCAGACAGTGAGCCCCCAGGGCAGCGTCACAGGCTTGTGCAGCAGCCGCGGGCCAGGGAGCAGGTCGCGGGGCGCGCTGGGCGCTGGGGCGGGCCCTGCCTAGCCTGGCCTCTGGAGCTCGCCACAGGCTTCCCAGCGAACAGTGGCCGCTCTCGCAGGCTGGGGCGCTCCAGGCCGCCCGCCAGCTCCCCGAGCTCCTCCGGCCGCAGCGCCTCCAGCCGCAGGCGACACCAAAAGCTCCCAGGGCCACCGGGAGGCGGCTGGCGCGGGCCAGCGCGTCCCGCAGCCTCAGGCGCCAGTCGCGGTCGGGCTGCGCCAGCGGGGCCAGCCTGGAGAAGAAGAGCCCAGCTGCTATGTGGCACTCCCCGCGCGGATGGCCTCGTCGCCCTCCTCCAAGCGCTGGGCTATAGGCTCCCCACAGTCGCAGCCTGAACACTGGGGCTGCGGGACCCGCTCAGTGCTGATCCCAGCGAGGCTGCGACCTTGTGGCCCTGGAGAGAAGGTGCGGAGCAGGGGCGGTGAGCTGCTGCTGGGAACTGGCCAGCGGGAGCGTGGCCACAGCCTTCGCCTGAAGAACGGAAAAAACGGTTTAAAAAAATCTTTTTAACATTCGCAGAGCGATGTTTAAAATCTGTTTTAACATCTGTGAAGAATTACATTGGAAATTTGTTAGAGATTTTATTGGACCGTAGATTGAGTATGATGGTCATTTTAACAGTATTAATACTTCTAATTCATAAAAATGGGATAACTTTCTCTTTATTTGTATCTTTTCAATTGATTTTATGAGTGTTTTGTAGTTTTCATTTTAGACATCTTTATTTGGCTTAGTTTATTCCCAGCCACTTTTTTTATAGCTATTTTAAATGGGATTGGTTTCTTGATTCCTTTTTCAGATAGTTTGCTTTTGGGTATAGAAATGCGACTAATTTTTCTATGCTGATTTTGTATTCTAGAACTTTACTGTAATCATTTACTATTTCTGTTTTTGAGCATTTAGGGTTTTTTATACATAAGATCATGTCATCTGCAAACAAGGACAATTTGACTTTCTTTTTGTTTTTCAATTTCGATGTCTTTTCTTTCTCTTGCCTAATTGCTCTGGCTAGGACTTCCAGTACTGTGTTAAAGAGAAGTTATTAAAGTGAACATCGTGTCTCATTCCAGGTGTTAGATACACAGTATTCTCCTTTAATAACTTTTCCTTATTCAGTGTCATGTTGGCTGTGGGTTATCATATATGGCCTTTATTTTATTGAGTTATGTTCTTTTCATAACTAATTTGTTAAGAGATCTTATGTTATGAAAAAAACATTGAATTTTGTCAAAGGCTTCTTCTGTATCTATTTAAATGATTATATTATTTTTATCTTCCCTTATTGAATGTGGTGTATCACATTTATTGATTGACATATCATAAGCCCTCCTTTCCTCCCTGGAACAAATGCAACTGATTATGGTAAATGATCTTTTTAATGCGCTTTCAAATTACGATTGCTAGCATTGCTGGTTTTGAATTTTTGCATTCATGTTCATCAGTGCTATTTGCCTGTGGTTTAGTTTTTCACTGTTCTTGTCTCATTTTGGAATAAGGTAAGTGTGTCTTCATAGAATGAGTTTGGAAGAGTTTCCTCCTTTTCACTTTTTTTGGAAGAGTTTGTAAATAATTAGTATAAGTTCCTCTTTAAATGCTTTGAAGAATTCAGCAGTATAAGCATTGGGTCCTGAACTTTTCTTTCTTTTTTTCTTTCTTTCTTTCTTTCTTTCTTTCTTTCTTTCTTTCTTT
>NW_016806454.1:6342-11198 GCF_001698545.2 Rhinopithecus bieti
TTTTTTTTTTTTTTGTTTTGTTTCACTGTTGAACCTTTTTAGGTCGCAATTACACCTGGTTTGTATAATGCGGTGCCAGTGAAGTGACAAACACTATCACATAAGTCAAAGGCAGGATTTGGAGAGTGCAGGTGTTCAGAAGATTGCACACCATGCAATGTTTGACTGTGGGATTCATTATGGGTTATGGGAAGATAGTAGCACTTGAAGGGCTCCAGTGACAGAAACACATTTGCAGCTTGCTGCCAAGCCATACAGATGTGGAGGGAATGTTTAAAATCATCTAATAGAGACATGTTCAAGATCACCTGGACCACCTTTGTGGCTCTTGGGCCTGGTTTGTTAGAGCCACAGGCTCACACACCTGCCAAGAAGTGTGAACACCCCTCCAGGTCTTTGTAAAATGCATCTGTGTGTAACTTTTGATAGCTTTTACAAAATATGCAATTACTTTTCAGAGTGAGTTTCCTTCAGCTGCTTTCTAGTCAAGGGAAGTAGGTGGATTCTCAGTGGGCTGGAATTCCAAATGCCACTTGGATCCTGGGCTGTGGGCCTTTTTATATTGTCTGTGCGTGTGTTTCAGGCATGTTCAAGCTGAAAGGCTTAAGGTTCAAAGGGCATGTAGTCTGGAAAAAATCACAGGTTTGTGTTAAAAATTCACCTTTGTAATAAATGTGGGAATGGTGATTTGAAGTAAATAATAAGAAATCATTAGGTTGTGGTGAAGAAAATGTGCCAATATGCTCTGACATTCATATTTCGCAGTATCAATTGCCTTCTTATGTGTCAAAATCATGAATAAGATTTTTTTGGGAGGAGGGTGTTGAGTTGCAAACTCATCAACAGTAGGCTTTGGAAATGGAAGAAAATGGTGTTGAAGTGGTTGCTGCAGCCTTGGTGGTGAAGAGAATGATGAAGCTTACCACAGCTTTCTCCTGTTGCCTGAGGTCTGAGATGCTGTAACAATCTCCAGGACAGTCACCTGAGAGGGAGACCCACCTGCATCTGAGCTGGGGGACTCTGAGGTTTCATAGCTTTAGAGATTTGGGAGTTGCAAATCAAATTCTTCATACTTGGCCACAGGAGAAACATTCACCTTGAGAAAAGTTGAGTGGAGGCAATGGTGACCATTTTACATTAATTTATTTTGGTCTGCGGTTAATTCTCTACCAGCTTCAGTTAGCACTGGAGTCTTTCAGCACCACGGATCCTTTCTTCTATTTCATGAACTTTCTTTTCCCCTTCACCCTTCAGGTCCAGCTCTTTGCCTTTCCTCAGAAGTCTCCTTGCGGGCCCTTCTTTCCATAGGAACTGCTCCATTGTGGCACAAGAATTATATTTGCTCTCAGGCCAGAGGCTGTGAAATTCTTTCCTAAGGTTATGGCCTTCCAGAGGAGACTCTGGCCCTCATTCTAGGAAGTCACAGCTTACAACATCCTCTCAGGGAAGTTTTTGACAAATCACACTCTCAGAGATGGTAAAGAATAATAAAAGTTCAAGTCAACGCCATGCTCTTGCTGAAGGCCTGGCCTTGTCAAGGCTTCTGGTGCAACCTGCAACCTGCTCCCTCAACCCCACCCCCATGCCTCCACAGACTCTTCCTTGCTAGCAATGAATCACGTGCCTCTGTTTTCCCAGTTGCATCCTGCTGAGTCTCTTTGGCCTCTGGGCTTCTCAGCCTGGGTCTTTGCTCTGGAGAGCCTTCGCAGAACTGAAGCTGTTTCTCCAGGTATGTTTTACAATGCTCTTAACAACAGTGTTTTTAACAGCTGTAGAGAAGCCTCGCACAAGGACTATACGATTCCATTTGTATCAAATTCAAGAATAGGCCAACTAATCTATGGTGACAGAGATCAGATCCCCTGTGAGGGTCAGGATGTTTGTAAAAGAGGGCAATTTCTGGGTGATAGAAATATTTTATATGTTAGCTGGGCTGTTGGTTATACAAGTAAATACATTTGTCAAAACTCGTCTAACTGAATACTTAATATCTGTGCATCTCACTGTAAATTTAAAATAAAAATAAAATACAGCAAAAATAAAAACTGTATCATGGGGGGGGAATAATGAAAGTTCCAATTACACACAGTTGGATCAAAATGTGTAGCCAGCCCAGCTCAGGAAATACCTTACTTAGACATACTATTCTTTTCTCTCCTTTCCTTCTTTTTTCTTTCTTTCTTTCCTTCCTTCCTTCCTTCCTTCCTTCCTTCCTTCCTTCCTTCCTTCCTTCCTTCCTATTATTAAATATTTTTGTTTAGAGACAGGGTCTTTCTCTGTCACTCAGGCTTGAGTACAGTGGTGCAATGATAGCTCACTGCCTCCTCAAATTCCTGGTCTTAAGTGGTCCTCCTGCCCCAGCCTCCCAAGTTGTTAGGACTACAAGTGCACACCACTACACCTGGCTAATTTTTGTTTTTATTTTTGTAAAGACTGGGTCTCACTATGTTCCCCAGGCCAATCTGGGATTTCTGGCTTCAAGTAATCCTCCTGCCTTGGCCTCCCAAAGTGTGAGTTTACATGTGTGAGATACTGTGCCAAGCCCTCCTGATTTTCTTGTATTGACAAACAATGCTTCAATCTCATTATTTGTTATTGGTCTGTTCGCATTTTGTATTTCTTCATTCTTCAATTTTGATAGGTTATATGTGTTCAGAAACTTACTTATTTCTTCTAGGTTTCTAATTTATTGGCATATAATTGTAGTACTTTTTCATGATTCTTTGTATTTCTGTAGTAACCATTTTAATGTCTTTTCTCATCTCTGATTTTATTTATGTGACTTTTCTCTCTTTTTTTCTTAATCTGACTAAAGATATATCAATTGTGTTTATCTTTTCAAAAAATAACTTTATTTCATTGGTCTTTCATATTTTTGTCTTCATTTTGTTTATGTGTGCTCTGGTCTTCATTATTTATATTCTTTTACCAATTTGGGGCTTAGTTTGTTCACGTTTCTATAATTCCCTGAAATACATTCTTAAATTGTTAATGATAGTTTTCTTTCTTTCATATAGAAATTTATTTCTACAAACATCCCTCTGAGGACTGTTTTTGCCAATATTTCATAAGTTCGTATATGTTCTGATTTTGTTTTCATTTGTCTTAAGAATTTTTAAAATGAAACAGAATTTATTTTTTAACCCATTAGTTGTTTAGGGACATGTTGTTTAATTTGTATTTATTTGCACAATATCTGAAGTTCTTGTTGCTTGTTTCTAGTTTTATTCTATATTGTCAGAAAAGACATGTGATATAATTTTGATTTTTTTGAATTTGCTCATTTTGTGGCCTAACATACAATCTATCAAGGAAAATATTCCATGAGCAGTTGGGAAGATGGTGAATTATACAATTGTTAGATAAAATGTTCCGTAAATGACTGCTAAGTTGTTTTGGTCTAGAGTTCAGTTTAAATATGATGTTTCTTTGTTGGTTTTCTGTCTTGATAATCAGTTTATTGCTGAAAGTGGAACATTAAGATTTCTTACTATTATTTTATTGCTCGCTGTTTCTCCTGTTAGTTCTATTAACATTTGCTTTATATATTTAGGTGCTTCAATATAGAGTGCACATATATTTACAATTATCATATTATCTTGTGATACTGACCCCTTTATGGTTATATAATGGCCGTATTTGTCTGTTTTTATAGATTTTTGCTTGAAGTATATGTTATCTGATATAAATATATCTATACTGGCTTTCTTTTGGTTTCCATATTTATAAAACATATTTTAACATCTGATCACTTTCAATTTATGTGTGTATTTACAGATGAAGTGAGTTTCCTGTAGAAAGTTCATAGTTAGGTCTTGTTTTTCATTTATGTAGCCATTATATCCCTTAAATGGGATAATCCATTTACATACTAGATAATTATTGATAGGCAAGGACGTGGTACTACTACATTATTACTTGTTTTCATATTTTTAAAAAATTTATACTTGGATTGATTGATTGATTGATTTCAAAATCTTCCTTTGTGGTTAAGTTTTCTCTATCAGTGTGTTTTGGTTTTTTTTTTTTTTTTTTTTTTTTTTTTTGTAAATCTTAGAGTATTAAAGTTTTTGCTTTGTGGTTACCACAAGGCATGCAAAGAACATTTTATGATTACAGTAAGTTATTTTAAAGAGATAGCAACTTAATTTTGATTCAAACAAGGGGAAAAGAAACCACTCTACTCTTTAACTCCATCACTCCCTCATATTTTGCATTTTTGATGTCTTAATTTACATCTTTGTATAGTGCTTATTCCTTAACAAGTTATTGTAATTGTTATTATTTTATTTGTATTGCATTTTAACCTTCCTACTAAGGATATATACATGGTTTACATCCAATTATTACCATATCAGAGCATTCCAAATTTGTCTGAATCCTCACTTCTACCTATGGGTTTATACCTTCAGATTTTTTGCGTTACATATTGTTGCCATTTTCTTTCAGTTTGAAGAGCAATATTTAGCATTTCCTGTAAGGCTGGTGTGATTACAATGAATTCGTTCACTTTTTGTTTGTCTGAGACTGTTTCAATCTGTTTTTATTTCTAAATGATAGCTATGCTGGATACTTTATACATGGTTGAGGGTTTTGTTTAATTCAGCACTTGAATCTCTTATGCTGCTCTCTCCTGGCCTGTAGTGTTTCTGCTGAGAAGTCTGCTGCCAGGCATATTGGAATTCTCTTATGTGTTATTTGTTTCCTTTTTCTTAGTCCCTTCAAGGTCTTCTCTTTGTCTTTGAGCTTTGAGAGTTTAATTATAATATGTCCTTGGTTGTCTTATTCAGATTAAATATGATTAGTCACTTCAACCATCCTAAACATTTTAATGTTTCTCCAGGTTTAAAAGTTTT
>NW_016806455.1:0-1678 GCF_001698545.2 Rhinopithecus bieti
TTTTGATGGAGTCTCACTTTGTCAGCCAGGCTAGAGTGCAGTGGCGTGATCTTGGCTCACTGCAACCTCCGCCTCTTAGGTTCATGTGATTCTCCTACCTCATCCTCCTGAGTATCTGGGATTACAGGCATAATTACATTAACTAGCCAATTACTGGCTAATTTTATATATTTTTTAGTAGAGATAGGGTTTCACTGTGTTGGCGAGGCTGGTCTCAAACTTCTGATCTCAAATGACCTGCCCCACCTCGGCCTCCCAGATTGCTGAGATTACAGGCGTGAACCACCGTGCCCGGCCTGGAGGGCCCATTTCTGCACCACATGGATTTCTCCACAGCACTGCCTGCATTTCCCCACATGGCAGTTGGCTTCCTCCAGAACACGTGACCCAAGAAAGTACAAGCAAAAGTCACTGCGTTTTATTTATTTATTTGAGACAGGGTCTTCTTCCATTGCCCCGGCTAGAGTGAGGTGGTGTGAGCATGGCTTACCATAGTCTCAAACTTCTGGGCTCCAGCGATCCTCCTGCCTCAGCCTTCCGAGTAGCTATAATTACAGGGGCATGCCACCATACATGGCTAATTTTGTATTTTTTGTACAGATGGTGGTGGGGTGTTGGTGCGGCTGTCTCACTATGTTTCCCAGGCTGGACTTGAATTCCTAGGCTCAAGCGATCCTCCCATCTCAGCCTCCCAAAGTGCTGGGATCACAGGCATGAGCCACCACACCCAGCCTCGTCTACTTTCTAGCTTGTTCTCTTGTACTTTTGAGGGCAGGAACACGGTAAACAGATGAAAATATACTTCCAGTTTCTTCCTTCTATGTGGTTTTGGAGCAGGAGGATGAAAAGGTCTTACCCACAGCATCAACCCTTCAATGGAAGGAACTGTGTTTCTCCCACAGGGAATCAGGATTGGAAGGGGATGAGGCTCAGGGAGAATTACACAGAGCCTCGTGGGTGTAACGGGGATGAAGACGCGTTATCTCCTGCTTGATGCCATCTTGCAGAAATAAGCTAATCATCTCCAGAATATGCTTTCGTTTGCCAAATGGGATTTGCACATGCATCGTAGGCTAATCTGCCTTCCACGGATGGCAGGTTCTGTGAGTAATCTGACAGAGGCTAATTGGGACGGATTCCATTAGGACTGCTGTGTGATCCTCTCACGGGGCCGCTGTGGCCCCTGGGTAAGGAGGAGGGCTCTGCTGTGGGTTAATCCAGGCTTAAGTGGCCAGGAGATTTTGATACTCACGGTATTACATTGTGGTGATACTGACAGGGGCTCGGGGAAAAGCAGAAAATCCATTTGGCCAAGACTGACCAGGCTTCTCTCTGGGGCTTGTTTAGAACAGCTTGTGGAAGGGATCCGCTCATAAATGTCAGTGCTTAGAGATCATGTTGTCTAAAGTGGGCGCCTCTCCTCCTTTCGTCTTCCTTCCCTCATTTCTCCCTCCCTCCTTCCCCTCCCTCCCTCCCTTCCTTCTTTCCTTCCTTCCTTCCTCCGTCCCTCCTTCACTGACACTCATTCCTCTTCCCTTCTTCTGTCCCTCTCTCTCACTCTGTTTTCCTCTCTCTCCCACCCTTTCTCCTTCTCCCCCTCCCTCCCTCTCTTTCCTTCCCTCCCTCTTTCCCTCCTCTCCTCTTTTTTTTTTTGAGATGGAGTCTCACTTTTTAAAAA
>NW_016806456.1:0-4488 GCF_001698545.2 Rhinopithecus bieti
GGGAGTTGGAGACTGGAGCTGTTCCTATTCGGCCATCTTGCTCCGCCCCCATACTGAATATTTTAAACTGTTGTTACAAGTATTTTGTTATGCTTTGTATTATTGTTGTATTTCCTTACAGTTTAATGTACTGCTTTTAAAGATAATCTTAATGTTTTTATTGTCACAGAAGAATAATGCAAACCTGAAATCATTAAAGCCAGACAAGCCTGACTCTGAGGTAAGACCTATTCCTATATCTAATCTTCCTTTTACATCCATAGTGATAAAGTCGTTGTGATTGAAATGTATGTTTCGTAGGAGCAAGCCAAGATAGCAAAGCTTGGACTGAAGCTGGGTTTGCTCACCTCTGATGCTGACTGCGAAATTGAGAAGTGGGAAGATCAGGAGAATGAGATTGTTCAATATGGACGGAACATGTCCAGTATGGCCTATTCTCTGTATTTATTTACTAGGTAAATGTAGTTGTATTTTTATTTTTTAAATCAGTATGATAATATCTGGTGTAAAGAAAAAAAGTTCCATGGGAAATCATTGATAGGTTAAAGTCAGTATCAAATATATGGTAAAAAGACTAAGAGTAGTTACTGTGACAAGTTACTTAAGTGAATACAGTAAGAAGACACATGTATTTAATTAGGATTTACATTTAGAAGGGATCTTCTGCTAGGTTTCTGCCCAGTTTCCATCATTGAAATAATTTTACTTCCTGCTTTTTTGTTTTCCTGCATATTGATGCCTCTCCCAGCCAGCATCAGTACGTTAACAAAACATGCCTTTTATGCCTTTATACAGTGATTGACTAGATACAGATGAAGATTGATTAGACACAGATCACAGAATAGAGCTATGAGGCCTATGTCAATAGCGTGCCAAATCTCTGTGAGTCAGCATTCATTATGTAGATAATTTCCCTAACTTTAATGTTATCTGACCTATATTCTCTGTCTTGTTCATATTACAAGAGTCTTGATCAAATGCCTTGTTGATGTCAATGTTAGTCATATTTCGGTCTTCCATTATACTAATCTATACATAAGGTATAGTAATTCTGCTTAGTTAAAATCAGTTATCTGCTCAATAATCCACTCTAGAATTTTCTCAAGGAATAACTTCAAGCTTTCACTGAGTTTCTGAAATCTATCTTTTTCACTTTTGGAAACCTGGGAAATACTTGATATCGCCAGTTTTCTGGCTCCTCTCCTACTCATTCTGATTTTGAAAAGGTTATCCACAGTGGGACACACCTGTAGGTTGCTTCAGTATTCTAGAGACTGAGTTCAATTAAAGTTGTGAAGGATCTCTGCAACTGTGTGGGATTTGGGACTCAATAAATAGCACCCCCTGCCGGGCGTGGTGGCTCACGTCTGTATTCCCAGCACTTTGGGAGGCTGAGGCAGGCGGATCACGAGGTCAGGAGGTCGAGACCATGCTGGTTAACACAGTGAAACCCTGTCTCTACTAAAAAAAAAAAAATACAAAAATTAGCCGGGCATGGTGGCAGTCACCTGTAGTCCCAGCTACTCGGGAGGCTGAGGCAGGAAAATGGTGTGAAACTGGGAGGTGGAGCTTGCAGTCAGCCGAGATCGTGCCACTGCACTCCAGCCTGGGTGACAGGGTGAGACTCCATCTCAAAAAAATTAAAAAAAATAAAATAAAAAAATGAATAATTAGCACCCCCTTTTCCCACCCAAGTTTTGAGCAAAATGAAAAATAAGCAAAAGAATAGGTGGATGGGAGCTGGTAACATTTATATTGATAAAGCTGATATTGGAGAATGTAGTTTATGTCCGTAGGCAATTAAGTTTTGAAAAATGATCCCTAGAATTACAAAGTCTTACCTCATAGGGACACAATGTGTCTCTATAAAACACGTGGAAGACCAGTTGTATCTCAAAGGCAGCTTCACTTCCAAGAGAAAAAGGAGAAAAAAAAGGGTTAATGTATTCAATTTATTTTCTCCAAGTCACCAGGAAGACTGAAAAGATAAGATCCACTCCCTTTATGGGATGGGATTAGGTGAGGCAGCAGAGAGAAGTGAGGGATGCTGTGCTGGTGAAGATTCCTTCCTATAGAAGGAGGATTAAGAGTGGGGAAGATGCAGTCCCAAGCTTAGAGGCATCATTTTCCTCTTGATGACGTCTTCTACTTTTTCTAGATAGATAATTCTCTGGAAAAAGAAGGCAGAAATGATAGGAGTTAGAAATTTTGCCTCTGTTTAGCTATCATTTGTCAGTATCATCATATTTTCCATCATTGGAGATCATTCCTTTGGTGGTTTCCTTCCATTGTTCTTAACTGTTGTTAGCAAGCTTCTCCTGTGATTTGAGTCTTCCCAACATGAATTTTGACCTTTTAAGTTCATACCTTTTATAATCTGATGGCCCAGGCCTCCAAAAGAATGCAAAATGGAACTCCTGTGTTTACCCACAATAAATTTGCACAGACTAACTGAAATAACAAAAATCTCAGCTTTTGGCTGGAATCAAGCTAGTTATTTCCATGGTGATGAAAATCATGCTTTTAAAAAATGTTTTGAATAATAAGACTTGGGGGAATATATTATTACTTAACAAATATAGTTTGATATGTAAAATCTTCCAAAATGAAGGGTTCATCAGTAGACTTTTCTGGTTTTTTTTTTTCTTTTGAGACTGAGCCTTGCTCTGTCGCCCAGGCTGGAGTGCAGTGGCATAATCTCGGCTCACTGCAACCTCCGCCTCCTGAGTTCAAGCGATTCTGTTGCCTCAGCCTCCTGATTAGCTGGGATTACAGGCATATATCATTATGCCTGGCTAATTTTTGTATTTAAAACAAAATTTTTTTTAGACGGAGTTTTGCTCTGTTGCCCAGGCTGGAGTGCAGTGGCACAATCTCAGCTCACTGCAATCTCTGTCTCCCGGGTTCAAGTGATTCTCCTGCCTCAGCCTCCCAAGTAGCTGGGACTACAGGCATGTGCCACCATGCCCGGCTAATTTTTGTAGTTTTAATAGAGATGGGATTTCACCATTTTGGCGAGGCTGGTCTCGAACTCCTGACCTCAGGTGATCTGCCCTCCTCAGCCTCTCAAAGTGCTGGGATTACAGGTGTGAGCCACCATGCCTGGCCTAATTTTTCTATTTGTAATAGAGATGGGGTTTCGCCATGTTAGCCAGGATGGTCTCAAACTCCTTACCTCAAGTGATCTGCCCACCTTGGCCTCCCGAAGTGCTGGGATTACAGACATGAGCCACCACGTCTGGCCAACTTTCTAAAAAAAGATTATAGCATCCCCTTTAATTAGTTATTATTTCAGAATATTTCAGGATGGCATGCTCAGTATTTTTTGTTTCAGTGTCAGAATAGTAAAGAGTATCCCATGTACACTGGGAAACATGAGGGGTTGCACTATGAGGGGAAGCTCTGTGGAATAGGACTTCTTCCTAGAATATAGTTATTGGATAGTAGTGATGATATTCCAGAGAATAAAATGGGTTTTTCTGTAATAGATAAATACCTTGTGGTGGTTTTGCTGGTCAAATTTATAGCCGTTCCTCAGGCTACTGTTTAAGGTTGTCTTAATAATTTATATGATTTCTTGATGATTTACCTGTAATCATTCATATTTCTTAATAATTTATATATTTAAGATTTTCTAGTGCCTTATAGTTTTTCAAAATTTCAAACTTACTAGTACCTTACAGTTTTAATGTGGTTTTGCTTCATCATTTCATTTGACCTTCATGACGGTTTATCGGCAAACAGGAATGATATGTTCACATCTCCTGTCTCTGAAGTGGAAGAACTGGTTGCTACTAGATTCCAGATTTTGTGACGTATCCCTAGTTCTTTGCTCCTCTTAATGCATTTGGTTATTCTTATTATAATTTACTTTTCATTTTTGAGGGTTCTTAATTCTTCTTAGTAGTTTTTAATCTGCTGTTCCTCAATCTTCTGATGAGAGTGGTAGCACAAGTATTATTATGACTACTTTATTAACTCAAAATTGAATGTTAAGTGATATGCCTCATCAAGGTTAGATAACTGAGTTACTACCAGAATTGAAATAAGAATTAGAAGTGAAATGTTCTGACTTTTGGTTTGATCCTCTTTCCATTATGTAACAAAGGCTTTTGGTCAAGACATTATCAGATCTCACATATTTAATTTATGAAATAAAATGAAAAAGGTTAAAAAGAGAAATGGAACTTCAATATAACTTGTTTGTTTAAATTTTTTTATATTATGAAATTAACATACATAAGGTTTACTTGGGGAAAAAAGTATCCTAAGAAATAATTGTTAAATATTAAAGTTGCTTTGGCCGGGCGTGGTGACTCAAGCCTGTAATCCCAGCACTTTGGGAGGCCGAGATGGGCGGATCATGAGATCAGGAGATCGAGACCATCCTGGCTAACATGGTAAAACCCCATCTCTACATAAAAATACAAAAAAGTAGCTGGGCGAGGTGGCAGACGTCTGTAGTCCCAGCTACTCAGGAGGCTGAGG
>NW_016806456.1:5156-11725 GCF_001698545.2 Rhinopithecus bieti
AAAAAAGATATATATATATATATTAAAGTTGCTTTAAGAATAAAGTTACAATATTATCAATCTATTCATATTATTCTTCAAAATTTGGGATTTGTTAATACACAAATGTATCTCCTCTATTACATGTTAATATAAAATGTTAATATTATAAAATAAATTTTCAGGTAATAACTTTTTGTTACCTTCTTAACAATTTTATTTTAGAGGAGAGGGGCCACTGAAAACTTCTCAGGATTTAATTCATCAACTAGAGGTATGCCTTGTTTCCATTTTATGCTAGTACTTTGATTTCAGGCTAAAAGTGGGTTATAAATGTTTTCCACATGATTTATTACATCATGTGTATATGCTTACATCTGTACATACCTGTGTGCTACAGAGAGCAGCAGAAACGTAGAAAGGTAGATGGCTTGTGGTGATATTT
The DNA here is from genome assembly GCF_001698545.2 of Rhinopithecus bieti. Taxonomy (NCBI): domain Eukaryota; kingdom Metazoa; phylum Chordata; class Mammalia; order Primates; family Cercopithecidae; genus Rhinopithecus; species Rhinopithecus bieti. Next base: position 5,581 of record NW_016806456.1, read on the forward strand.
TGCAAAACTATCCTGACCTCATTGGAAAGAAACTTAAAATATTATGAGCATAAAGTAGAATGGGCTTTACTGATAGTCAACAGATGCAATAAAAGCTTTAGGTTTACCTAAGTAGATGAAAATACCCTGTAAGCAAATGCAAATCCAGAGTTCTAGAAAGACTTTTGGCCTCTTCATTATCGAATTGGATAAAATATATTGATTAAATGAGATAACACATGAGAGAGCATCTGTTAAAATGCTTAAGACTATTAAAGGATATTAAATACATGTTAGTTTCCTTCTTTCCTGCCATATTCATGATAATTTAGGGCATGAAAGGAGAGACAGATATGCTAACACTCACTCTTGTGCCATGTGTCTTAACAGGACTCCACGTAGGCCCATCTATAATTCTACTCCCTCTAGTTAGAAGTGTTAGATTGGCAAGTGGGTTGCAAAATTCCTTTTATGTTTTCCCTGATCCCCATGTTAGCCTGTTTGCCTCTCTAGAACCAAGAGCATTCTTGTATGTAAATTTGAAATTTCTGTCATTTTATCACTCATATAGTTTCCTTTGGCATTCCCATGTATATCTGAGATTTGAAATTTCTATCACATTAGGCCGGGCGCGGTGGCTCACACCTGTAATCCCAGCACTTTGGGAGGCTGAGGTGGGCGGATCATGAGGTCAGGAGATTGAGACCATCCTGGCTAACATGGTGAAACTCTGTCTCCACTAAAAATACAAAAAATTAGCTGGGCATGGTTGCGGGCACCTGCAGTCCCAGCTACTTGGGAGGCTGAGGCAGGAGAATGGTGTGAACCCGGGTGGCGGAGCTTGCAGTGAGCTGAGATCACGCCACTGCACTCCAGCCTGGGTGACAGAGAGAAACTCCGTCTCAAAAAAAAAAAAAAAAAAGAGAGAGAAAAGAAATTTCTATCACTTTATCATTCTTATATAGTTTTGTCTGGCATTCTGCAGGAAAGGGATTTCAGCATAAGAGGATGATTGTCAACGTAATCAGAAGTATTATAGAAAATATGTCTTCTGGATTTTTCTCTAGACTATAAATGAGCTATTTTGCTTAAGATAGTTGAAATAAATGCTGGACTTTTTTTTTTTTTTTTTTTTCAGTTTGGCCCAAGTCCATTCTGTCATACCGCCCTGTAGGGTTGTTTTACTACAAAAGATCCACTACTTACCTTCTTCCTATGTGAGCAGCTTAGTCATTAAACCAGTGTCCATTGAATTGTCTCCAAACTGTGATGAACATAAAATCACATACTTCATTCAACAAATATTTATTGAACTTGTGCTGTATGTCAGATCTGGGAGAAAAGAGCTCTGTAGAGAAAAGTGAACAAGGCAAACCTCCTGCCCCCATAGAGCTTATGTTCTAGTGGCAGAATATAGACAATAAAAATTTAAGCATTCAGTGCACATATGTAAGTACTTAGAGATAAAATCATGTAGGACTAGAATACAGAGGTGGTAGAGGGGTGGTCAGAAAAGACCTCTCTAAGGAGCTAATGTTTGAGTAGAGACAGTAATGAAGTGAGAGAGTTGAATGGATAAATGAGGGTAGAGGATTTTAGATAGCCAAAACAAGTGCAAAGCCCTGAGGTGCAGGGTAGGGCTGAGTGTATCACAAGAGTAAGGAGGTAATTATAGATGGGAGTGAAGTGAGCCAGAAGGAAAGTGGTAAAATATGATGTCTCTGTAGGCCATGGGGAGAACTTAAAATTTTTTTTTTTTTTTTTTTTGAGACGGAGTCTCGCTCTGTTGTCAGGCTGGAGTGAGGTGGCACGATCTCGGCTCACTGCAACCTTTCCTCCCGGGTTCAAGTGATTCTTCTGCCTCAGACTCCCGAGTAGCTGGGACTACAGGTGTGCGCTACCACAACCAGCTAATTTTTGTATTTTTAGTAGAGACGGGGCATCACCATGTTGGCCAGGATGGTCTCCATCTCTTGACCTTGTGATTCGCCCACCTTAGCCTCCCGAAGTGCTAGGATTACAGGCCTGAGCCACCACGCCCAGCCAATCCTATTATGTTTTAAGTAAGGTTTTTGGCTCGGCCAACAGAGTAAGTGGTAGTGCCATTTTCTGATATAGGGAACACTGAGGGAGAATACTAGATTTAGAGGGTGGAAATCAAGCATTTTGTTTTGCACATGTTAAGTACAAGGTCAGATAGGATATATACTTGGCCTTCCCTATCTGCAGGTTTTGCATCTGCAGATTCAACCAACTATGGATTGAAAATATTCAAAACAGTAGAAACAGGCTGGGCACAATGGCTCACTCCTATAACCCTAACACTTTGGGAGACCAAGCTGGGAGGATCACTTGAGTCCAGGAGTTTGAGACCAGCCTGGGCAACATAGTGAGACCTTGTCTCTACAAAAAATAATTTATAAAAACTAGCGGGGCATGGTGGCACACACCTGTAGTCCTAGCTACTCGGGAGGCTGAGGCAGGAGGATTGCTTGAGCCTGGGAGGTCGAGGCTTTAGTGAGCCGTGATCCCACCACTTCACTTCACTCTGGGCAACAGAGTGAGACCCCTGTCTCAAAAAAAAAAAAAGGAAGAAAACCAATAAAACATAATAACAGTTAAAAAAAATACATTTTAACAAGTTAGAGTTCCAAGGGGGGAAAAACAATACAGTATAACTACGATTTACTTAGTATTTACATGAACTATAATTATAATTTAGAGATGAGATGATTTAAAGTATATGGGATGATGTGTGTAGGTTACATGCAAATACTACACTGTTTTATTCAAGGGACTGAAGCATCTACAGATTTTACTATCCTTGGGGAGGTCTGGGAACCAATCTCCCGTGGATACTGAGGGATGGCTGTACAAGACGGATGTCAGGATAGTTCAGGAGTGCAGAGAGAGACTTGGGAGTTATCAGCTTTCAGGTAGTTTTAAAACCATCATACTCTATGAGACAGACATGGATTTTGTCCCCAAGGGGTTTGCAGTCTAGAAGGAAAGAGAAAGTTTGCAGAATAGAAAGTGGTAACATGAAGTGATAAGGAACACTTGGGGAAGTGAATCATTTCATTTGGTTGGAATCTAGATGTAAAGTTTACTGGTTTCCCTTTTAAAGGGAAGGTTGCAAAGTACGATTTGACCTTGAGATCACTTTATCCAATGGTAGCAAGGTGTTAAGCCTTTTGAATAGAGGGTAAAAACTAACTCTGGAATTATTGCCTTCTCCTTCTTAGTATTCTTTAATTTATTACAAAGACCTATTACTTTCATTCACAAATCACTCTCAGATTTTCCCTGTTCTCTCCATTATTACTGCTGCCACCTAAAACTAAGCCTTCCTCCCTTTACTCCCCTGGCATCTCACTCTGAAATACTCTGCAAACCATCTTAACATAATATCCTAAATACTTCTATCATACCTGACCAACTTTGTTTTTCATGGTTCTTCTCCATCATCCTGTTCATCTCACTAAATTATAGAATTTATGGTACATGGTGAATAGTGAAAATTAATCTGAAAAACAAACAAACAAACAAACAAAAACCAGCAACAAAAACCAACCACCTGGATTGGTTCTCTCAAATGTCTGTATGGATGGGTGACAAATTTTGTCTTGCCTAGATGGAAGTGGGAAGGTCCTAACCCTTTTGACCTCATGCTTGAAAATTCATCATCCTTTTATAATTGAGCATATTTGAGATAAGCTCTAGGTCCCTTGAGTAATCTAGACATAATTTGTGTGGCTGAATATCACACATCTGCGTGACCCTCCAGAATAATTGGAGGTCTGGTGTAGAGAAGCCTCTCCAGGGATGGATTCTGCATCTGGTCTGTGAAAACTCCTTCTGAAAACAGTTAAACCCTTGTGCATTACTGGTACAGGAAAAAGTTTAGGAGTTCCATGACAGACTTTTTATGTCTAGGCTTTATTTTTTAAATTCTATGTAAAAAACATTAGTAAGTGTATTTCTTACCAACTATCCATAGACATCAGTCTAAAATAGTGGTGTTTTCTCTTTCTATCAGGTTTTTGCTGCAGAGGGTTTAAAGCTTACTTCCAGTGTACAAGCTTTTTCAAAACAGGTAACACATGTCTACCTGCCTGGTGCTGGTGGTGGTATTATATATACCCACTTTGGGGGTATAATATCAAGGTATAAAGGTATTTAAGGTATTAAAGATGGAGTTTTGTTGTGGGCTGTTATAACTTGCTAAATTACATTTCAGCTGAAAGATGATGACAAGCTTATGCTTCTCCTGGAAATAAACAAGCTAATTCCTCTATGCCACCAGCTCCGGACAGTAACTAAGACTTCTTTGCAGAATAAAGTATTTCTAAAGGTAAAAGAGACATTTGAAAAACTTTCACACATCTCTCTTTATCTGGTTAGTGAAAGCCCCTTTTTCTTCAAATAAAGTGTTAATACCCACAGAAGGGCAATTTTATTTCCTTTTTTTCATGCCTTGTCTACAAGAATCATTTATTATCTACCCTTATAACTGACCCCAGAGAGTAGCAAATTCACCAAAGAAAGTAGTTTTTGGGACATCATTTATTCCATAGCACTGAGCAGCTACCCTTCAGTTCTGAAGTCATTACTTCTGTAACTAGGACACAGGTGCCTCCGAGTCTGGTCTCCCATAATTTGTCTGAGAGAATATGGGTTTGTGCCCACAATGCAGAGTGCAAGGAATTGCAAAGGATGGGATTTAATTCCACTATTTGGAGTGTTTTGAGAAGCCCCTAAACAGCCTGCAGTAGAATGATTAATTTTCCACCCACTCTTTCTGCTGAGGTTCCATGAGATAGACATGAAATGTAGGCAGTGACCCCTGCACCTGTGTCCTGGGGCTTTAAGTCAGCTCATGTGCCTAAATCCATATATCTTTCACAATCCCTTAGATTTCCATATGGAGAAAATTTTATCATGTTAAAACTAAATAAATGGTAAGGTCTTTTAAATACTACTTTTAGAATATCATTTGCATGCTTTTTGTCACTGTAGGTTGATAAGTGTATTACAAAGACAAGATCCATGATGGCTCTCTTAGTCCAACTTCTTTCACTTTGTTATAAACTGCTGAAGAAGGTGAGATAGCTTTTCTATTTTAGACTCATACTTTAAAAATTGGTTAAAAGGAAAATGCAAAAGAAAATAGTTACTACTTAATTTTGTAATTTTTTTTTCAGAGTGAAACAGATACTAATTGTCTTAACTCTTTCCAGCTTCAGATGGAAAATAACGGATGGGTCTCAGTTACAAATAAGGACAGTATGGATGGTAAAATTTGAGAAGCTTTTGGGATCAGATCTCGGGAACATCATGTGATGAAGCTGACATTTTTAAAAAGCAAATGATCCTTTATGTTTTTGGAAATTCATCAATTTTATAAAGAAAACAATATTGAAATTTTGCTCTATTTTCTGATCATGAAACTGATTGTAAAGCTTTTTGACAACTAATAAATGTCATGGCAATTGCTAGATTCTAATTGTAGTGTGATTTAAAAATGGAATATTGCACTAGTGTTCTTTAAAAGTCAAACCAAATATCCCAACTGTCCAAAGGATAATTTAATCCAAAGAAGCTATTTTGAATATGTGTTCGCCTTTGGCATATTTTACCTTTAACTGTTTTCTTTCTTTATCATCTAGATCACTAATTTCAGCAGCAAACATACAGTAGTCTGGGTGAACGCAGGGTTTTCCTTAAACCTGTGGACTCTTCTTCAATCCCTCTCTTTACCAAGTGTGACAAAAATCCCCTTGATGACCCTGTCCCAGATCATCCATGCGAGCAGCAAGTTTGTTCCCTAATAAGCATTTTATACAGCAAGGGTGGGTCTGCTGTGCTGTGTATGTCCCTCTCCTACTCCCAAAAACAAGGTAATGGAACTCCACAGAATCCTGGAACAACTCCTGGAGAATATGAGATGGGTTTTTGGTTCTAGTTCTAGCATAGCTGACTGAATATTAGCTGGGATTCTAAGCCTATCTTTTAGGCTTAAAAGATATTTTGAACTTTCTCAGTATTGATTGATGGAATGGAAGATAAAGACAGAATAAGGAAGCCAAGAAGCTATCTAAATTCTGAATATCATACTACATATATATATGTGTGTGTGTGTATGTATATATATATATATATATAT
>NW_016806456.1:12015-41320 GCF_001698545.2 Rhinopithecus bieti
TTGTGGTGGACTCCAGTCGTAGTATTTGTATCTCAATGCTTTGACATTCATTTTGAAATCTAACAGGGCATGTCAGTTACCAAATGGCAGTAGATAATATAAGCTCATTGGATGATCTTTATCTGGGTAAGCCACCACAATCAGTATTCACAAAAGATCTGGAAGAACCACAGTACTGTCAACTGACCACAGCTAGTCAATATTTTATTGAGGAAAATTTTCACTGTAGTCCTTCGGGAGAAGATGTGATGCACTTAGCTCTGTTAATAACCTTTGTAAAATCGTTCCTTAAACAGTCAAAATCATTAAGCATGATTTTTATTCTCTGAAACCAAACTATTATTTTAAATGACAATAGAAATAATGGGAGAATGATGTGAGGTAATGTTATATGTAAAATGCTATACACAGTTCTTTTACTATGTTTAGTGTCTTTGTTTTATGAAGCCTTCAAGAGTCATTGTGCTACTTAAAGTGAGGATCTGCTGGTTTGTTTGTATTTTCAGCTAATAGCACCATCATGGAGGTGTTTATCCACTTACTACATATATCATGTCTGGGGTTATATTTAGGGGACAGTTATCCTGGCACTCAGATTGTAAGTTTTCCTGTGAACCAAAATGTTAAGTTTTATTTACAAAATAATACTTTGTAAATCATTAAAACTTAAAATCCCAACCCCACTTGTACTTTCATCAGATATTTTGCATACTTGAAAAAATAATATTCTCTAATGAAAGAGCAAGTGGAGGTTGGGAAGGGGTAACTTACAACTTCAACAGCATAAAAGGATAGATAACTAATGGAAGTTATATATCGAATGATTTCTTCTGTATAAAAGCATATTTTATTTAAAAACAGGGATATTGAAATGTATGTTATAGCTCTTATAGAAAAATAACATGTTTTATAGGCCTTTTATTTGAAATTCAGTGTAAATCACTCTTAACACTATAAATTCATAGTTGTTGGAGGTTTTTTTTAGAGCTCTTAAATGATTTAAAGCATTTGTTCCCCAATTCAAAGCTCTATAGCCTTGAATGACCTAATTCATCAGTAACTTTCTTTGCCGGTAACTAGAGATTGTAGACTGAGTGACTATAATGTGCATATTTTCAAGAATTTGCTCCCACTGATTGATAGACACATTTCCTAGGAAAGCTTTGTATTTTCCATAGCCTTTTCACATCATCCCTCATTTCAGAACGTCACAGTTGTGGCATTTTACTTTCTAGTTTCAAGGAGGGGAAAGCCATCCTTGTTGCATAAGACCGGCGGACAGAAGATAACAATAGATCTCCCCACTCTGCCTCTTCCTACTGCAACCTAAAAGACGGAGAGGATGTTTGAGGCAGGTGGTTACAGGACTATGCACTTTTTTTGTAGGTCACATTAATTCTACGTCAGACTGGGTATTAATAGCGCGGGTTAGTGTGTTTTTTAAACTTCAAACTCTTATAGGGAAAACGAGGCAAAAAATGCAGCTAACCATATGCATCATGTGTCAAACAGAAGTAGGTCAAATTTAGGTTATTATTCCCTTGCGTTACATAGGGGATTTCGGTTCCCAGGACCTCCACAATAACCTCGGGGGCGAGAGTCGGCGCGAGAGCGAGTGATGGTAGCGTGCCAGGTCCTGCAGTTGCCCTTCGTAACTAAGTATCACGCCCCTCAGAAGTTTGGGTTTCTAATGTGTCTTGGTTACAGTGCATTTATTTCGATCGGTGTGATAGCTGAAAACAGTGCGTGCATAGAGCGGATCCTCGCAGTTCAAACCGCATGTTTGTTTCAGGGGTCAAAATGCATTTACTTTGGATTTATTGGGATTATGGTTACAAGATTATTTTACTTGGCTAACTTAAAAATTTCTCTGTATTTTCTAATTTTCCTTCAAAGAGCTTTGTTTTTAATCAGAAAAACACCCTCCCATCCCAGTTGTTAGAGAGATGACAAGAGAACAGGGTGATACATGCCAGGCGCCAGATCTGGCAGCCTGTAGAAAAATGGGAACCAAGGCTCATACATGCAAACGAGAGGGAAAACTAATAAGCACTAGGCTCCCCTGCATACTGGCTGCTGTCCCCCTATGCTTTACATATACTTGGTCTTCTGCCTTTAGTGCCCTGATGGTTTAGGCCCAGGATAACAAGAATCCCGCCGCCGCGCTTTCGCTTTCTTATTACCAGGCAACTCCCTCATACGTAGGTTTGATCGGCATTAATCCGCGTTTCACTATGAGTTCTCTATATTGTTTTTGGCGTGTCCAGCTAAACCCTTCCGTTTCATGCTTTATACTTTCCTTTCAAATTTGGTAACACAACTGCAATGCTAGCCCTTCAGTGGACTGGAGCTTGGAAAGAAAGGAACATTTAGACCTGTCAAAGTGAGTCGAAAAAATCCCAATAAAAGGATCCGATGTAGACATACCTCTCTCTCTTTTAACTTATTCCTTTGAAGAATAGATGCCATGAGAAATGTTTTTCAGTTCCAACCTTCCCATCAAACCGTCCTCTAACACAAGCTATTTAAAAAATTTAACGATTTCATCATGTTTCAACTTAGTAAGAAAAAAAAACTTCCCTCCCTTTGGTCATCCTAAATGCGTGGCCTAAAAAGTTACTCACCTAGATACAGTATATTCTTCACCATCTGAGCAGTAAATTCTTCTTACGCAGAGGTGCAAGCTTGCTTCTAGAAACTCGTCACCCTGAATAATAAGAGACCGAATAATCAATTGCATGGCACCATTTCCTACTTCCTTGAAAACAGCTCCTTCTAGGTGTATATACACGACGTATCCTCCTGAACTGGTGGTTTTAAAAAAATCAATTACCTCAGTATAGTAAAACCATTCATTAATTTCCAAACACCTATATAATATACAGTACTTACGCTGTGCCAGGGTGCCATCCCCACGCTCGAGGGAAAAAAGCTAATATACATGATAAAGGGAACCTACCTTACAGACTACTAATTAGTTTATAACATAAACAAAAAACGTACATATAACCAGGCATAAAGATTTCAAAAGTGTGGGAAAATCCATCAACGAAATAATATAAAATCAATGTGGACATAGTACTCGATGGCAATATTGTATAAAGTTACGTTTAAGACTTCTACCGATCATTCTTAATCAGTATAACTTAATAGATAAAAGAACTTATTGACCCGGGCGCGGGTGCTCAACCTGTAATCCCACACCTTGGGAGGCCGAGACGGGCGGACTCACGGAGGTCAGGAGATCCGAGACCATCCTGGCTACATGGTGAAACCTCCGTCTCTACTAAAAATACCCAAATACAAAAAACTAGCCGATGCACGCGGCGGCGCCTGTAGTCCCAGCCTACCCGGAGAGGCTGAGACCAGGAGAATGGCCTGAACCAGGAGCGCCGACCTTCGCAGGAACTGACGAGATCCAGCCACCTGCACTCCACCTGGGTGACAAGCCGAGACTGCGGCCGTCTCAAAAAAAACAAAAAAAAAAAAAAAAAAAAAAAAAAAAAAAAAAAAAAAAAAAAAACTATTACCAGGGTCATCACTAAGAACTTTTTGAAGAAGGGATATTGTTCTTTCTTTTTCCTGCCCTCTCTTTTAAATCCCTAGTTGTTAGTAAGGATTATTTTTTCTAATTAAGAAACAACAAAACAAAACATGCACTTTAAGGAAAATGTGGAAAACAAGTTTTAAGTAGCAAAATAAAAATAATTGACCCATGAGTCAATACTACATTTTGATGTGTATGTGTTTGAATGTTATGGTATGGTTATTGTTTCATGTACTCCACTAGATGAACATACCTGGGGAGGCTCTCACAAGTATCTACAGGGAGGCTCATGAGAGCCAATGCAGGCATGTTTCATATGTTGCCCTCTTTTCTCCCATGAATTTTTCCTGTAGTGGACATCGGCATTTCAGGTTAAGACGCTATTCTTTATGACCCCTTTATTTACCACTCAAAACATTTTTAGATGGCATTCAGATATTACTGTATTGGCTTCACTCCTCTGCATGTGGGTTCTTCATTTTAAAGTACTAGTCATTGTGACTCTCTGCTTCTGAAAGGAAGGGGAAGGCTTGTGTCAAAAGAGCAGACACAAAAGAGCTAGGTCTGTGCCAAAAGAGCAGAAGTATTTTGATGCCTTTTTATCACCTCCTTTGGGAGAATGATTGGCAGTTCTGAGATCCAATGAACACTTACCTGTAGTGGGTTCAATATGCAGGTCCTTCTCTGTTCTTCACTTGTAACAAGAGTGTTACTTATTTTTTATTTTTATTTTTTTGAGACAGGGTCTTTTTCTGTCATGCAGGCTGGAGTGCAGTGGTGTCATCATGGCTCACTGCAGCCTTGATTCCTGTGCTCAAGCGATCTTCCTACCTCAGCCTCCTGGGTAACTGGGACTATAGGCGCATGCCAACATGCCCAGCTAATTTAATTTTTTTTTTTTTTTTTTGGTAGAAATGAGGTCTTGTTATGTTGCCTAGGTTTGTCACAAATTCCTGGCCTCAAGTGATCCTCCCACCTCGGCTTCCCAATAGGCATGAGCAACTGTACCTGCCTTAAGTGTTACTATTTTGGACAGAGATTTATCATTGAAACTTCGGAAGTCTTAAGTGTTATTGTAACTTGTAGACTATCTTTTAAGAAAGGTGCATGCTTTTCTAAGTCCACTGGTTTCTTGAGTGAGGAAAGATCAATAACTGTAAGGCACTTTATTAGGGGACTTCAGGCCTACAAAGGGGGGTTGGAATAAGGGTCTCCTAGAATAGTGAGAGCAATTAGCAGAAACTCTTAGTATGAACTCAGTAGATGAAGGACGTAAATCATCCACAGAAACTTTCCCAACAAGTGGGTTTGTAAAGACATTTTAATATGTCACTAAATTCTCCTTGGTATGATACTCTTTTAATCATCTATCCATTTTGCCTAGAGTTACAGAAGGTAGAGCTAGCATTCTGTATAACCAAGTGTTGTGTGCAGGTACAGGGGGTGGGTAGATATGTATTACATTGACAATGCTTTAGGAATGGAAAAATGTAATTATTTTCTCGTATTCTTTTTTTTTTTTTGAGACGGAGTCTTGCTCTGCCGCTCAGGCTGAAGTGCAGTGGTGCGATCTCAGCTCACTGCATCCTCTGCCTCTCAGGTTCAAGCCATTCTCCTGCCTCAGCCTCCTGAGTGGCTGGGATTACAGGTGCCCACTACGACGCCTGGCTAATTTTTGTATTTTTATAGAGATGGGGTTTCACCACATTGGCCAGGCTGGTCTTGAACTACTGACCTCGTGATCCACCCACCTCGGTCTCCCAAAGTGCTGGGATTACAGGCATGAGCCATTCTGACTGGCCCATGTTTTTTTTTTTTTTTTTTTTCCTTACTCCCTTGGGAATTTTTTTTGTGTTTAATTTACATGTGGAAATATATGGTAAAGAAGAGTTGGTCACCTAAATTTTACAGAACTCGAGATACTAGTTTAATACAACCAGAAGGGACAAAATATCTTGTTACATTGCTATTAGAGTTCTCCTTTCAAAGGCCTGCCTTCCCCCTCCCCCATCCTGGGCATTGTAGGGATAGTAGCACAGAACCTAATAAAACAGATACTACACCTCCTGAGATACCTAATTTTGGGGAGTCTGAGAATTTCTTTAGGTGAAAGTATACTTAAAATCAGCACCTCAAACTGCTAGAGAAGTGTGCTAAGCATATGCTACTGGATTCTAAGGTTCATTGGATCTATTATTACCATGAATATAGAGGATGTAAGTATATAATCACAGAATTACAGGAACATACCCGCTTAAATTTCCCAGAGACCTTGTTCTGAAGTCTGCTACAGTTGGTACTGATCTGATAGGAAATGCTTTTAATTGTTTTTCCACTTTGAAGAACTGGATGAGATTCGGCCAATGTGATGACACATATTCTACAAGGAGAAAAAATTGATCCTGTGTGATTGCTTGGAATAATTTTTCCTCCCATAATTCTTATTGGAACAAGAATGTATGAACTGATATTTGTTTAGTCAAACTATCATCTTCCCCCTTTTTTCTTTGGCTACTATTGGGGCATAACTGTAGAAAGGAGAATACAATAATAAAAGAGAAAACAAGATTGAATTTCTTTCCCAGGAAAGGGAAGAGTACCAGAGGTCTTTAGGTAGGTTGCATTGGGGTAGAAGACAAAAAAATAAGGCATGCCTGTGTATACAAGATACCATGTATGTCTCTACTGTAGCCCTTTCTGTGGGCTCTTAACAGTTCAGTAGTTGGGCACAGACTGGCCACTTCAGGTAGTAGCTGATGATGTGGTCCTCCATTTGGGTGTTTGAGTAATCAAATTTATTTGTTCAGAGTAGCCAGGCACTGGAATACTCATTCTTGCCAAACAAACTCCTATAATAATACCATTTCAACACAGTAGAAGATAATTAATGCATGTTTGTTTAGTGAGCATTTGTTCAATCCAAGACTACAAGACCATACCAGGCTACAATACCAGAAAAAAAAAAAAGGTTTTGATAATTTAAAATTCCCAATTTGCTTACCGGTTAGAGTGCTGTAGTATACAGTGGTCCTCACAAAATTTTCCTTTGACATCTAGAAGAATAAATGAATCTATTGGTGGCTGAAATCAATACTTACTACCACTATGTGGTACTTTCTTTGGGTCATAGAGATAGTTAATAATGAAGATTGGACACACACATGCTGCATGCTGGTCACTGCTATCCCTACATTACTCAAAAAGACATACCCAAAGGCTTCCTGGAAAGTATTTAAAGAGATCTGGCCCAGACAGAATAATTTATTCAACATTAAGGTAATTAACTCCTTGCTCCATCTTACTTTACACTCACTTCAAAATGAGTACACACAGTATTTTTACTAGAAAAATGCAATTAGCATCCCATTCTTTATGATATATATTTTTTGTTGGTGGTTTCCAGGACTGTTCTGATGTTGGTGCAAGTCCGACATTCTGGGAAACCCCTCAGTCATGGGTCAACTAGGACAGGTTGGTCACCCTATGTTTGACCAACAGAAAATATGCTACAATATATATATTTTTAACTGAGTATAACCATTATCACTGAATGAAAGGAAGAAAGGAGAGTCCCAAACGATGCTCCCGCCACTGGTACTGCTTACACAAAACAGTACAAAAAGAATACCTACTTCTAAGTGGAAGATGAACAATACCGGTGGCGTCTCCTTAAGTAAATGTGTAATCCTGCTTTCTAAATGTCTCTAATCTAACCCACCCTCTTCTCGCCAGCCCTACTGTCTCTACCTTGGTTTCGATCTGATCATTTACATAATTTTATGTATCGCTACTCCCTGTGAGAGTGAGCCCCTCAATCCCTCCAGGCACTTCAGGACTGTGGCAACCTAGCCCTGCGCCTACCTCCGGGGCCTCCGTTTAGAGTACTCATCTTCCCGCGAGCAACACCCTAGAGCTCGCACTGCAATCGCCGGTCCCAGAATACGCCCTGAAGTATTTCAGGCCACCAGGTCTTTGCAAATGCCACTACCTGGGCCTAGACGGAACACAGAAGTCCAGCTCCTTCTGACGTGGGGAGGGAGCGCCAGGGAGAGCGCGCGTGGCTTACGATCTGTCAACGTAGTCTCCACAACATTAGGCCAATGCGGCCAAGGAGGGATCAACATCACTCTGCACTTACCCGGTTTGTACCAGCGAGTGAAGTATCGATCCACGAGCGAAGGCACCACCGGCTCCGCTGCTTCGGGCTCGGTAGCCATGGCGACCTCCGGCGCCGCCACCCCTCCCTCCCGGACCCCAGGCGCTTCCTCCGCGCAACCCGGACTGGGCGTGCTCTTCCGGCGCGCAGCGCGTGTCGTGCGCACGCGCGCTCCTCCCAGCTCCGCAGGTTCCGCACCCCATTACTGTGCTTTGGGGTTCGACATCAAAACAGATCAAATACAAAAGTGTGGGCAGATGGGCGAGAGGGCAGAGGGACAGGGGACGCGGCCAATGTAGCTCCTCTACCTTTACGGTGCCAGGGCTACAAAGAAGGCCGGTCCCCATAAGTGACCCGGCAAGCGGGCCCGGCCACGCACCCTTCGCTGGATGACGTCACCCCGCGCCGCACTCCGCAGGCCGGGCCCGCCTAGTTGACGGGACCATTGCGCAGCTGGCCTCTGTCGTGCTTCAGCGCACCGCTGGAGGCCTATTGCGCTCGGTACGAGAGCGGAACCTAGGACAGAGACGCGTGCGCAATTCGGGGCGGACTCTGGGTAGCCGGCTGCGCGTGGCTGGGGTGGCGAGGCCGGATGCACCTCTGTTTGGGGGTCTTCAGGTAAGCCATCCATCCGGGGCAGGGGCACGGGAGTGGACCCCTGCGCCGGCGGTGTCCGGGTGAAAGAGACCCGGAGGCTCCTCTGCTTGCTGCGGGCCGGGGACTGGAGTGCGGGCTGCACCACCTCTTTCCTAGAGCCTTAAATTCTTTTTGCAGTTTTGCCACCTGCTCCATCGGGGGCGCTGGGAGGCGCGACAGCCCAGGGATGCCTGCTGCACCTCCAGCCAGACTTAACTCAGCCTCTTGATTGCTTGCAGGGGGTTGATAATAACGCTGAAAGCGATAGCATTAATTCACGATGGAAGGCGGCGGTTAATAGAGGCTCGGGTGCTGCGGTGCTGGTCCTTTCTCGCGTCTGAGACTTCTTCGTGGGGGTGGTGTCCTCTGTGCTTCTCCATCTAACGTGGTGTTTTAACGTGGCTTTCTTTCCCGTTAACGATGATCTCCGTGGAGACAGTGGCTGCCTGAGTAATCTTCAGATCCCAGCACTTAGCAAGTGCCCAGTCGGTGTTGGATGTAGGCCACAGACAGGATCGTAAAGAATTCAACTGTATATTGACAGCCACAGCCACGGTGCTAACCAATGAATAGATCAATATGAAGAGTAAGCAGAAAGGCAGCAAAGACAGTTTTCCAGCTCGGGGACATAGCGTAGAAATGGCCTGTCCCGAAATAGTGGGAACTGTCATTTGGGGGAAGAATAGCAACTTCTTTGCTTTCCAGGTCGCATTTGATGTGCATGTGAGACATGCTTGTGATTCTATCAGGAGGTTGGAAATGTGGGTTTAGTGGTCAATTTGGGCTAATTCAGTCAGGGCTAGACATTTAGGCCTAATCAGCGTATTCGTGATCTGCCTGGTACATGTAATCATGCATATGATGTCTAGCCAAGAGGTGGATAGTTGAAGGGACAAGGGAAGAAAATGAAGGAGTTGTCAGAAAATTTAAGAGAGAATTCACTATTGACCTTTGGTGTGGAGGAATCTTTAGCACATTTAAGGACTGAGAAAAGTTTGAATCAGTGGAGGCAGGAAGTTTGGAGGTTGCAGATGTCAGAGAAAGAGTATCAATAGGCCTAGGTCCTGTGGCAATATGGAGGATATTCCTTTCCTACCCTGGAAAGAAGTGGACAGAAGTCTTCCTTTAAGAAGATAAGGGAATAAGGCTGATGGGTGTCAAATTTCAGAGAAACTAGTTTTGAGGCGTTTTTGTGATGTTTAAAGATTAAAAACGCGGCCAGGCACGGTGGCTCACACCTGTAATCCCAGCACTTTGGGAGGCAGAGGCGAGTGGATCACTTGAGGTCAAAGAGTTCAAGAACAACCTGGCCAACATGGTGAAACCCTGTCTCTACTAAAATTACAAAAATTAGCCGGGCATGGTGCCGGGTGCCTGAAATCCCAGCTACTTGGGAAGCTGAGGCAGGAGAATCGCTTGAACCCAGGAGGCAGAGGTTGCGGTGAGCTGAGATCGCGGTCATTGCACTCCAGCCTGGGCAATAAGAGCGAAACTCTGTCTCAAAAAAAAAAAAACAAAAAAAACAAAAAAAAAAACCTGCATGATATGTTAGAGGTTTCAAGTAATTTCTAGAAGTTCTTGAATATAATTGTCACCAAAACTTCCTAAAATCATTGTCTGCCCTGATTTCCTCACTTCCATCATATATAAACTTACCTTCGTCTTATCCCACATTATATATTATATAATTCCTATTATACATGACATTATCTTCTCTGTACTATTAGGATTGATTCATCTTTATTCTTTCTGTGTCATACATATGTGGGGTGCCAAGATGAGAGAATTCTCCTTGGATTAAAGTGACAATGAGGCCAGTATGGTCCTTGTAATTGCTACCCCTAACATAACTTAGGGACTTACAATCATAAGCCTTAAAGGGATCTGAATATAAATAACTAACACAGTAACTTTTTTTTTTCCCTACTTAGGTAATGTTATGCATTTAAGCAAGTCTGATTTTGCCAGACCAAAGTAGACGTTCTGTTTAGCACTCTTTTCTCACGTTTTCTATTGTCCTGGGAAAAGCCTGGCCAGAAGAACAAAGTTACTAGAAGTAGGTATGTCAGGTCATCAAGGTCCTTGAAATGTTGGTCATCATTTTCAAGTAAATTGTTGTCATGTCCCAGTATTTTATCTTCTCCTTTAGAACAATAAATGCGTTTCTATCTTTGACTTCATTTTTTTTATGAATGTATAAAGCCGGTTTATAAATGAATAGACCTGGTGAATATTAAAGTTGTTTCAGATTCTCTTCAACTGCTAGCATATAAACATGGATTTTCAAATAGTGCTAATCAGTGGGATACCCTTTTGTTTTTCCTTATGATTTCATAAAGATGTCCTAACATGCAAAAATAAAACGTTTCCCCATTCGTTTGTTCTTTCAACTTTCCCAAAGGAATAACTGATGTTACATCTTTTTTGAAGAAAGCATTCTAAAGTTGAGAATCTTGCCTCTCCTAAAAAGTGCGAACGTAAAATAGGTTTCAGAATTCCTAATTTGTAGACCATAACTGTATAGCGTGGGTCAGGTTGCTGCTATAATCCACACATGGATGTGTACTCAGAGAGGTAAGTTTTTTCTTTTCTTGGCTATTCTGATTCTAACTACCACTTCTTCACCCCCTGAATCATTTCACTTAAATAAATATGGTCATTTATCACTATTAAGCTATTTCTTTCTCTCTCAGGGATTAATGGTTCATCAAGGGATAGTTGTATTTGTCTCGTGGGAATCACTTCATCATGCGAAATCTGAAATTATTTCGGACCCTGGAGTTCAGGGATATTCAAGGTCCGGGGAAACCTCAGTGCTTCTGTCTCCGAACTGAACAGGGGACAGTGCTCATTGGTTCAGAACATGGACTGATAGAAGTAGACCCTGTCTCAAGAGAAGTAAGTTACTGATGGAGAATGCTAGCAGATGGATATGACCCTTGATTTGTCTTCTTCCAAATTTCTTTCCCCACATAGTCTTTCTTTACATCCTACTGAATTTATATCCTCCCAAATGAACATCCTTTGCTTCATATATGTGCCATGTTAGACATAGCTTAAATAGTAACCCTTCTTTAACTCTGCTACTGTTGTAACCTAAGTCAGTAAAACTCTGACTTTACTTTTTGAGTGGGTTCCCTACTTTTTACCCTTTTTGTCATGCAAATTCTGTTTATAAGAGTGGTTCTTAATTGGGAATGAACACGAAAGTTGCCTGTGGAGCTTTCTAAAAGTTTGAGCCCACATCTCATGTCAACTAAATCAGAATCTTTAGTGTTGGTTCCTAACTGTATGTGCTTTAAAAACCTCTGTGGGTTGGTTTTCATATGGTCCCTTGATTTTATTCTTCTACTAATACATTTTAGGCAGTTACATCCTTTAGTGCCTTTTCCTCATACTGTAGCAATCTTAGAAAAATATAGTTATTAGCATCATGTTTTATTGGGCATTTTAAAGAGACCAGACTTACTGTTTTGTTTTGTCTTTGTTTGGCAAGAAGGTCATATTACCTATTTTTCTTGTTAAAGATGACAGAATAGTGATATTTCTTAAATGAAAGTTTGGGTTTCCATCTGGAAAAAACGTTCTCGAAAGCTTTTATATAATTAAAGAAGCATTAGGCCGGGCGTGGTGGCTCACGCCTGTAATCCCAGGCACTTTTGGGAGGCGAAAGCAGAGACACGAGGTCAGGAGATCGAGACCATCCCTGGCTAACATGGTGAAATCCCGTCTGTACTAAAAATACCAAAAAATTAGCCTGGGCGGTGGTTGGGCAGGCGCCCTGTAGTCCCCAGCTACTCAGGAGGCTGAGCAGGGAGAATGGCGTGGAAACCCGGAGGGCGGAGCTTGCAGTGAGCTGAGGATTACACCCACTGCACTCCAGGCCTGGGCGGGGGGACAGAGGCGAGGCTCCCCGTCTCAAATACATAAATTAATAAAATAAAAAAAAATAAAATTAAAAAAATAAAAAATAATAAAAGCATTAAAAAGTATTTATTTCTGGAAATGTTATCAATATATTCTTGAAAGTAGGGTTAATTTGCTTATGTGTTTACTTTGGTGAAAGGTGAAAAATGAAGTTTCTTTGGTGGCAGAAGGCTTTCTCCCAGAGGATGGAAGTGGCCGCATTGTTGGTGTTCAGGACTTGCTGGATCAGGAGTCTGTGTGTGTGGCCACAGCCTCTGGAGATGTCATAGTCTTTAGTCTCAGCACACAACAGGTAAGTGGAAGAGTCCAGTGAGTGGGGAGTCTCAAGCGTCCTCAAATAGGTTACTTGGTATTTGTGGAAGTTTTCAAATCAGTTGCCATAATATTTAAGCTTTTGCAAATTAGTATCTGCATTATGTATTCCTTTATTTAAAAAATTGTTAACATGGCTTTAGCTGTATTTTAAGATTCTTCTAAAACTCAGTTTTGTCTGCTGCATCTTTTAATGAGAATAATCAGAACATTCCAAATGAGAATATATTTTTTTAAGTTAAAACTGGCTATTCTTGTGTGGTGTAGATCACCTCTTATCAGACCCTCGTCCTGAGTTGCAACCTTTGTTTCTCAATTTAGGAAGTCTTTGAATGTTTATCTGACATAGATTTTCTGTTATGAATGTTGATTGGCTAACTTTAGAGTC
This sequence comes from Rhinopithecus bieti, assembly GCF_001698545.2. Taxonomy (NCBI): domain Eukaryota; kingdom Metazoa; phylum Chordata; class Mammalia; order Primates; family Cercopithecidae; genus Rhinopithecus; species Rhinopithecus bieti. The sequence goes on from NW_016806456.1 coordinate 24,982, forward strand.
CCTGAACTCTAGGCACTAAAGTAATACATTATCATTACCTGCGTATTTGATGACTGCCAGGAGAGCTAGTCTTCAAGCAGTTGCTGCTTTCTCTGCTCTAGTGTGTAGCTGAGTTTCAAATTTCTATCCTCACCTTCTTAACAGCAAGGGTTTCAAATTACACTTGCCTGAGTCTTTAAATCTTCTTTGATTACTTCATTAGTTGTGATCTCCTTAACATCGATTATGTCACAGAAGTTAGAGTATTACTAATAGTAGGATAATAATAACAGCTTGCATTTATTAACTGTTTAGCATGTACTTGGCACTTTTTAAAGTGCTTTTCATGCAAATTTGTTTAATCTTCACTATGACCTTATGTGGTAGGTTGTTGTTTCCTATTCTTCAGAAGAGGCAGTTGAGGCACAGAGTGCTTAAGTGATTAGACCAGGGTCACACAGTAATCAAATGGAGTTTGACCCTAGCAGTCTAAATCTGGTACCTTTGCTCTTAACCATTCCATTTAGTACAATCGTAAACCTTACTCTCAGTTCATGGTGGGAAATATCAAACCTGTCATGCCCAGCTTAATTGGTTTTTCTCATATTTAAATGATAGATGCTTTTACTTTCAAAACATTTTGTAGCATTGTTTCCTGGTTACTGAGCTCTTCCAGTCTATTTATCTTCATTTAATGGTGCTGATTCTACCCTTTAGTGGCTTCTCAATTGTCTGGAAGGTAGAGCCCATGTTCCTTATTGTGCCTTATAAGCCCTTTCACTATCTGTTCCCCACACTCCTTTTAGTCCCATCCCCATTGTTCCCATGTGTATGTATACCTTATGTTTTAGTTGCAGCTAATTTTTAACTGCTCTTTTTTTCTGGCTTTGTGCCTCTGCACTGTGTTTTCTTCCTGGTCTCTCATTCCTGTCCTTATTACCACTCTTTGAAACACGTCAGAAAAACTTTTTGTGCACTCTGGGCCACTGGTCATTCCCTGTGCTGAGACGCACTTTGCTTTCCAGAGATCTTGGTCATTGCTGTCATCTTCTGTAGAGTCATCTTTTATCTCCCTCATGAGACAGCTCTGGGAAGAAAGAGATTTATTTCTAATCCCTGTGCCCGATAACAGGTCTATTCTCTTGATATCTATTACTGAAGAAATGTTTGTTGAATAAGTTCTAGTTTTAATTTTTTAATTTAAATTTTTAATTTTTATGGGTACATAGTAAGTACATATATTTATGGGCTATATGAGATGCTCTGATACAGGCATGCAGTGCAAAATAACCACATCATGGAGAATGGGATATCCATCCCATCAAGCGTTTATCCTTTGTGTTACAAACAATCCAATTACAGCCTTTTAGTTATTTTAAAATGTGCAATTACTATTGACTATAGTTACCTTATTGTGCTATCAAATAACAGGTCTTATTTATTCTGTCTATTTTTTTTGTACCTATTAACTATTCCAACTTCCCTCAGCCACCTCACTACCCTTCCCAGCCTCTGGTAACCATCCTTCTATTCTCTGTGTCCATGAGTTCAATTGTTTTGATTTTTAGATCCCACAAATAAGTGAGAACATACGATGTTTGTCTTTTTGTGCCTGGTTTATTTCGCTTAATGTAATCATCTCCAGTTCCATCCATGTTGTTGCAGATGACAGGATCTTATTCTTTTGTTATGGCTGAGTAGTACTCCATTGTGTATAGTACCACAATGTCTTTATCCAGTCATCTGTTGATGGACACAAGTTGCTTCCAAATCTTAGCTGTTGTGAACAGAGCTGCAACAAACATGAGAGTGCAGATATCTCTTTCATATACTGATGTTCTTTCTTTTTGTTTTTTTAATTGTTTTGATTAAAGTTGCAGGCAATTTTTACTAAGACGCTAGTGTTTTGAGTCTCTCTTTTCAATTTTCTCTGTCTCAGCTGGAGTGTGTTGGGAGTGTAGCCAGTGGTATCTCTGTCATGAGTTGGAGTCCTGACCAAGAGCTGGTGCTTCTTGCCACAGGTAAGCTTGTTACTGGTGGCTCACTCACTTTTCTAAAACATTACTCCAGGTATCTTACAGGCTTCATCAGTTTTGGGCTGCTTGAATTTCAAAAAATTTCTTTGAACCAGTCTAATACCAATAGTATACTGTAGAGTGAATTTATTTATTTTTATTTTTTTATTTTTTTGGTGACTGAAGTTTTACCTCTTAGCTTATCATCATAAAAAGTTGTTTCATGTAACTTTTCAGTTTTTGGGAGTAAATAAAGTCATAAAACTTGGGGAGGCTGCTAAGTCCCCAGTTAGAGTTAAAAATGTCAGCGCTATATATATTTTAACTTATTCTAAGGGTTGCTGTATGAATACATTCTAAAAGCCCTTCTTGGGTTCTGTTGCTGTTTTTCCCCTTTAAGTCTCATTATTCCAGATGAGTTTAGTAAACAAGCTCCATTGATGACATATATATTTAGAGGTATCTTGGGGACAAGGAGTGTTGAAGTTAGTGGAGGAGGGCTTTGTGGACTTTTATGTTCAACTGTACACACATTAATAGTGGTGCATAAGCACCAGGTGACTTATCTAGGCAAAGCTTTTGTTTTTTTTTTTTTTTTTTTGTCATTGTTGATTGTTTTTTTTAAGTCAAAGCATTTTGGATGAATTCTCTCTGCTTTGTTCAGACTAACTCCAACTCCTTAGCTTACAGTGCCATAGGTACTTACGGAATGGCAAATTTGTTATGTGGAAACAAAATCATTTTTGTTTGTGTTTCTCTAAGGTCAACAGACCCTGATTATGATGACAAAAGATTTTGAGCCAATCATGGAGCAGCAGATCCACCAGGATGATTTTGGTGAAAGTGAGTATAGGTTTGTTTGCAACATTTTGTGACCTACGTTTCTTCCCATTTTTGACCATTTCCTTGTACACTAATAGCCATGTCATTAGGCCAAAGAACTGTGAAGGTTAAACCCCCAGTTACTAAATGTCCATTAGCTCAGTTCCTTCAGCCCATCCCAAATCTTAAAAGGCCTACTGTTGCCTCCCCAGGTCTGAGGATTGGCTTTGTCAATAACCTGGAAAATATAAATCAATGTTTAAGGTCACTTAGATAGTTATTATCCAAACCCTGGAAAAGTCTTAGGCTGGGCCTTCAGTGAAAGGGACTGTACAAGCTAGAATAAAGGTAGTATTTCTGGGATACAGTTTTAGGGAGAAGAAAAGAAGAAAGATGGGATAGAAGGTTGGTTTTTGTTCCTACTGATTAGATCCAATCTGCATTTCCATGGGAACAATCAGATTATTTTCTTGCCAAAATCTAGCCAAGGTCATCTGGGCATTAAGACTATGGGAGTATTGAAGGGCAGCGCAGGAGAAGAGAGATGTTTATTAAGTATAAGCTTTGGCCATCTTGAAATCATCGAATAACTGGCCTGATTGAAGAGGGATGGGGAAGAAGATATTCCAACTTCTGTTAAGGTCTAACTTCCTGCCTTCTTGTTCCATCAACTCTGAAAAATCATTTAGACAACTTCTACCCATTTGTTTATAAATAATGTATTTGTTCAGAAGTAATTTTGGAGGACTGGGCACAGTGGCTCATGCCTATAATCGCAGCACATTTGAAGGATGAGGCAGGAGGATTGCTTGAGCCCAGGAGTTTGATACTAGCCTGGGCAACATAGGGAGACCTAGCGTCTATAAAAAATTTAAAAATCAGCTGGGCGTGTTGGTATCAGCACAGTAATGACATGATGTACAGGTATTAGGGTAGCATAAGGAAAGGAAACCAGTAACTGGAGAGGGATGATTTCCCCGAGGAGGCTGACTTGAGCTGAGTCTCAGCTGAATTCGTGTTGGGTAGGTGAGGGATAAGGATGGGGAGTGGTCAGCTGAATTGGTGTTGGGTAGGTGAGGGATAAGGGTGGGGAACAGTCCAAGCAAGTGAATGTGTCCATTTCAAGGGAGGGTTATTTCATAGAAACATTATAGGTTACTCAGGGAACTGTGAGTAATTCAGCATTGCTGAAGTGGCAGGATGTGAGTGTAGAATGAAATGAATGGGACAGATTTGATTGAGTTTGTAGTGGGGGATTTGGACATTGAGTTATAGTTGATCAGCCGTTATAAGTTTTGATGATAAGAGGTTTAAAGAGATTTATCTAGTAGAAAGATGGCTTGTGATGGCATATTTTTGTTGTTTTTGTGTGTGGAGAGGAAAGAGACTAGAGGCAGGAAGATCAGGTAAGAGGTTGCTGCAGGAATCCAGATGACAGATAAGGAAGGTTTGTGTGTGGCTAGAAGCAGGAATGATTCAGGAGAAACTTGAATCTCAATGAGGATGGGAGTACATTTTTTAGAATTAGCTAAAAAACTTTTTTAGAATATACGTGCATGGTTCCCCTTCTGCCCTAGGCCAGTTTGAGAAATACCAGTTTAGAAAGTGAAATAAATAGGCTTTGCATATGTAAGGTGAATAAGAAAAAGTTGAGCAGGACTCCAGCCAGAACCTCAGGTGATGGGAATAAAGATGCCAGTAACTGAGAGGGAAGATGGGGAAGTGCTGGTCTGTAAGGGGTGGGTGGTGAGGTCTGTTTTGGATTTGTTGAAGGACCATATGGGATTGCCATGTGGAGTAGGCAAATACAAGGCTGAAGCTCAGAAAAGGCCAGAGCTATGGACTGAGAGTGGTGGGTATGTAGGAAATTCTGACAATTTTGGGAACAGATGGACTTGCTCAGAGAGCAGATGCTGTACAGGAAGAGTCTGGAATCCAGGGTGGAACTCTGGGGCATCCAGCTTTGAGGACAGTCAAAGAGAGAGTAAAGAGCACACAGTAGTACACTTTGGGATGGGAAAGTACTCTGGGCCTGGTGTTTCCCACCGACTTTTCCACAAAAATCCTAATGCAGTAAATCAAAGGAAATGTAGTCCAAGTCTTAGGTCTCAGAAATGTGTTTCTCAGTACAAAAATAAAAAAAAGAATCATTCTATGGAGTGTTGAATATTTTTCCTCTATTCTGGGGTCAGTAAACTTGTTCTGAAAAGGGGCTAGGTCATAAATATGTTCAGCTTTGCAGGCTATATGATCTGTGTTGCAACTACTCAATTCTAATATTGAGGTGTGAAAGTTTTACATGATACATAAGCACGGCTATGGTCCAGTAAACGTTTGTTTGTAAAAGCAGATGTAGGCTGTAGTTTTGTAAATCCCTGCTATAACCCCATCATTTCTTGTCTTCCACTGGAAAAGTTCTCTTTCTTCACTCCTTGGTCCTTAATCTTTCTGTGGAAACTTGCAGATAGAAGCCTGGGGGTTTGCACCAGGATAGTCACTACCATTTGTATGCAGCAGCAAGTTATGCTTTGAGGTACTGTAATGCTTGGATGTGAGCAGAAAGGAAATGGTCATATGGACCATAATTTATAGGAATTGCAAACAGCCCTGCTTCATCAGAATCAGAATCAATGGCAGGAGAAAAGTATTGGATCCTGGATTGGGTGATGCTTTCAGGACCATCTTTGTTGTGCCTCTTCAGATGGATCCTACCTCTGGGAACAGAAGGGTTGCGTTGTTTCAGCAACTCTGCCTTTATAGTTTATGTAAGAGAAGCGTTATGATCTAGAAAGAACACCAGTCAGCCTGGAAGGCAGAAGACCTGTGTTCAAACTTTAGGCTCCACCGTTAGGGAGGGTCTCAATCTCTTAAGTCTATGTGAGAAGCTATTTTGTGACCTGCAGTCCCTCTGTCACCAGTGAGGAGCCTGCAATCAGAATTTTATTCCCAGTTCTCGTCTTGGAGTTTTATGTTCCGGACATATTTTGTAAACTCTTCATGTTTCATTCTTACTTATAAGGTGAGGGTGAGATCCCTGACTTGTGTCATCAAAGAAACTTGGAATACATAAGATGGCAGTAAAATGCTTTCCAGAATAAGGAAGTGCATTTTAAATTCTTCAAAATCACTGCTGCATATAATATGAAATGGGTTTTGTTTATTTGTTTGTTTTGACATGGGGGTCTCTCTGTGTTACCTGGGCTAGAGAGTGCAATAGTGCAATCATGGCTCACTGCAGCTTTGAAATCCTGGGTTCAAGTGATCTTCCTACTTCAGTCTCCTGAGTAGCTGGGAGCACAGGTGTGTGCCATCATGTCCAGCTAATTTTGTATACTTTTTGTAGAGATGGGGGTCTCCCTATGTTGCCCAGGCTGGTCTTGAACTCCTGGACTCAAGTGATCCATCTGCCTCAGCCTCCCAAAATGTTGGGACTATAGGCATGAGCCACCACGCCAGCCTGAAACATAGGTTTCTCAAATACTGACTGCTGGTCAATTTATTGAGAGGTCTTAGAGGACCCGAGTAATTGCCAGTGACTAACTTCGTGAAGAATAGCAGTGAAACTTTTTGTTTCATTTCATGCAGCTTATTGGTTGTCTTGCCAATTGTTCCCTAGGCAAGTTTATCACTGTTGGATGGGGCAGGAAGGAGACACAGTTCCATGGATCAGAAGGCAGACAAGCGGCTTTTCAGATGCAAATGGTAAGTTTGTGGTTTGATGGATAAAGAGCCTTGACTGGAACAAATGTAAGTTTGCCACCTACCAGGAATTCTGTTGTGTCCACTTAGATGCCAGTAATGAACAGTTCTCTTCTGCTTTAGTAAAACTGCCTAGAGCCTTCAGGAAATGAGTCCCCCTAGAAAGATCCTTTTTTTCCTTGTTATTGCCAAGTTGCTTTGTGATTTATTATCATGGTAGCAAATAATTATAACCAATATTCATCACCCAGTTTAAACAATAAAACATCACAGACAAAGGAAATCCCTTGTGTATCCCATCCCGATGTCCCTCTCCTTCCTCCCCAGAGAGAGCTGCCATCCTCCATTCACATGCATGTTCTCATACTTCTCCCATATATGTGTATATTAGATATTTTTCTTATTCTATTGGATGAAACTCTTTGTTTTCCTTACTTCTGGATTAGAAAATTCTAAAGACCATATAATGATGTCTCGATGACTCAAGGCAGTATGTCTTAATCTTCTAATGTAGGCAGCCCTTGAGGGCAGAGGTATGTGGACACAAGAAGAGTGCAAACTCTTGGGGCACCTGGGGAAGTGTGCATGTCACATTAAATTCATTTAAACTCTTATATTTTATTTTAATATATACAATATGAACTGAAAAGTATTACCCTTGAGTAAAATTAATGCCCCAAGAAGATGTGCCGTATTTACCCTCTGGCATACTGCCAAGTACCCCCAGGAGCAGTGTATGTCTCTGTTAGAAAAGTACAGATTACATTATCCTCATAACATTTAGAAGCTATGAAACCTTGGCAGGGAAGTTTCCTAACGTTTCTGAGCCTCAGTATTCTCTGTAAAGTGGACAACATAATGTCTCCTTACAAGGGTTGAGATAAGTGGGTAATAACATATAAAACAGCTACCACAGCATCAGCACAGCCTAGGCACTCAAATAGTAGTTGCTGCTCTTATTTTAGTAGACAAATAACTTTTGAAACTCTTTTTTTTTTTTTAAAGCATAGTTTCATTTCAAAACAACTATGTAGTGAGTAAAATATGCATAGGGGGTCTAATTTAACATTCTGAAGGCCGTTGACTTACTAGAACAGTAAAGGATTATTAGAGGGCAGAAACATGGAGTAAGTGTTTTCAGACACAGCCTTGTTTCTTTGGGGTGATCCACTATAAATGCCCAGCTTTGGACGAGTGGTTTTCTTGTCCCCCTGATTTTTAAGTGATTTTCTTTTTTTGGCGGAAGGACTTAAAAGGTATCCATGACTAAACAGAAACTTGACCAAGTAAATAGTTGGTGCGATCTGAATATTCTTTCTTGCTGCAAGCAACAAGTAAATTATGTTACAACTTTCTTTTTTTTTTCTTTTCTTTTCTTTTTTTTTTTTTTTGAGATGGAGTCTTGCTCTGTCACCCGGGCTGGAGTACAGTGGTGTGATCTCAGCTTACTGCAACCTCCACCTCTCACGTTCACGCCATTCTCCTGCCTCAGCCTCCCGAGTAGCTGGGACCACAGGTGCCTGCCACCACGCTTGGCTAATTTTTTGTATTTTTAGTAGAGACGGGGTTTCACTGTGGTAGCCAGGGTGGTCTCAATCTCCTGACCTCGTGATCTGCCCGCCTCAGCCTCCCAAAGTGCTGAGATTACAGGCGTGAACCACTGCGTCCGGCAGCTTTCTAAGACCATATATTTCTGATTTAAAAGTAGTACTTTACTCATACGTGTTATGACATGGATAAACCCCATAGATTATGCTAAGTGAAAGAAGCCAGTCATAAAAGATCACATATAGTATGATCCCATTTGTATGAAGTTCCCAGAAGGGGCAAATCCACAGAGACAGAAAGTAGAGTAGTGGTTGTGTAGGGCTGCGGGGTAGGGTAGGGAAGGAGTGACTGCTAATGGATATGGGGTTTCTTTTTGGGATGATGAAAATGCTCAAAATTTAGATTACGGTGATGGCTATTCAACTTTGTAAATATACTTTAAAAACATTGATTCTTATCACTGAGTTTAAACAAACGAAAAAACCCATTGAATTGTGTAATTCAAATGGGTGAACCTTAATGAAATGTAAATTATATCCCAGTAAAGGTGTTTAAAAATAGTACTTTAAGGGAATCTATGGTAGTATTGAGAATAAGGCAGTTTTCCATACTTTGTTAAACTCTGGAGGAGATGGCATTTTTACTACTGGTACCTGCTAGAGTAAGACTTACCTAGTATTGCCAAAATTAGGATTTATTAGTGATATAGGATGATCTAGGTAATGGCGGAAAAAAACCCCCGAGCATCCTATTATCTAATGTACTATCCAGTAAACTACTCTAGCTTTTTTTCCTGAACTTTTTCTAAAGGCTTTCTAGGGCCTCGTCTTGGTTTGAAAGTTCACAGCTACCCTTCAGAAAAGAAAACAAAAATCCGTGGAGTAGTCAGACATGAGTACTTTCATGTGAGCGTAATTTACTTTGATTTTTTTAAGTTGTGTTGTTCTAGTCCTCAGTCTGTTCCCTGTCTGGGCTCTCCTAGTGCCCAGTAACACTGATTCAAGAGGTTGCGTTTAGCTGGGCACAGTGGCTCACACCTGTAATCCCAGCACTTAGGGAGGCCAAGGTGGGCAGGTCACCTGAGATCAGGAGTTCGAGACCAGCGTGTCCAACATGGCGAAATCCCATCTTTACTAAAAATACAACAGTTAACCAGGCATGGTGGCAGATGCCTGTAATCTCAGCTACTTGGGAGGCTAAGGCAGTAGAATCGCTTGTACCTGGGAGATGGAGGTTGCATTGAGCCAAGATTGTGCCACTGCACACCAGCCTGGGCGACAAAGCAAGACTCTCTCTCAAAAAAAAAACTAGTAGGTGAGAGAGAGGAATTGAGGAGGATATCAAGGGTTGGGCCTGAACAAATGGAAGCATAATTATATGTAGAAATTTCTATGAGCTACTCTTCTAGAATAGATGACTCAATAATACCCTGCCTGCCATCTACGTTTTCTGTCCTCAGTCATTTCCAGTTCCATTTTATATAACGCCTATTTCAGGCCTTAACCCTTCACTAAAGGAGGTTTGGTTTCTATACCATAGGACAGTTTCATTGAGAATAAATTTTGTTAGGCTACCTATGTATTCCCTACGGTGCAGACTGTAGTACAGTACTAGCAGAATTATTAGGCTGTTACTAGAATATGATGACGAATGCCCAGGTGGTCATCTGTCTCCCACCCAGTAGAGTTGGCTTCAGGATTGAGATACACGTGGTCCTGGAGGAGACGTTTCTTCCCGTCATGCTGCAGAATGAAAACATTTCCATGTTTTTGTCATTGTTTGCTGCTGCCTTTACCACCTCTGTGGCTCTTCCCTATTCACCTTCTTTACATCTTAACTCATCTGTGCCCTGTTGTGAAGCTTACACAATATTTAAACAAAACTCTACCCTGTTGGACAAACAGAACACTTGTTTCCTTGTAGTTACCTGATGGGTTCCTTAGCTCATTATATTCAGGATCTAGATCTGTAGCTCTTTTCCTCTTTTGCTGTTCTCAGAGGCCACTTTCTTTTTTTTTTTTAATGCCCAAAGGAGGATTTTGTTTGTTTTACATTTTTTTTCTCTTTTTTGATGATTTCTGGGTTAGAAGAACCAACCCTTGGATGGTTTCTGATTCTAGAGGCAGGCTTTCAAGGTAGCTTAAACCTCGTACAAAAGATCTGTATCTAGTGGTGTGAGGCTTGTTTGATTCTGGGATACTTAAGGTCCGCCAGTAATGTTGGTGTTTCTTCCCCTCTTTAGCATGAGTCTGCTTTGCCCTGGGATGATCGTAGACCTCAAGTTACCTGGCGTGGGGATGGACAGTTTTTTGCTGTGAGTGTTGTTTGTCCAGAAACAGGTATGGAAATATATTGCAGTTAAACAACAATAAAAAAAAATCTTATTAAAATTAAGGAAAATTTTCTTTCTTTTGCTTTGAGTAAGGTATTAATTATACATACGAGGCAAGGATGTACTGATTTAAATGTGAAATGAGTTTAGAGTTAAGAATTAGAAGAGTCCTTTGAGGTCATCTGGTCCATCCTCCTACCTGGTGGACAGAAATTTTTAACGAGATTAATCTAATTGGCTGTGTAAAACCATGGCATTTTTTATTTGTAAGGAAGGTGTTTGAATAGTTCTGATTTGACAACTTTCATCATAATGTTCTAAGTGTGTGTGTGTGTTTGACTCCACTCCCATACAGGGGCTCGGAAGGTCAGAGTATGGAACCGAGAGTTTGCTTTGCAGTCAACCAGTGAGCCTGTGGCAGGACTGGGACCAGCCCTGGCTTGGAAGTGAGTGGGAGAAGAAACCTTAGAGAAATTCTTGGAACCAGGGTAGAGGTGGTGGTACCCATTGATACAGATGATACAGATGTTTGTGTAACACAAAAGGATTTTTACATTTCTTCATTTGGTTGTAAGCCTGTATCTATCTTTGTTTCTTCTTTTTTTTTTTTTTTATTCTCTGAAGTCTGAATTCAACTTGAATAGTAGATTTTACGCTTCTTCACAGATTCCATCATTCCAAGGCCCCATATATTTTGCATTCCTAATTCTTAAAAGGCTGTGGTTTTAAGGCAGGGTGTATATGAAGCCATTATACAGAGCAGAAAATGGTGTTTAGAAGGGAAGGCCCAGTTTGCAAGACTCTATGGGGCAAATGGAGCTTTTGTGGAAATTAGGGAAAGAGCCTCCTTCCTTGGCACAAAATTCCCATAGTAGAGGATCTGCTTGCCAAGGAACATGCAGGCTGGATTCAGATCCCCCTCTTTCCTTCTCTTCTCCTCCTTGGCCCAGTACCCTTGTGCAGGTCACAACTTGCCTGTCATATGTGGCTGCCTGATTTTAGATAGAAGATGTATCTCCGCTGTTTCAGTGGTATCTGTTGTATGTAGACCTCTTGTTTCCCACCAGTTACCTGAATAGTGTGGTATGATAGAGCAGAAGAGAAATGTATTTGAATTAAAACCCTGGAGACAAATGTGAATAAGATGAGGCATTTAAGATGTTTTCAGCGTTTGGAGAAATCTTAAAAAAGACCTAGCTGAGCATAGAATATTTGCTGAAGTCATATAATTGAAGGAGAAATAGATTTTGATTTTTAGGACATTATACCTGGAATGGTTTAGATAACTTATTATTTTTAAAGTCATCCAAATGCAGTGTAAATATATAAGGCTTTGTAGGCAAATGGAGCCTCTGTATAAAATAGGAAAGACACTCTTTCCTCTGGCAAGTACAGTCCCACAATGGGATGAACCGCTTGCCAAGAGACAAGGGACACATGGGATTTAAAACTTCCTTAGATAAAGATATTCATTCATTCATTCATTCATTCATTCATTCATGTTTGCTGTCTTTAGTTAGAGAAGCTTTGGATGTTGTAACACTCTGAGCTTGCTTTAAGACCCTCAGGCAGTTTGATTGCATCTACACAAGATAAACCCAACCAGCAGGATATTGTGTTTTTTGAGAAAAATGGACTCCTTCATGGACACTTCACACTTCCCTTCCTCAAAGATGAGGTTAAGGTAAGTGCCTGAGTTTGTTTCGTCCTCAAATGTAGAGGACTTTCCACAGCTATAGAGGGAATTTGTTTTGTTTTGTTTTGTTTTTTGAAACAGTTTCATTCTTGTTGCCCAGGCTGGAGTGCGATAGTACGATCTCGGCTTATCGCAACATCCACTTCCCAGGTTCAAGCGATTCTCCTGCCTCAGCCTCCCGAGTAGCTGGGATTACAGGCATGCACCACCACAGCCAGCTAGTTTTGTATTTTTAGTAGAGACAGGGTTTCTCCATGTTGGTCAGGCTGGTCTCAAACCCCTGACCTCAGGTGATCCACCCGCCTCAGCCTCCCAAAGTGCTGGGATTACAGGCATGAGCCAGTGCGCCTGGTCTATAGAGGGGATTTATATTTGATATGGATATATAAATAGAAGCTTTAGAGTAAATAGTAAAAATGGTGGTTTCTTAGAACTGATTTTCTTTTTAAATAAAAGATACATTGTTTTCCAGCGATTTTGCAACTCATAACATTTCTCCCCACCTTAGATAAAACAGAAATAGGAAATAAAATGCTAGTTTTATTGTTTATTTTGACAAAAGCGTAATTTTTCCAGTAATGAAGATGCTTTTCATTTATAACATTTAAATCTTAAGCGGTTTGTATACCATTAAGATCCTTGGCTGAAGTGAAAACACATCAAATGGTATCTCTGTGTAAAATTTTAAACATCTTAAGTTGAGAGACAAATTTAATGAACTCCCATGTAACTATTACTCACTTTCAGTAGATACCAACATTTTGCAAAACTGTTTTCATCTATCTACAACTCTTTGGCCTATACATACACATACTTACATATATTTTTATTTCCTGGAGTTTTAATTCTAGAAATCATATTTTCAATATTTATTTCTAACAGTTAAGGACATTTTTCTTTACATAACCATAATTCCATTATTACATCTTACCTCAGTGTTGTTTAACACCCAGTCCATATTCAAATTTCTCTGATTTCTAAAAATGTCACCTTGTATTTGGTTAAGTTTCTTAAGTCTCTTTTATGTATTTCTTTTTTTTAAGTCCTCTACATAATAATGACATATTTTACAGATTTGTTTAATGCCTCTGTAAATTAGTAATTTACAGCTAGGGATGAGCTCAGGTAGTGGGGTTATTTGATTATAAAGATTTGGAAGTAAATCCATAACTGAAAGCCAATGACAGATCTTTTTTCCCTCCTAGGTAAATGACTTGCTCTGGAATGCAGATTCCTCTGTGCTTGCAGTTTGGCTGGAAGACCTTCAGAGAGAAGAAAACTCCATTCTGAAAACCTATGGTAAGACAGCTATAGTACCCCAGCCTTCTGCCCCATAGAACGTAGTTGAAAGTAGACAGGTATTGGGATTTCCTTCATCCCTTCTAGTTAGTCCCTTAGTAGAATCAAAGATGCTGAAGTAGGTAGATGGAAATGGGGGTGATTAGGTTTTGATTGATTGTGGATTTCAGTCATGTATTGATCGGGATTCTCTAGAGAAACAGAAGTAATACATACATATAATTCGTCCCTCAGTATTCTTGGGGAATTAGTTCTAGGATTGCCCATGGAAACCAAAATCCACACATGGTCAAGTCCTGCAGTCAGCCCTGCAGAACACTCAGATATGAAAAGTCAGCCTTTTGTATACTTGAGTTTTGCATTCCTGAAGTACCATATTTTTGATGTGCATTTGGTTGCGGATATAGAATCCACAAAATGAAAGGCTGACTGTATTCATTGAAAAAAAATATGAATATAAATGGACCTATGCACTTCAAGCCTGTGTCATTCAAGGATCAACTGTACTTATAGAGAGAGACAGTGAGAGAGGGAACAGGATGGGGTGGGAGGGAGAGAGAGTAATAGAGTGTGGATAGATTTACTTTAAAAGATTGGCTAATGTAGGGGATGGCAAGTTTGAAATTTGTGGGGCAGGTTGGCAGGCTGGAAACTCAGGTAAGAATTGATGTTGCAGTCTTGTGTATGAAATCTGTAGGGCAGGCTGGAAACTTAGGCAGGATTTCTGTTACAGCCTTAAGGCGGAATTTCTTCTTTTCTGCGAAGCCTCAGTTTTTGCTTTGAAGGCCTTCAGCTGAATGAATGGGACCCTCCCACATTATGGAGAATAATCTGCTTTCCTTACAGTCAGCCGATTATAAATATTAATCACATCTACAGAATACCTTCACAGCAACATCTAGAGTTTCAGCAGACAGCTGGGCACCATAGCCTGGCCAAGTTGACACAATAAAATTAACTGTTATAAGTCATCACATGCTTTCCCTAGTGGATGGTATTACCACAGAAAAAAACAATAACCACAGGTATTCTGTGGATGTGAAAGATTTAGATTAAATATAAAAGGAAAGAATATTTTTTATAGCTTTTAAAATGTATAAGTGTGTGGTTTTAAGTATGAAATAATACTTGAAAATGTTAGAAAATGAAGATGAGGAAAAAAGAAATCTCATCGTTCTGCCACTGCATAATAATCGCTATTCAAATTTTCTTGTCTTCTAGTTTTTTCATGTATGTATCTCAGTATAGCAATGATCTCTTTTTTTTTTTAAAGTATAGGTATGGGCCAGGCGCAGTGGCTCATGCACTTTGGGGGCCCAGCACTTTGGGAGGCCGAGGTGGGTGGATCACGAGGTCGGGAGATTGAGACCATCCTGGCTAACATGGTGAAATCCATCTCTACTAAAAATACAAAAAAATTAGCTGGGCGTGGTGGCGGGCGCCTGTAGTCCCAGCTACTCGGGAGGCTGAGGCAGGAGAATGGTGTGAAACCAGAGGAGGCGGAGCTTACAGTGAGCGGAGATCGTGCCACTGCGCTCCAGCCTTGGTGACAGAGTGAGACTCCATCTCAAAAACATGTATATATATATACATATATATACACACACACACATTGCACAAGAACAATCACAACATCTGTGCTTACAGAACATCAGCATGTGGTCTAACAAAGTGTTGTAATAATGCGGTTTGAGACTAGGTTATATTTGCGGTGATCACTAAGTTAAACATTAGTGAGCAAGGAGATTGAGAAAATAAATTCCTTAATATAACTAATATTTCTTAATATAAACATAATTCCTAATATAACTAAGGTCTTAATTTATATGTGTCATCTGGTTAGTAAAGGTTGGTTTTGGCATGATTAAGTCTTACTTAATAGATGTTGGAAGGATAATTGCATGCTTATCTTCTTCGGGCAGCTGAATCAGGGTTAATACCCAGATAGCCTGGTACGTAAATGTGTGCAAAGCACCTGAAAGAAAATAAGCATCTTAAGCCCAATACAACACAATGATGCTAGTCTAGATCTTGGATTGAGTGTTTTAATCCTTTAAACTAATTGCCAAGTTATCTTCTTCCTAAATCTTCATGAGAAAACCCACTAAAAGAATGCTTTGTCCTAGTAGCCTTCCATCATGATCATAAAGTTTGGAAGTACAGTTGAAAATAAACATATAGGCCAGGCGCAGTGGCTCACACCTATAATCCCAGCACTTTGGGAGGCTGAGGCGGGCGGATCACGAGATCAGGAGATCGAGACCATCCTGACTAACACGGTAAAACCCTGTTTCTACTAAAAATACAAACAAAAAAATATTAGCCGGGTGTGGTGGCAGATGCCTATAGTCCCAGCTACTCGGGAGGCTGAGGTAGGAGAATGGCATGAACCTGGGAGGTGGAGCTTGCAGTGAGCTGAGATCGCGCCACTGCACTCCAGCCTGGGCAACAGAGCGAGACTCTGTGTCAAAAAAAAAAAAACAAAAAACAGAAAGAAGAAAGAAACATGAATAAAAGTTGAAAATAGAAAAAAACAGGAAAATAAACATGTGTTTCTTACCTTATTGATTCTTGACATTGTATCTGCATGGAAAGCTATTTTTTGGCAATTATTATTTTTCTTATTTTAGAGAAGAGGCTGCGCAGGAAGGGTCCTTTGAAAAAGAAAAGATTGGCCGGGCGCGGTGGCTCAAGCCTGTAATCCCAGCACTTTGGGAGGCCGAGACGGGCGGATCACGAGGTCTGGAGATCGAGACCATCCTGGCTAATATGGTGAAACCCCATCTCTACCAAAAATACAAAAATTTAGCCAGGCATGGTAGCACACACCTGTAGTCCCAGCTGCTCGGGAGGCTGAGGCAGGAGGATTGCTTGAACCCAGGAGTTGGAGGTTGCAGTGAGCCGAGATCACACCATTGCACTCCAGCCTGGGCAACAGAGTGAGACTGT
>NW_016806456.1:41560-50086 GCF_001698545.2 Rhinopithecus bieti
TGGGCGACAGAGCGAGACTCCGTCTCAAAAAAAAAAAAAAGAAAAGAAAAGAAAAGATTGTCCTTGTCCCCCTCTGGCAAGTGGGATGAAGTCTGCTTCCCAGCCTTTAATGGCCTTCTTTTCATTTTCCCTTGTAGTTCAGCTCTGGACTGTTGGAAACTATCACTGGTATCTCAAGCAAAGTTTATCCTTCAGCACCTGTGGGAAGAGCAAGCTTGTATCTCTGATGTGGGACCCTGTGACCCCATACCGGCTGCATGTTCTCTGTCAGGGCTGGCATTACCTCGCCTATGATTGGCACTGGACGACTGAGCGGAGTGTGGGAGATAATTCAAGTGACTTGTCCAATGTGGCTGTCATTGATGGAAGTAAGCTGCTGGGAAGTGTGTCCATGAGCCTGCAAGGGGTCCTGAACCTACAGCCTGCAGATGTGGTGGTTTGACTGCAACAGTGGGGAATCTTTATTTGTTTTGGCTGTTTGGGTTACTTGTTTGATTTTTTATTGAATGGGATATAAGGTGGGGTATATTCTTGCCTGAGAACCATTGTCCCCCCTCCCCACCCCAGTTTCCTGATATACTGCATCTGTGGCCTTCACACATTTACTTGCCTGGCCTTTGAAGACACTGAAAACTTTGACTCTAGGTAGAGAGGATGACAACAGTAGAGTCTTGTGGGATCGGTTAGCCTTATCTGTTTGCCCTGACACAGATTTATAATTGATCCTTGTACCACCCCACTTGTGCTGCTTTGTTTCCTGATATAAATGCTTGCTGATTATATACTTCTCTAGTATGTTCAGTTCGTGCATAGACATTTGCGTAATATGAAGATTAGGTTGATATTTTATAATTAGATAGAAGGTTTTTAGGGGGTGGGGTGGGGAGGGCAAGATTGAGGAGTGAAGTAGTCACCTTAATGAATGGTTTTATTGCTGATAATAAAAGGGAACACTGGCTTCTAAGATTGTAATGTCAGGTGGTATACTAATTCATATTCTGTGTAATGTTGTATATAATACTGATTTTATAGTCATGTATTCTGTATAGAGAACTTAATCAGATCTGCCTTATTACCAAATCCACACATAGGAAAGTGCGTTAAGGATTTTGAAGGTATTAATTCCCTTGATTTAGTGTGGCTTGCTTGCAGGCCCGGGTTTAAAGCTAGAGCTCTGACCTCTTGGCCTTTTTGCCTTAGTCCCTGGCACCTGAAACTCTAGGTTCTGAGATGGGCTGCTCTAGGCCTGGAGGTGACGATGGCCAAGTATAGACAGAACCCATGACGTTTCCCCACCCCACACTGTTTTTAAACTTGTTCATGAGAAAAGCACTGAAAGTTATTTTTTTGTGAATTGCCATTATTGTTTGGATATACTGTGCTATTCAGTTGGCTTATCTTACAAATTGAATATCCCTATGTCTCATCCTCTTCTTTTTCACTGCAGACGGCGTATTGGTGACAGTCTTCCGGCAGACTGTGGTTCCGCCTCCCATGTGTACCTACAAACTGCTGTTCCCACACCCTGTGAATCAAGTCACATTCTTTGCACATCCTCAGAAGAGTAATGACCTTGCTGTTCTAGATGCCAGTAACCAGATTTCTGTTTATAAATGCGGTATGTTAAAAAACTTTTACTGAGATGTTCTGAATCAAATCCCTTCTACTCCTACATAAAAGCAAATTATAGTTTGGTGTTGCCATAGGTCTAGTGTTTCTCAAAATTTTGAAGTCTGCAGTTGATATCATTATCATTATGATATTTAATTGGCTTGGATTTTTTGTTTGTTTGTTTTTGTTTTTAATCCTAACACTGGTTTGTATGAGCCATTCCTTTTCCCTTACTGAACTTGCAGAGTCAGTTATTTAAGAATAACATTGAACTCTGGAAATAACATAGTATGTTATACATTGTTAACATGTTTTACTATTTTCTTTGCCTTTACACATATTTTCAGTTGATCTCATCCCTCCTAGGAGCTGTGTCAGAGATGGGATTTTCTACTTTTATACGTGAGGGAACACAGTGTCAGAGGTTTTGTAATTTGTTTGAACAAGAATGGACAAGGACCTCAACACGGGTGTTCTAGCTCCTAATCCACTTGTCCTTCCACAGCCCCATTGCTGTCAGTTTCTCATTGCTTTCCTGATGTGCTGGAGAATCTGAAATTAGTTTTTACTTGTGAGTTCTATGGTTATGTCATAAATTCTGCTGGCATATGGCAGTGGTAGCCTTGTTTTCAAATATCTCTTGAATTTTCAGAAAAAGCCTAGATAGTTGCCGAGAGAGTAATCAAAATTAATTAATTTAAATGGGAATTCCTTACTTTCATATCAGCTTTTCTGTTAAGTCAGCAGCCCACTGTGTACATGAATCCTATCTGGATATATCACCACTTTCTCTGATTATAGTTTCAGTGTGTAAAATGCTGTTACAGTCCTCCTTAAGCTTTCAAAACTAGCTTTAAAAAAAGTGCAAATATGTTCATTGTCAAGGCAAAAGAATCAGATGTAAAGTAAGTTTTGTGGGACTTACCCTATGATGCTAATGAGTTTGTATGTCACTTTATGATGTATGGAATGTTTTGTTCTGTGTTCACTTAAAAAATGGCTTTATATCATTCGTCTGTTGAAAGTGTACAATTCAGTGGTTTATATGTGTGCATATGCATATATATACATATATCTTTGTATATATATATTCACAGAGTTGTACAACCATCACCACGATCAATTTCAGGACATTTTTATCTCCTCAGGATGAAACCCTGTACCACCCAGCATTCATTTTCCTTGAGAGAAAGCTCCCTGTGATGAGATAGGACAGGCTGAGAGCTCCACTTTTGAAAGATTGTTTGGCATCAGTATGTGGGGTTGGCCATAGGTCGGGGCACGTGGAGGCAGAGGTTCCAGTTAGGAGAAGCTGTTGTCAAGTGTCCAGACAGGAGCTAGTGAGAGCTTGAGCCAGGGCAGTGTTCATAGAAATGGAAAGAAGAGAAAGATCGTAACAAATCCATGAACTAAAAACCCCGAGAAGTTAGAGAGCCCACTGGGGAGAGTTTGGATATAAGAGAATCTGGAAAAAGAGATCTTGGACTGGAATAGGTCAGAGCTCAGTGCCCAGGCAGAAGGAAAATTAACAACTTGGAGCCAAGTGGTAGACATTTGAGTGGTGTGGAGACAAGTTAGTTCCCCAAATTTTCAAAGATGGTGTTTGATGCATCCTGAGTATGACTCCTTTTTCCCCCTCATTGTTTCTTGTTTATTATATGCCAGCCTTTTCCTAGTACTTGGCTTGTTGTACTAGAAAACTAGTTGTGCTTTGTCTACAACTTCTTATTTTAGGTGTAGACAGAAGATACCAATTAAATATAATGTATCAGATGGCAAGTGCTGTGGAGAAAAATTAAGCAAAATAAGGGATAGGGAGAGCTTAAGGATAAGGTTTTACAGGGGGAAGGTGGCTTTCCTATTTAGTGTGATTCCAAAGGCCTCTCTGTGAAGGTGAAATTTAAGCAGAGACCTGGTGAGAATCACAGTGGGAGCCATGCAGACATCTGGGGTAAGAGCGTCCCAAGCATTCTATGCTTGAAGATGAAGGAAAAAAAAAAAAAAAGTGTGCTCCAAGCAGAGTAAAAAGCAACCACCGAAGTGTTTAGGAAATAGCCAGGAGGCCAGGGTGGCTGCAGCAGAGCAAATGAGGGGAAGGTGGTGGGTGAGTTCAGAGAGGTGATGGGAATCTGCTCTTGTAGGGCCCTGCGGCTTTTACTCCAAGTAAGATAGGAGCCACCAGAGGGCTTAGAACAGAGGAGTGCAGTGTTCGGGCTGAATTTTTTAAAGGCTTGCATTGGCTACTGTGCAGTGAATAAACTGGATGAAGAATAGAAAGAAACTTTTAAGCAGGTGCTTAGGACTTTGGAGAACTGGAGGATATTGAGAAGTGGCTGAAGACAGTGGAGGAAATTGTCCACAGCAATTTCAGCACTGGGCTGAGACAGGGTAGCCCCTCCACTGGTTCTTGCTGACATGTGGCCTTTATCAGGGAAGATTATGACTGATGTGTTCTTAAGGGAAAAGCAAAGATTTTAAGGAGGTTGAGATGTGATTATTTTCTAGATTGCTGTTTGCCTTCTAGAACTCATTAATTGTAGACACCATCCCCTTAGTATTAGGTGAAATCTTATAATTTATAATGATAGTATTTGCATTTTTGTTTTCCAGGTGATTGTCCAAGTACTGACCCTACAGTGAAACTGGGAGCTGTGGGTGGAAGTGGATTTAAAGTTTCCCTTAGAACTCCTCAGCTGGAAAAGAGATATAAGTAGGTTCTTAATTATCTTGGGCGCTGGGAACAGTATCAGCCAGCATGCAGTCCTAAATTCAGCCAACTGATAGAGTTCTATGCCTGTTGCTGAGTGGAACAAGAAATAAATACAATAGCCAGGCCCTGATTTTTGGATCTGGTTGGAGAAGCCAGTCATGTAGTTTGTCTGAATGCCATATAATTTGATAGGTAGCAGGAGAGCATGAGTTGTAAGCTGGCCTAGGACCTACTCCCAATAGCGCTTGGTTCTCCAGGAAAAATCACGTGGGAAAGATGGAGATGACAATGATAAGATGGAGCTGCATTCTCTTACATAAATGGGGATGTATGGGTTGTTAACATGGATGACCTAATGCATCCTCTATCCTTGCTCCATCCCAGAATCTAGAACTTCTGAGTGCTGTGTTTTGAGGCTCCTGGGATGGAAATCAGAAAGCATTCTTCCATTGAAACAGTATTATAAACAGTTGGACGTAATTGAATACCTTAGGTATGCTATAGGCTTTTGCAAAATGACCTAGAAACCAAATTATAATGCCACTTCTGTGAGAGAACTTTTTAAAAGTACCACTTATTGAGTACTTATAGATTAAAAAAACAAAGCGTAGAGGTTAGTTTACTTACCCAAGGTCATGGACCTGGTAACTAGAGAATCTAGGATTTGGTTCTATTCATGTTTGATAAGTCCATGTTCTTCATTTCTAAATTACTCCACCTCCAGGGAACATTTATTGTTAGATTAATAAAAATAATTAACTGAGTACAACAAATAACAGAATTTAATAAATAATGTTTCTTAAATATGTGTGATATAGTTAATAAATACAGCAGAAGTATTCAACCTCTGTATAATTTGGAGGCTGCCTGTATAATGCTTAGTACTTTTTAAAGAGCATTTACATGCATTACTTCATTTCACAGACTTGAAACCACTAGAGTAGAGATAGAAGACAAATTAGAAAGTATGAGGCAGTTTAGAATATAGTTTCATTTAAAAAAAATTGATGGGGATAATGCCAATTCGTCTGAGATTTCACGAAAGACATGAATACTCATTGTGATCCTTGGGGAAGGGATAGGTTTGGAGTTGGCAAGGAATTGGGAACATTGGATCTGGTGGGGAAGAAAGTGTCAGTGAAAGCCAGAGGTGGGACTGCTCCTCCATGGGATACTCTGTGTGAATGCAGTGGAGAGCCTGAGTCCGGGGAGAGATGTTTGAGGAAGAAGAGCAGGCTAGTGACCAACTTCTTTAGTGGGAGTTGCGGATTTGCCATCTGATCCAAAAGGCAGGAAGTAGCCATTATCCATTCCTACGTGAGGTGACAAGAACAGTGCCGTGGTCAGGTGTATAAATGCTACCGAAGGAATGCACTAGAGACATGGAGACCATCCCTCAAGCTAGTCAGTCAGTTTAATGTGAGGTGCTTAGGAAAGGACCCATTCTACTGCAAGTCACATACCTGCCAGAGCCTGGTTTGAATGCTGGTAAGTTGTGGCAGTAGAAAGGCTCCAGGGTTCTTTAGTGTAGGGACTAAGGCAGGTAATTTTCTTTTTTTTTTCTTTTTTTTTTGAGACGGAGTCTCGCTCTGTCGCCCAGGCTGGAGTGCAGTGGCCGGATCTCAGCTCACTGCAAGCTCCGCCTCCCGGGTTTACGCCATTCTCCTGCCTCAGCCTCCCGCGTAGCTGGGACTACAGGCGCCCGCCACCTCGCCCGGCTCGTTTTTTGTATTTTTTTAGTAGAGATGGGGTTTCACCATGTTGGCCAGGATGGTCTCGATCTCCTGAGCTCGTGATCCGCCCGTCTCGGCCTCCCAAAGTGCTGGGATTACAGGCTTGAGCCACCGCGCCCGGCCTAGGGCAGGTAATTTTCTTGTGTAGTCAGTTTCCTCAAGTGTTCTCTTCAAATCGAAAGATTTCGGGGTATGAGAAATTTAAGGAAAATATAAAAACATTTTCTTAAGCCAGACAAAGATTAATTTTAGGTTTTCTAGTATTTGGTAATATCTCAGGTTTTGTCCCTCCAAATAATTAGGAGTTGACTGTATACAAGATGCTTCAGTCTTCCTTCATCCAGGAATATCTCAGTGGTTTTTAAGTTTTATTCATATCTTGGATATTCTTCAATATTTAAAACAGAATTCAGTTTGAGAATAATGAAGATCAAGACGTAAACCCACTGAAACTAGGCCTTCTCACTTGGATTGAAGAAGACGTCTTCCTGGCTATAAGCCACAGTGAGTCCAGTCCCCGATCTGTCATTCACCATTTGACTGCATCTTCTTCTGAGATGGATGAACAGCATGGACAGCTCAATGTCAGGTATTGCAGTTTTTCCCTGTACTCCACGTATTAAGCAAATGGAGTTAGGTTTTTGTCTTTTATGATGATACAACTTTTTTTGACTTCCATTGAGCAAGGTTGAGGAGCAGTAGCTTTCTTGTTAGATACACTTAAAAAGAAGGTTAAATCTAGTTTTGAGCCATGTCAAAATAACAGACCAAAATATATCAAAAGTAGTGGAAAACAGGATAAATATTAATATATGAAGCAACTTTTTAAAGATGTGTTAAATATTTTAATTCAGCATCTACTGACATTTTTCCAGGGTGTTTGTTATATGTTACAATTGATTTTAATAACTGTGAAGCATAATTAGAGTGGCTAATTCTCATGGGCTAATGTGATAGGAAGAAATTTTGTATAAATGCAGTCATGCGTATATATATGCATGGATGTGTGTGTGTGTGTATGCATACTTTTTCTATGTTTAGATACACAAATACTTGACATTGTATTACAATTGCCTGTAGTATTCTTTAAAGTAACACACTGTCCAGGTTTGTAGCCTAGTAGCAATAGGCCATACCCCATAGCCGAGGGGTGTAGTAGGCTATACCACCTAGGTTTGTGTAAGTACTGTATGATGTTTGCACAATGATGAAATCACCTAACAACACATTTCTCAGACATATCCCCATCGTTAAATGATGCATAGCTGCGTATATATGCTTTGTTTTGATGTGGTGACTTCAAAATGCTTCTTCCAGCCTCCTCTTCTTTATATCCTATTGTGTACTTGACTACATTTACCATTAGAAAGTCTCTATTCTTCTTTGCTGAAAATTTCGTTGTTCTCTGGGCCTGAGTTTTGTTTTGATTCCTGACTATATCTTCATTATGTAACAGGTTTCAGTTAACGAGTGCTCTTCTCTGTAATGCAAGCCCTGTTGTGTAGTAGAGAGCATTTTCTAGCCAGTTCCCAGAACTCCTTGTTTCCAATGTCGAGACTTGGCACCTTTGTCTGCTGATACTGATCCCCAGATTAATTTGTAATTAAAGCCCTACTGGTGAGATTTCTCTTCTGAGAAACGTTGTTGCAAAATTAGGAACCTTTCCTTTATATATATACATTACATACATTTATAGACATAAAACATTTTAATGCAGTCATTTGCTCCTACTCTTTGACTCATAGTGCTTCGTGATATTTTGAAAAAGCCTTTTGTTAACATTTCCAAATGCAGAAGATGTTCTAGAAATATGTAGCACTTAAAGTAAGCCAGTAGATTACCTTTTGAAAAGCAGAGCAATTTACTTAAGTTTCTACTTCTTCAGATTTGAAATTCTTCATCATTAGCTTGTAGAAGCAAAAGCTTGATGCAGTCATCTCATTTGCTATAAAGGAAATGAGAAGTCATTTACAGTATATTTCTACTGCTTTGACTTTTGTTTCTCAAAAAGACTGTTTTGTTCATATAAAATATTAATGCTTTTGAGGACTTGAAAGTCCCTCAATTAAGTAGTCTACATTTACTGTAGCTTGTACTTTGTAAAAAGTACTCTTCTAAGTCCTTTCTGTGTCTTAGCTTATTTATTTCTCATAATACCTCTTTAAAGTATGTGCCATTTGCGCCATCATTTTACAGATGAGGCAACTAAGACAGGAAACAGTTAGGTAACTTGCCTGAGATCATGCAGGTGGAGCCAGGATCAAATCCCAGCCAGTCTAGCTCCAGAGTTTGTTCTCTTCTTGACAGATAGTTTATCCTCACAAAATGTGAGGCATTTGTAGAGGAAGTCCCTATTGTTATAATTTTAGTTTTTTTGTAGATTGGTTAAAACTTTGAATTAAATGTTCGCATTAACATCATTTGTTTTTATCACTACCTTTTTGTCTCCTTTTTTTTTTTTTTTTTTTTTTT
>NW_016806456.1:51935-54524 GCF_001698545.2 Rhinopithecus bieti
TTTTTTTTTTTTTTTTTTTTTTTAATCACTACCTCTTCCTTCTCTTTTAAGAAATTCTGCTTCTGTGGCTGTGGTCCAAGCTACTTGAGAAGTTGAGGTGGGAGGTCACTTGAGCCTAGGGGGTTGAGATTGCAGTGAGCTATGATTGTGTCAGCTGCATTTCAGCCTGGGCAACAGAGCAAGATACTGTCCAAAAAAAAAAAAAAAAAAAAAAAAGAGTGAAATTTTACTTCTCTCCATTGACTCAGGGAAAAAATGTAATGGTGATAACATATTCCCTTGATCTCATTAGTGAAAATCCACAATTTTCCATCAATCGATATGATAGTGATACAGATATTGAGTGTGCTCATTTTCCTACAGACGAGCTGCTTTAACTGTTTTAAGCAGACAGAAATGATATTGGTACCATCCATGTCTAATGAAGGCAATACATTGTAGTAAGTTGCAGTAAGTTGTAGCCAGAAGAGGAGTGATGACTTCACAGTGTAAATAACTGTCTTATTGCCTTATTGGGTTTGTGGAAAATGGTGTCATGTAGCAGATGTGGCTTTATCTGGGCTTTGGTTTGGAATAGTTTTATCTATTCATCCAACCATCCATCTGTCTCTAAGTGTGTGTGTGTGTGTGTAGTATTGGGTGTGTATATATGTATTTAGTCTACATTGTATTGAAATAGGTAGTGCAACACCAAAAGGAGATTGATTTTCAAAATCAGTGAAATGTCACTATTTTTGAGAAAAAAAGATCTATTTACATGCCCTCCTCATTTTTTTTTGTCAGTTCATCTGCAACGGTGGATGGGGTCATAATCAGTCTGTGTTGCAATTCCAAGACCAAGTCAGTAGCATTACAGCTGGCTGATGGCCAGATATTTAAGTACCTTTGGGGTGAGTATCAAGGTGTTAGGAAAGCATATTATGACTTACATAGACGCTTAGTTCTTAAGAACATGTACTTGTATCTTGTCAGTACAACATTGATTGTCAGGTCTTTTAACTACCCTGGAAAACCCTAAGCTTTAGAGTGGAATTGGCAGGTATATTCTACTCCTGTTTCCTCTTTTAATGAACTAACGTACTCTTAAAAAAGTGATTGAAATTGCATGTTAAGTGTTTTAGCAAGTATTGATGTTGATGGTTTTTTACAAAGAGCACATCAGCTATTTGTAAACTAGATCTGTGAATCCTGCAGAGTCACCTCCTCTGGCTGTTAAACCATGGAAGAACTCTGGTGGATTTCCTGTTCGGTTTCCTTATCCATGCACCCAGACCGAATTGGCCATGATTGGAGAAGAGGTAAGTGAACACGGAGCAGGAAACTTACTTAGAGTAATTACCCAGGGACTGATGGCATTAGGTAGAAAGAAAGTGGGCTTTGGAGGTGGACTTGGGTCTCCACTAAATGCCTAGGCAATAGTGGGAAATGATCTCACTTTCATAAGCCACACCTTATTCATCTATAATAAGGGCAAATATATATAAAATGAGCAAATCAGTATCTGTCTATCAAGGTTCAGAAGACTAAATGAGATAATATATGTGATTAGCAACCTTTTATCCCTAGTCGTACAAATCATTCAAAGTTAATTTTATTTAATATCTTTTGAGGAAAACAGAAATATGATCTTGAAAATAGTTTTAGTAGATTTTTTTTCAACACATATTAGAATACCTGTAATTGTGGTGGATGGTAGAATACAGTGGTTGGAAAACAAAAACCACTTGACTAATTCCTGCTTTTCTGGAACTTGTGATCTGTTAATTTCAATGTAATAATTCCCTTTGTTGGGAGTGTGATGGAAATGGACAGGGTGTGCTGGTAGAGAATACTGAGATGTTTGAGGGGTAGTTTGAGGATGGTGGCTGTAAGAATGAGAGTCCTGCATTTGGTGGTCCAGGAAGGCCTCTCGGAGTCAGTGATGTGTGTGCTGAGATGTGAAGAAAAAGAAGGCTGTCTCTCCAGGCAGAAGGAAGAACAAACTCCTTGAACTTAGCAAGAGCTCATCTTATTCAAGGGACTGAATGGAAGCATTGTAGCCGGAGCTCAATGACAGTCATAGAAGGGAATTTGGGTTTTTTAATTGAACAAAGATTAGAAACTTCTAGTGATTTTTAATCAACCGAGTAATGTGTTCTGCTTCATGGTTTGGACAGTGATTCTGGCTGCCCAGAAGAGAGCTGGTTAGAGAGTGACAAGACTGGAATATGGAATCAACACAGGTTGAGTGGAGTTAGTGAGGGGAAAAAGGAGATGGGTTCGAGATATATGTAGGAGATGGAGATGTCAGGGCTCACTGATGGATTGAATGGCTTCACATTCCATTTTGCACTGGGCCAGCTGCATTTTAGGTATTTTTAGTCCTGATTACAGGAACTTAGGTGTGAAATCATAGGGCGGTAGAACTATGTGATAGAAAAGGTAGGCTTTAAACATACGTGTGCATGTGTCTTTATAGCAGCATGATTTATAATCCTTTGGGTATATACCCAGTAGTGGGATGGCTGGGTCATATGGTACATCTAGTTCTAGATCCTTGAGGAATTGCCATACTGTTTTCCATAATGGTTGAACTAGTTTACACTGNTC